>NC_136710.1:14840949-15318449 GCF_947650265.1 Symphodus melops | reverse complement strand
GGTATGATATTTTAGGAAACACACTTTGACTTTTAGGTAAACTCACAGGACAGACACACACAAACACACATGGCCTGATGATGTCACAGCCCAGTTAGACCACAATCCCTTACCACTGAATATTGGGTTAACTGCTGTGCTCAAGGGCACTTTGACTTCAATTGTGGAAAGAGGTTAAAGCATTTTATTATCCAAATTTTCCCATGTGGTCCAGTAATTGGAGCAGTTGGAACAAAGGCACTATTAGGCAACCACCTGCAGCTTCATGAAGAGGATAAAAGACATTAGAAAATGTAAAACAGCATCTTTGTACATGTTGAATAGTTAAATATACACAACAAAGGCTTGTGTTTAATTATCCCCCAAGTGATATGTCCACCTTTCCGGCAGTTTAACACTACAAAGTGTCATATTTTGACATTCATTAATCATTGACACATATTTGTGAGCTGTCAGGTCAAATTTGCTAAATAGCTGGAAGGCACAAAACACAAACTCTTTCGCTATAATTTAGAAATATGTGAAATGTGAGTCAGCTTCGCTTCATATCTTCAGTTCCACAGTGACTAAACATGTCAGAATGTATAAAGGCTTCGATGTTTATCATCTCTTATCCTTCTATTTTACTCTTCAGAACTCAAAGTTGAGCGACAGCGAGTCGGATGAAAAGCTACATCCTGTTGCTGACAGGCTGAGTCTGTGTTATTGTATGTCTTTATGAATGCTAGGTGGAGTATTTTTCTGGCGAGCTCAAAACAAATATATCCCAATCGAGTCAACAATTAAGCTAGTATTTCTCACAAAAATGTAAACACAGTTGAAGCCGGGGCATCAAATACAAGTTTTATTCTCAAATATCCCCAGTGTGATGGTGTTACACAGGACTAAGACTGCACAGTACTTTTTGTGTTCAGCAGTAGGGTAGTTGATTTTCAACTTCAAAACCAGTGGAAATGAACTTTATTGTGTTCAGACTCCTTATACTTTTACAGCAAAGGTCACAGCGACCCATTGACACACTGACAGCAGGAGGCTTGTATGTAATATGAACATAAGTATAAACAAATCCATTCACGGGATTTAACTTGGGGTTGGGAGTGTTGCCCAAGGACACATCACAGGGAGTTAAAGCACACAGACATTCAGGCATTGGCTTGCTGTTGTTGAATAAACAATTTATTTGTTTTACCTGCTTGAGTTAAACGACAAAAATTAGCAATGATTTGTAGCCCTTGTGCTGGAAGGGAAACTTTGCCCACCACCAATAAATAAATAAAAATAATAATTCAAATCCCATAAAGCCCTGAGCTCAATAATAGGTTTTTATTAAACAAGTTGCCGGTCACCCGGGTGAAGGCGATGAACAAGAAGTTGCCAGTGAACAGCAAAAAAAGCTTTATTTTAAATTGGTACCAGCACCATAATTAAATGTAAACCAGGACTAAATAGATTTGTTTTGCATGGGATGCTATATAAGAAATTCTTACAATAACAGTTGTTGAGTCAGTTGCCTTGAGAGTGTCATGGTTTAGTTTTGTGTTTCAGAGTTTTGAATAGTCATGTTTTAGTTTTCTAATTATTCCCAAGTGTTGCTTGTTTCCCCTGTGTCTAATGTTTTCTAGTTTGGTCCTGAGTGTTTTATTTCGTAAATAATTGTTCTTGTTTCCTTGTGTTCTCGTGGCCATTGTTTTGTGAGTTCTCTGTTGTCAGTGATTCTTGATCTTAGTTGTAGGTTAGTTGAGGTTGTTTTTTGTCCTGTCTCATATTCTCACCTGTGTCCGATTGTCCCAGGTCTATTTAGTCTCAGTGTTTCTTACCCTCTATGTCAGTTCATTGTCTGATGTAGGTTGTCGTTTGTCTGCGTTGGACGTTTGACCATTTTTTCCTGATTACTTGGGGCTCCCTGTGTTTTTGGATATTTTGGATATAGTATATATGGTACGTTTTTTTGTTTCGCCTTGTTGTTGAAATAAATAGTTTTTCTTTTGCTGCAATTGATAATTTAACACGCGCCTTGACAGAGAGCTCTGAATGTAGGAGGAGATTCAGGTGGAACAAGATGAGTTAGGGATCGTCTTCTCTCACACTGCCACAGCAAAACTCAAGAATGTGTGCATTAATATGACATGATCCATACTTTCCACAATGACTTATACTTTTTAATGCTCTAACTCAGTTAGTTACTTTGTTTAATCATTTTCTGTAACTCACCCAACACTGAAGATCACTCATTCAAAATTCAAAGGCAAAACTTTGTAGAAGGCTTATTGTTTCAAAGGAAAGGACATTTCTGAGGATTATTATTATTCAAAACTTATCAAGCAAACCAGGGCTTTTGAATTCACTCTGACTTCAAACTCCAAAAAGTGCAAATCTATCCCAGCTGAGATAAATCTCAGGCTATGACATGTCACAGAGAACTAAATGGTCATTTTAATGCCCTGTGTGGTCGGCTTGTCCGGGCTAAAAGGAAACAAGAGTGTTCGACAAACAGCCTGTCCACCCACGGGTGTTTTTTCTTTTTCACTGAGAACCTTGTAGACGCCAACACATGACCACATTTGCCACACACTTAATTTCACACAGACACGTACACTTAAACACACGCTGTCCCCTTCCCTGGGGTGCTCTCAGGCCACCAAAAACCAACCTTCGCCCACGAGCTGTCACTTACATGTAGCTCCGCCTTTCCGCTCTGCCCTCCCACACACATTAATTCACATAGAACCACAGTCATTGGCCGCCCACACGTGCCAGTTAACCTACTAATGAGGCGGCATGGGTCATGTCGTGTTCTGCTGCCCCCACGGGGCTGGCCGACCTGTCTACGTGTCAGTTTTATTCCTGCCCACGCTGACTCCCTGATGGACTGCCTCGCCTAATTGACTGACTGAATTACTGACAGATCCTCCAGATGAGTGACTGGATAAACATGTAGCGTGCTGGGATAGCGTGGGCGTGGGAACTTGAGGCGAAGCATGTTGGTATAGGCTGAAGTCTGAAGGCCTGTATAGCTGCATTCGATACAGAAATGGCCTTTAAACAGAACTCTGTGCATTCATAATATGTTGTAATCTAAGTAGTGTTTGGCTCCCTTGCTCCCTTTCCAATCTCCCTTTAATGTTTCCGAAACACTCCTGTTGGGATGTACCATTTTTCTGTAGGGCTAACTAGTCTTGCTAGATGGGACTCACTAGACCATTTAAAGACTTTTTTTTTCCAGCTGCATATAAAAATCATGAAATACTTTTCATGGCAATAAAGGGGATTTAGCCGACTCTTAAATGGAAGCAAATTTTACAAGACCCAGAACCAGTATTACTGTCTTTATTCACAAAAGCAGTGTTTGCAGAGCGATTTCTCACACCCCTCTGCCTTGAGTGTGATAGTGAAAACAGTGCAATTATAAAGTAATAGATCAGTGTGGTAGAAACACTTTATTCAATTAATTTTCCCCATATTAAACATGTGACACACCTCCTGTTCTCATCCTGTCAGAATAATTGCTGGGTGTGCTCAGGCTTGGATGTAACAATTAAAACCAAATGGAAGGTTGTTGTATCCCTATGCAAAACTGACGGACTCTTATTTTTTGTGCACAAATTGCGATGCAACACCTGTCTTGCTTTTCCTCTGACTGACTATAATGCTGATGTGTGTTTCTCTATGTGTGGGACTGTGTGTGTATGACTCATGCCAGTCCCTTGATGATGATCATTGTGTGCGTGGCAGCAGCCCGAACACTTGACTGCACAACTGTTAATTCCTCTCTCAGTGCATAAATTAATAGTTCATAAATAAGCGAATAAATTAAAGAATGGATGGGAGGAGAGAGAGGGAGGAGTGGAAAGGGGGCAGGAAAAACTTTCTCATCAGAAAAATTTAATTTCTCACTCCGACACCCACGAGAATGGGGGGAAGGAGGCTGGGGCGTTGTGTAATGGATGTGAGTGTGTGTGTGTAGAGAGAGAAGGGATTCGTTTTCTGCCTTTCTATCACACCCCTCTGAGCACTGACATGTTGGCATGTTTTTTTGGGGGTTTTTTTGTCTTTTCCCGAGATCCACATTCAGCAAACATCTGTGCCTATTACCGAACACAAGCACCACTAAGAGGCCTGACAGAGTCTGTTTCGTTTTTATATTGTGCAACCATCGTGCACCAAGGCACAGGTTCAGTTTTGCCTCTGTTTACTGATTTGTAGATAACAGAAAATGAGAATGACCTCTAAACTCATTTAGCCACTTCTTTTTGTCAACCCTATAAACATCTGGAAAGTGTTTCAGAGAACAGCAGGTGAAAGCAGGTTGGGTAGAAAGGGTGGAGCATTGTGTACACTGAGTTAAGCTTTAAAATGAAGAATAGCAGTGTGCCAACCAGAATTCCCCCTCAAGGATTAATAAAGTGTGTATGGTCCTGATGAACATCATTTCAAGGCATCTGCAGCATAAACCGACACTTCGGGAACATTTACATAAAAGCAATCCAATAAAAACAGATTTATTTTCAAAAAAGTTATGCTTTCTGACAACAGCAGCAATTAAAACGACTGCTGTGCACAAAGATCAAAACATGTTGTAGTATTGTTACTTTCAACTGAAACAACAAGCGTGTGTGCTCCTCCAACTCAGCGGTTAGGTGTTCCTCACCTACAAAAATGGCAAACGCATAAACACATAAAGGGTCAATGATAAGGGGAAGTTTCTTCTGCCAGTGTCCCTGAACTTAAAAGCTTGTAAATTTCAAGAGTATGTGTGCTAGGAGACATGCCAGTTGACATTTTCTCCAACAGAACATACCATTGTTGTTGCAGTCCACCCACTCACGAATATACTGGAACAATAATGTGTATGCAAAATGTCTCCATTTTGGCCAATGCTCTTTCCTAAAGTTTAAGCTTCGGAGGTTGTTTTTTAAACTTTTCGTTTTCAGGCATCCAATAAGCTGTTGTTGTGTAACTGAACAGCAAAGGGCATCAAAAGGTTACAATATTAGCTGATAGTTAGTGTAAAGCTTAAAGCTACAGAGTATGAACGTGTTTGACTTTAAACAACAAACAGATGTATTAAACACATTGTTATTTAAAAACCTTATAAAATTAAATGTTAAAACCATGTCATGAGTTTCCCAAAACCTTGCCGTGAGGTAACTGACAAAGCATTTCACGATGCCAAGGCGTTAGAAATTAAGAAGATGAATGCTACCACAGCCTTCAAAAGTAAAGATATCCATCTAAAGCTATTGGAGTGGATGGAATTTTGACAACAGGTAATTGAAAATAAAATCAGGATAACCTTGATCCAAGCAGATAGCTTGATTTAAGTGGAATTACTGTTACAGCACATGTATAGAAAAAAAACACACATCAACAACAAGGTCACACAAAACATTTTGACAATGACTTTGACATTTATTTTGACATGTTTTGTTCAGTAACATATTAATTAATTCAGTGGTTGGCAGCAGCAACAGCAGTTACCAACATTAGCAGGAGTCTCATTAAAAAAACCCACGGTTGACGGTTTTGTTGATGGATTGAGATTTCTTTGAGCTTATCATGCATAACAGCCTTGTTTGTTAGCCAGTGGCTCGTGTGCACTTATCTACAGACATTGCTTGTATCAGTTAGGTTTAAAACAAAATAATATATGACCGGGGGCTTGTTTGGTGGGTGATGTGGTTCGGCTATTTACACAGTTGCAGCTCCTAAGGAGTAAAAGCAATCAACAGCGGCAATACGACAAACCAAAAGCATTAAGAACTATTTCTCTGGAGATTTAAAAACGATAGATAAGATACTTTGTTGTGTCAACATAACTGAAAATGATTAGCCTCAGAGTAGATCTTAAAATCATAGAATAATCAACAACACTTGACGATAAGTGGAGCATTTAAAACTAGAAAGGCAAACATTACATTCATACATTCAGGCATACATTCAAGTCCAGAAGTGCTTTGTGCTGGTATACTCAATTTAAGTTGTTATTGCTTTGTGCTGCTGCAACTGAACGACTTTAAAAGTGCCTGTTGCCCTAATGCTTGCTTTACAACTAAAAGTGCTTGTGCATTAGAGTTGAGGTATCGAACAGCCTCAGGATATGTCCCTTTCCTGAGGCGAGATGTCAGGCACTTAAGTTAGGCACTCTGGAACCTTCTTTACCAGGGGAAAGGTCTGAAGAGGGAGAGAACAGAGCGAGAGGAGTGACTGATCCATTTCTGAACTGAATGGTGCACATTATCGCAGGCAATGCCTCACCTACTTTGTTTTCATTGTCATAGAAAAATCCTACATTCCCAGGTGATGTTATTAGCACCGCTTCAAAATTAGCATTTGACTGTTCCAAAATCTTAAAAGGAATTACACTGGGCAGGTGCATATAAACAAACACACATGGCAAAAGCATAGGTTCTCTTATCCTCCATACTGGCATTCATAGAAATGGTGATGATGTTGGGATGTTGGGAATAACGTTTTTGTTCTGTTTACATAGGCCTTACTATGGCGCCCCACAAAGCCTAATTTAATAACACCACAGCTATTAGCATAGACAGATAGAATTAGTGCCTTTAACTAGTCATTCATGTTGAGTTAGCCGACTCTACTTGACGCTGATATCATTGTTCTCTTCAAGAAAAGGATGATGTCATTACGGCTGGAAGTCCTATCTGGAAGGGAAGCATGATACCTGTATGATTGTCACAAGTCGGAGTTTCTACCCATGCACACTAAAATGCAAAAAGGAAATGCAGTCAACAGACAAGAACAGTCTCCCTGTGGCCTCTAAAACATCAGACCTCCCTCTGCAGAGTGAGGCGTATGGTGGGGCAAAAAGACGATAAAGGGCCCCTGCTCCGTTATTATTTATTTTCATAAATGAAAACACATTGCAATTTAAGCCCCAGCACCTCTTTTACTAGCCTGTTGTTGCACGTTTTGACAAATACAGATAGGTCTCAGTGAGAGTCCTCTTTGTATTTAGAGAGTATGTATGAAGAGTATGTGGATCAAACACAACAGCATGGCACAAAAGAATCGATCATCTCAACTGGAAGTTCTAGGGTCGATCCCCAGCTAATGCAGCCACATGTCGATGTCCCTTGGACAAGACACTTAACCCTATGTTGCTCCTACTGCTTTGTCAGCAATGTATGGATGTGTATAAATGGGATTAGTTAAAGGTCCTATATTATGCTTTTTCTGGTTTTATATGCTCTTTAGTGTGTTTTCGAGGTGTTTAGGCACATCTATTTGCAAAAAAGTCTGCATCAAACGGCAGTATATGAAAACAGACACTTTTTTCGAACATTAGCGATTGTGAACATACTTTCGTAGACACATACATTATATTTATGAACCCCAAAAAGAGTATAATGTCGGACATTATGGACACTTTTATTCGCAGCCTTTTCCATTAAGGAGTGAGCGGTTGTGAATTGGTAAAGCCAGACACAAGCTGACAAGCTGTTTGCTTTAAACTGTTAGGAAAATGAATCCTCCTTTTTGATTAGCTGCATATCAAAAAATCATGCGCAAGTGTCCGCAATGTACAATTATGTGGCTTGGAATTTGTAATATGCAAAAGCTGATTTCCCACACTAGTCATTAGTGTTTCCAATAAAGCCTAGATTGGCCCAGTGCAGATACTTGGCCAGCCATTTGGGCTTAAGAATGACTCCTTTGGGTTGGAACGCAGCCACGCTGGTGAACAGCTATGTTGGTTTGTTTGTTTGTTTTGATCCACTCCTCAGCACAGCATGCTGCTTGGAAGACTATCCACAGGATTACATATACCATGAAAGTAGTTTAGTGGACTCACTGGAATCCCACCAAAGACTGCTGAGAGATGAGGTCTGCTAAGACTGCTCTGATTCAATTATTTATTTTGGCGCCCTGCTTTTGGATGTAAGTCCTTGCCAAGGAGAGAATCCCTGAGCCGCCTTTTTGAGTTTTCATTGTCCTCATCAGAAAATGATCAAATTCTTGCGGTAAAAGAACTACATGACCACATAAACTCCACTACAATAAGGAAATAAAGAAGCGGGGTCCTCCAGTAAAACAGAAGATGATTTCATGTGTTATTGTGGATGTTTCATATCCATTACTGGAGATGACCTTTCTGCATAGCACAGTGCTATATTTGGATTTCCCCCTGCAATGTGTCCAAACTTTTTCTCTGCGTGATGGTCCTGAATGTGCCCTTGAATAGAGCAGCTGACAGCAGACGCCACAGAGAATCCTCCCTGTTAAAGTGTATTTAATTATTAATGCTGGCCCTCCATTCTGGCAGAACTTCAGGCTGCCCGTGGACGGCCTACACATTTCACTAACTCACGACCATGAATTATTCTCCAAGAACACACTCACACTCACAGACATGCCTGTACACAAACACAGGTGGAGGAAGTATGAAACCCCACTGTGGACACATGGAGCCAAGTGTGTTCACGTAATAAAATATGACTATAATGCATGCACACACACACACACACACACACCACTACATGCTGCTGATGATGCAATACCTCCAGTAAAAGGCCGTTTGCAGTATTTATCATGTAGGTAAACACATAGAGACGCAGAACTTATGCAGGAATGTATACATACACCTATACATACATAGGCAAGTGTGCGCTCCCACACACTTCGATGTCCTCCCTGTATGTTATCGGGCACACATTACACACACATTACACAAAGTTCAGCAGACACACAATGGATCCCCGCGCACACACAGGCCATTTGCAGTATTTCTTCTATTCAGTGAGTTCCGTCCAGCTGTCAGCAGGCTGTCAGTGTGTTCAGTTGCCAGGCAAACAGCCCCGCCTCCTCCCAACAATAAAATATGCCTTTAAAATGTCACTCTGTCCCCAAAGAGCAAAAGCAGAGGCAACAAATCGATTCACATTAGTTGTTCAATTGACTTTGGCCTGAACTTAGCTCCCGCTCTCCCGTTTGTCTCAACCAGGTTCTTTCTTCTCTTTCTTTCAACCTTTGTGGTTTTCTTTCTATATTTCTACCCTCTGTCCCTCTCCATCGGGCCCCTACATAGTCCACACCTCATCACCTGCTTTTTCATTTTGTGTTTTTTTTCCGTTTACAGGTTCACAGATCTCTCCACCCTCCTCTCCATCTCACTTCTTGCTCACCTCCCCTCGATTTTCGAGCTAATCTCAGAGAATGAATGTGGCAACGGCGGCTGCACAACTCCTTTTTCACTCGCCTTGCCGACCACCGCCGTAGCAGCACTCATTTCAATTTTCACCTCGTTTTAGACTTATCACATTGACATCATTAAGGCTCCCCTCTCAGCGGCGCACTCATTCGTTATCCTCTCCATTTTACACCTTTCCATCTCTCTCTCCCTCTGTTTGTGTGTGTCTCCCTTTCTCCTGCCTTCCCCTCTCTCTCCTTATCTGTCTCGCTCATTGTCAGAGGATTTAAAAGGCTCTCTATTCAAGAGCGGTGAGTGTCTGGGCTTTGGTTTTTCATCCTAGTGACAGAAACCTGTTGGAGCCTCCTTA
The DNA here is from genome assembly GCF_947650265.1 of Symphodus melops. Taxonomy (NCBI): domain Eukaryota; kingdom Metazoa; phylum Chordata; class Actinopteri; order Labriformes; family Labridae; genus Symphodus; species Symphodus melops. Next base: position 15,308,928 of record NC_136710.1, on the reverse strand, counting down.
TTCAGAATGAAAGAGTTGGACATTTTTTGCCTTTTAAAAGGGATAGCAGGATTGGGCTTGTAAAACCTGAAAAAAAGTGACACCTGACTCAGTCCATTTGCTCATTTCAGAAGTGTTAATATTTCTTTTCCCAGTATGACCTTGGAGAAATGTTTTTGATTGGAATTTGAAGAAAACCCAGCAGAGGAGTTCAACTGTGTTATGTGGGAAATGGGGAGATGATAATTGAGCAGCAATCTGATATTTGATTTTGGAAAATGCTGTAACACTTTAGTAACATGGCTATACAACATCAAGAAAAAGCTGTGAAGACTTGATCTTTAATTTTTCTGCCATTTATTTGACTACATTATGAATTGATCACATTGAAAGATGTATTGTATTCAGAGCTTGATTCTGGCCCACATATGTAAATGTATGTCTCTTTATGAGATTAACAGCCTCCCCTCCCTTCCACCCTTTTTTCCTGTCATTTGTTTAAATCCTTGCGCACTCCTGCTCAACTCTCTGCTGCGTGTAGGTGGTTACAGCCTGCAGAAGTATTTGCTCTGAATAGCTCAGTTATTTATTGGCACACACTGCTACATGTACAAACAGGTAATTTGTAGATTTTACCTTTGTGACATCACAAAGGGCAGTAACCCCTCCCTCAGATGGGTGATACTCCCGCAGCTAGTTGTTTGTTCTGCCCTCTGAGTCTGGCTTCTCACCGTAAACAATCGGGCATGGTAAAGAAAGCCTGAGCAGCATCCCCTCCTAAAGAGGCGTGTTCAGACACAGCTGTCTGTTCTGAGCAGGGCTGAAATAGAGGGGTTTTATAGGCAAGCTCAAATACAGATCCAGAATGGATTTTTGTCAAGAAAATAATAGAAACCAGACTTCTGAGACTTATTTAAATGTGCTGAAAATGAGTGTGATTTGACCTTAAGGCAGGGACAATCTATGAGCATAAAATAAAATAACACAAAATTCGACTTTACAACAATCTGCTGTGTTAAAGGTGTGTAAACTGGTTAATTTTTAGGGGATACATTTTTCAACAGAAGGAGATTCAGCCCATTAATTTTTTACGTTAATGTTTGTAAGTAGAAGGAAATGAGGAGAGTTGAACACAATAAAAAAAGACATTAAGTGCATCATTGTGCTTAATTAAACAACAACCTACTGTACCTCTCATTTAATATTTAAAAGGTTTTTTGTTAGCACATGCAAAATCCTAGCTTTTTAAGTCACTGGTTTTCACAATTGAGACGCATGAGCTATAAAACGTACATTTCACAATCATAAACTCCATCAACTGGAGAGGATGGCATATTTTAAAGTTTGTGCCTTGAGACATTAAGCTGAAGCCTCGCACAACACAAATTTCCATTCTTATTTGGAAACATTCTGCTTTAAGTAAAAGGAAGCTGTAATTGAACATTAATCACTGTAATAAAGTGTTTTCTGTCATGTAACTGGCCTACAGCCCCTCCAGCAGCCCTCTGTTATTCCGTGTTTGTGCATAAAAGCTCAAAGCTATATGTTTGCCTGCCTACTTGAACCGGCTTATCTTCCAGCCAGCAGCATCTTGTTATCTGCAACGTAGAAATAAACACAACCATAATGTGTGGTGGTTTGTTCATCTTATCTCAATGCAATGTTTTTCTCAAAATTGAATCATTTTTGCCACCATGTTGATACTTTAGAGGCTTATCTCATTGTTCTGTCCATTAGTGGAGGGCTGCTGGGTCTCTGAACCTGCTGCTGTTTGCAACATGTGAATGCTGCCTCCTGTTTGGCCCCTCCTACTCTTTAGCTTATCTGAACAGTGTTTTCACAGACGGTGTTTGACACAGAGGACCCCACCGTTGGCTAGGTGGAGCTGCCAGGTCAGGGGTCAAGTGAAGTAAAACTGGCGAACGGAGAGGTCAGAAGAAAGGAAAAGAATAGAATACAGGGAAGAAGATGGAGGTGGGGGAAGGTTAAGACCCCATTGAAAAGGAGCCTGAAGTTAATATCCCTCATCATCCCCTGTGCCTTAACCTGGGGCTAAACTAATATGGCCTCTGCTAATGAACAACAGTGGCCCACATCTTCATTGTTAGTCTGTTAGTCTTCACTGCCATCTTGGATCAATTTGAGGGGCACATAAAATCAGAGTGCCAGGGCCATTTCTAGGTCTCCGATGTCCTGTCTGCCACACCGCAGGCTTTCACAAGGTGGGAGTCACAATGTAAGAGCGTGCCTCAGGGGAAGAAAGTGAACACTTTTCCACACACACAAACACACGAACACACGAACAAGTAACCATCTATAAACAGAGGACCAGGCCAGGGTGTGGTCCTGTGGCCAGAGTTAGAGTCCTGTGGCCAGAGTTGGACTGGTTTGTTGGTGGTAGAAGGTACAGGTTAGAGGCCAGTGGCGACAGTGGCAGCGCCGCGGTGAGCTTTACGAGCCTGGCGTCATGCACCCGGCGTGTCGCACCTCCCTTCAATAAGAGCCCGTGAAGGCGCTTTAAAATCCAGCAGCCCTTCTCTAAAGGAAACTGAGGTTAGCCGATGCATTTCTTTCCCTTCTATAACTTCAAAACCAGCAGGTCCTAATTAGCATCCATGTGCGTATGCATATTTGAGTGTGTTTGCATGTGGACATTTATGCATGAGTAGAGCTGTATATCCACCCAGAGTGCACGCATTCACACTTGCGCAGATGTACTCCATAACTGCAGTACTAAGATTGTGTATGTGCGATTGTGTGCGCACTTGTGGGTGTGATAAAAGTCAAAATAAGGCGGCCACATGGGATCGTTTATCTCGCGACAGACCACTTCTGTCTAATTAGTGTGAAGCACAGTAGTGAAATATAGGCAACTGTAATTAAAGTAAGGAACCAGGATGTGTGTGTATGTGTTGCACATATGGTTCATGTGAGTGCGTTGCTCACAGTGTGCACTGTGCGTCTGCGTCCCTGTGGTGTTGCAGGTAAAGCTAACGCTGCCGTCTGAGTTAATGTGCTGCATATGTTCGACACCTTGCATGTTAGAACCTCGTAGATTAAAGGTTTTCTGTTGTTGTGTAAACCTAAACCCTTGTTTTCGGATTGGATGGCTGTCCCAGTGCACGTTTGAAACATAATTTGAACTCTTGAACTCTTTCATATTTGGATTGCTTTATTCCGATTAAATTGGAGCGTTTGACTACACAGAGATACCTTAAAATGCAACTCTATCTCTGTCATCCTCCCAGTCAACAGTCACATGTTTTTTTTTTGTAGCAGCGAGAGCATAATCTGAACAGGAAATTGCTCTGGAACGCAAAGGTTTATGGGTATATAGAGACAGATTATACCGTTTTAAAGCCAAGTCAGTGATGCTTGGAAAGCATTACAAAAAGAAAAAAATAACCGAGGGCAGATTGCAGTCTGGGCTGATGCTCAGATTCTATTTTGGTGTGTGTTTTAAACTGGTTCATACAGCAGAGAAGGTTAATTATAAGAGCACTAACCTTATTATGCTGAGCCAAAGTTTAACAGACTAAATTCAGATTTGTCTGACAAACTAGTTGGAAGTAACACATGATCTATGAAGCAGGATATAGTCTATGTTGCTTTTAATTGTCTTTCAACCTCCTCTCACCTTCAATCGGCAATTTGTACACCCCAAAAAGCCCATTGAAAAATCCAAGACTAATGCCCCTGACATACCTTTATATTGGTTGTGTAGGGTTTTGCGCTCTTCTCTCTCATTGTGACATTTTTTCTTCATCTCATCTTTACCATTCTTGTTGTGTTGCATGTCCAGATTTGGGGAAAACGATTTGTCTCAGCATAGAAAGTGATAAATGAAAGCCATATGTCTCAGCGAGAACAGATTGAGCACTGTGTGCATTGACAGTACATTTTGTCCCAGTGGGGCTTCCATCCAAGGCTTGACATTTTCAGACAATATTGCGGTGTTGAGCCACAGTTAGGATTTCATAAGTCAAGCTAACACTAGAGACGTGTGTGCGCGTGAGTGTGTTGATGTGTCTGTGCTAACACTACAATCATCTTTCTCCCTGTCTCAGTATTTCAGTGTCTATGTCACAACACTTATTACTTTCTGTAGCATGTGTGCACATGTGTGTGTGTGTGTGTGTATGCCTGTATGATGGCACCTGTCTAAGAACATACTCTGAGTCTCTGAATATGTGTTCCTTTGAATTCCTCTCACTGTCACTCTGTTTGTCTTTTGTTTCATAAGCCTGTCTGCGTGTTGTCTGGTGTAAAATGACACATTATTTTTTCATATTTATCCCTCTTTCTCTCCCCATCCTTTGTCTTTTATCCAGTTGTTTTTCTCGTTTTGCACCAGGTATCCCTGCCATTAGGGTGCACAGTCTCCAAGGCCTTGATGTTATCTGCTGCACAATATCTGAACTAATGCTGCACATCCCCATGAGCAATTGCTTGGTAAAAAAAAAACAGGCTTTCCTCTCTTTCAGGTTGTCAGATGTCACAGGGAATGGCCTGATAGGAGGCTGAGAGAAGCAGAGGGGTTTTTTATTTTTTTTTTATTTCAATATACTCATCTGCTTCTTCTGCCTCTAGTATAGAACATTGAAGAAAGAATTGTCTGCAGTACTTATGCATTATAGATGTAGGTGCAATGCATGAGGGGGGATTTCTACAGAAACTACCTCTGTGTCTGTGTTCTTTTTTATGGCCATTGTTCTGATAGGGGATTTGTAAGTCTGCCTGTCTGACAATGAGCCGATATAATATTTTAGGGTTTAAATAAACTTGAATTGAAAGGGCAGCAACTTGATTCGAATGTAAATAGCAAATTCAACAAAAAAAATACAATTGGAAGCTACAGTAGATATAATCAAGTGGAAACGTAATGCAGTACATCTACAATCCTTACATACTGTAATATGAATATGGTAAATTAATCTCAATAATTTTATGGCAAAGCCTATAAGTCTTTTTTGTGGATTAGCAGAACGTGTTACTCAGACACTGAATGGATAATGTAAGTGATCAATAGAAAATGTTGGACAAACTATTCAGCTGTACAAATGTTCAGGGATGTTGTAGTACATCATCTACGGAAGAGGAATATGGTTACTAAAACTTTTTTGGGGGGTGGTTCTGATTTTTTTGGAACCCCCACATGTGGCAAATTCTGGTGTTGAAAAATTAAGCCATGGCGGAAGTGCAAAATCCTACAAGTTGGTTCAAGTGTCTGTTTGAGGCTGGCTGCAGGAGTCCTGGAATTCACACAAACCACACCCAAAAAAAAGCAATTATTTAAAGCAAGTTTAACAGCCTGGTACAAAAAACGATTAGCTGCTGTCCTCAGTGGCACACACTGTTCGAGGGGTTATTTTTCTTATACCACATCTTAACCCGCTTAAATGGTGCCAGATTTACAAGGAACATGCTTTGTAGGATGAGCTGCAGAACTGAGTATTCTCTGCCACATAACCAACTCTGCTGCTTATCCCACTAATGCATGCCCCTTACAAATGTGGCCCCATTTAAAAGAGAAATAAACACGCTTTCCAACAGTATAACATTTATTGCCAAGAAGCATTGTTGCAAAAAATCAATAATCTCCCAAACATATAATTTGTTTCTGTTTTCATATACTTGCTTTATATTACTTATCTCTCTTACCCCATTATTATTATTTAATTTATTTTCTGTATTCTGTGTTAGTTGTCTGTTAAATAGGCTATTAGATTGTCAATGTTGTAAAATCCATTAAGAGATAAAAGAAATAATACAATGAAAACAGCATACATTTTTGACATTTGACGCGTTAGAAATCTCGTCACAAATGAATACATTTTCTGTTAAAAATCTTTTTTATTTTATTGGGATGGAGGGAGAACACACTTCAACTTTCTTCACATATTTGGTTTATAAACAACAATGTCACATGTCAGCATTAAGGAATTTCTGGCTCTGTTTTTATCATTATTATAAACTTTTTATTGTTGTATTATTTTATATTATTTAAATTGTGTATATTAAACTTTAACTGTCTTTAACGACAGCTCAATAAATCGCATAGATTTTACGTTTTATGTTCCTCTTGGAGACTGTAACAAGTACAGCTGTAGCATTTCGCTTTATTCCCAATATTTGTGTACAGCCAATCAAATATATTGGATGGATTTAAAACGTCTTTTTGCAGATCATTTTGCTGTTCAGCAGCACTTCAAACTCCAGGAAGTCTTTTCTGCATTATGTTACTTCGTGATGCTTACATTGTTTTCTGAATGTTCCATATTCTACAATAGAAAAATGGTATATTAAATTGTAGTGTACATCACATAACATTGTGAAAAGCTTTCAGGGATGTGACGGTGTTTGTTCATTGCTGTGGAAACACAACACAGAGAAAAAAGGAAGAGGCAATTCTGCACTTTATCCCCCTTTCAATATATAATGCTCACTCTGGGAATTCTTTGAGCCACAGCCACAATCATTGCTACCCTCTGCCCTCTTGTTGTTTGTCTTCCTCTCTGTGCCTATCATACTGCACTGCTCGCCGCTTTCAGACTCCCGTGTGTGTCTGTGTGTGAATCTGCAGTGTATCTGCACAGCATGTGTCTGCTGTGAGTGTGTGTTCCCTGGGTTTTGATGCATATATATATATATATATATTTTAGATGTTGGATCTCTACACTTGTCTTGATAGTTTGCTTTTGAGTGTGTGTGTGTGTGTGTGTGTGTGTGTGTGTGTGTGTGTGTGTGTGTGTGTGTGTGTGTGTGTGTGTGTGTGTGTGTGAGAGAGTGTGTGTGCGTGCATGTGCTCCTCTGTATCTGTTATGAATCTGAACAGCATGGCCCGATGTAAATCTCGTGCATGTGTTTTTCATGCACATGAATACTGGGAATATTCCATGCAGCATGTGTGTTTTGGCATGCGAATGGATTTCATATGAATATGGACATATCTGTTATAAATCTGAAGCATGTCCTTTCATCTCTGTGCTATGCATTTCTGATTTTCCAACTTACCTTATGTGTGTGTGGGAGTGTGTGCACCATTGTAAATCTCTTGCACGACTTTGATGTTTATGTGGAGTGCAGTATGTCTGATTTTTATGCCTGTCTCGCTAGCTCTTGTCTTCCAGTAAGAGTTTGCATGTTTGTCTGCATTTGTTCGTGTGTGTGCATGTGTGTGTGCCTGCTTGCTTGCGTATTAATATGCAAGAGAAACAGCTGGCGTGGCTAATGGCTGCCCCTCCCCACGTCCCTCCCAGACCTCTCCTCCACACTGCTTATTCAACTGAACATCTTCTTCTTCAGCTCATCTGGCCTCCTCCCTGCTTCAAACAGAAGCATGTGTGACGGTGTGAGTGCAGGTTTGAGTTTGTGTTGGTGGGGGGAATACTAAGACAAAAAGACATAAAGATAGAGGAACCAAATGCTGGAAATGAGGGGTTAAAAATAGGTGAATACTGGATTAGTGTTATGGAATTATTTACTGTAATGATGAAAGTGCAGAGATTGCTTTCGTCTATGGTACTTTAATTTAATCACAATGCAAATGTAAATAAGAGCGAACAGCGTGGTCTTGAAGTCCAGAGAGAATGAAAGAGGAGTGGTGGCATAGGAGGGGGAGAGAGGTTCAGCATAAGCAAGTTCAATTAGCAGAATTTAGCCTATTAATTAGTGCTATTAGCAACTCCACGCGGCTGTTACTTAGTGAGCACGCGCGTGTGTCCGTTTTGAGATTTGACATGAAAGTGACTTGTTAAGAGTCACAAATGAGAAGCTTTGAAATGCCAGAAACAAAAATACACGCTCATGGACACACACAAATGCAGGTTATGGAGATGTGGTTTGAATTAGCATTTTTGAGTGCATTCCTGCTGCTACTAGCGCAAAGACACATCCACTTCCTCACATGCACAAAGTTGTAGTTGTTGCAGCGGTGCTGACTGTGTCACACATAAGTGTGTGTGTGTGTGTGTGTGTGTGTGTGTGTGTGTGTGTGTGTGTGTGTGTGTGTGTGTGTGTGTGTGTGTGTGTGTGTGTGTGTGTGTTTCTGTGTGTGCCAGGCTGACGTGAAGTGGGCGCAGTTCGACGTCCTGGCTTGCGTGCCTTTTCTTCATAAAAATGCCACTCAACTCCTACACCGAGGAATCAGGAGCAGCTGGCGGCATTTTCTCTTTTTTTTTGCTTTTCTTTTCTCTCCTTTTCAGACCACTCTAGTTGCCTCTTCACCAGTCTTTTCCTCTATTTTTAGTTTCCTGCATTCTTTGCGCATTTCTTGCTTTTCATCCTCACTGTCTGCTTGTCTTTTCTTTTCGCCTGGTTTGAAAATCTTACTAGCTACTCCGAGTTCCAAGGCCGGGTGCTTCACTTCTCACCAAGCCGGGAACGCATGAATCATTTTTATTCATGATCAGACAGGCCTCTGAATGACACTGCTGGGGCCAACTGTGCATTTGAGATCTGTGCAGTGATCGATGGTGAGAAACAGGGTTGTGTTTTTTTTTTGTCTTTTTGTCACGGACACTCTTGAACTATTTTTAAGTTCAGATGAAAATAATTTGCGAGAGTGAGGTCATTATCAAGCTGCACTTCACCACACGCACAAGCACACTTCCCTACAATCATGCCTCATGTTCTAGAGGAAAGAATGGGGGGGAAAGATGGAGAACTAACAAAGAAAACCTCAGACCACCCTCCTCTCTCCCTTCACTGGGACCAGGAAGCTCATTAGTGCCCTCTGCTGGTCTGAAGTGTCACGACAGCAGACCACTTGTTGCCTCCCCTCCTCTCAATTGGTTTAATTGTGTTCTTATTTATATATTTCGCCATTGATTTTTCTGTTGAGGCTGACATGGCTCTAATCAACAGCGACGGGCTGTCACGGTGTGATGGATGGAACAAAGCCAGTAAGCAAACACAATGCAAGACAAGTGTGACACGCGTGTGTGCGTTTGTGTGACTCATTGTATGTATGTGTGTTTGTTTAGGTGTGCGTGTGTTTGTGTGTATGTTTGCACTCGCATCTCTATCAAAGTGTGTCTGCGTACAGATTTTCCTTGCCATCCAACCCTCGTGTGTGTGCTTGTGCAGGTGTGTGTGTAGGTGTGTGTGTGTGTGTGTCTCTGTGTGTGTATACATGATGAGCATGTGGTAGCTGCTGAAGAAAAATGGAAAGAAGCAGGACAATATGTCATAATTACACTCAGGGTGTCATGGCGAAAACAACATTAGGTGGTGTTTACTGATATGAACATACAAATAGAACAGCATATTGCGTCAACCTCTCTACCTCTCCTTTCTCTAACACTCCACTCTTTTCTCCCCTGTCCCTTGGGGCCATGCTTCCCTTGTCTGTCACTTCCTGTGTGTGTTTACGGGTGTGTGCCCGAACGCTAAATGTATGCAGTGTCTGCCCTATTTCCTCGTCTTTCTTAAGATATGATAGAGGGGAGAAGTGGAGGGGGCCTGAAAAGAAGGTCAGTGTATTACTTATCAAAGAATGAAGAGAGAGAAACATTAGACCCAGAAAAAGGTGTAAGGACAGGAGAAAACTTGAGGAGACAAGGATATACCAATTGGATAATGGAAAAACATGTACAAATCTTTAAAATAGGGAAGGACCATTTCCAACAAGGTTATATGGTTAAATGGTAAATGGACCTGAGCTTGTAAAAGGCTTGTCGGCTCTTCTGACTACTCAAAGCACTTTGACACCGCAGGGCACACCTACGCATTCACACTGATTGCAGCGGCTGCTATGTAAAGTGACCATCAGTATTGACTAATCCATTCATATGCAGCCGGAGCAGCTTGGGGTTAAATTTCTTCCCCAGGGACACATCGGACATGTTGCTACAGGAGCCGGTGACCAAACCCCCGACCATAATGTTTAGAAATGACCGACTCTATCCCTGAGCCACAGCCGCCACTGTTGCATGTATAGGAATCACAGGTTGGGTTTGGGTACAATAGTTCAGTTTTGAACATGCTAAATGAATCTTAAACTGTCAAACTCTTGAATTCACTGACATGTACAATGTTTGAACTTCAAAAAATAAAAATCAATTTTCTTGTTTGAAAGGAAGACAGCTGTACTCAGAAAAAAAGAAATAGATTGACAAAAAAAAACATGACCTTGATTCAAAGTTAATTTAAGAAGTCATAATTTGGGGCTCATGTGGGCTAGTGAATATTTTTGTGCGCTCCATGTAAAGAGGCTACACTCTTCTGTGCATGAACAGATCCAACCATGGACTTCTTTGCGAGATCATTGCCCACAGTCTTTCTCCTTCGCCTCTATTCACTTGCCCGGTCTCCTTAATAAAACAATCAAAAGCCCTACAAAAAAAGTTGCAATTTCTTTCCTTTCAGAAATGCCACCGTGTACTTATAGACTTACAGCATCTATACTTTCAGTTTGCCTGAATGTTGCCTTCCTCTCTCTTATTGAAACTGTTGTTTGCTGAAGAGTCAACCATTATATCCTACTTACCGACACAACACAGACTATTTCCAGTAGTCAAAGAAGATTCTGACTCAGACAATCCCCTGCTGTGAGCCACACGAGTGAAAGGATTGTTCTTCCACTCTTCACACAGGTGTGTTCCATTTTCAGACAATTTGCCTTTGTTATGTTATTTTCTTCTGGGCATTTTTGCCTTCATTGAACAGGACAGCAAAAGAGAGGTGGGAAATGTGGGGAGGAAAGACTGGGGAATGACCTGCAGCACAGGACCGTGGTCAGATTCAAACTCACGGCCGCTGTGTCAAGGACTATAGCCTCGTTCGTGAAAATAACACTCGACTATCTAGCATCCAGATAGCCTCAACAATCTTATAATGAAGTGCAGACACTAGCTTACAATCCTCACAATTCAAGTCTAGCCTCCAAATATCATTACACTTTTTAAGCAACCATAACGGCAACCTTTCGCTAACCTTTACCTTCCTGCAGTTGCCATTTGCACATATTCTCGAAAGCCAGACAAAATGAAGAAATGTTGGCAAGGGGTTAAGCATGATGTTAGTAATGGAGTTAAAATGATCCACGACCAGCTGCTTTTGTCATTCTACTGAGGCGAAGGTCACCTAAATGGACCTTCAGGATGTTTTGCATTCTGCTTTGCCTGTAAGGAAGAGCGGCACATGTTATAATATGTTCAACATCTTCAAACTTGTAAATCTACTTTTTTTTTTCCATTGTGCCAGAGATTACAGATTTTTGGGGGAGATTCAGAAGAGTAAAAGACAGAGAAGAAACCTGGCTAAAAAGGAGATATGAGTCTCTCGAGACAGATAGAAAGAAGAGTGAGAGGACGAGAAGACAAACAGAGAAAAGACTCACACTTCAATGTTCACAATTCAATCACAATTCAATCAACACCATCGCTCCCCAGACAGCAATAACTGCACAATTACACAAATAACACCTAAAAACATCACAAAGATTATACTATGCAATCTGAAGGTCAGGATTGACTCAAGAAGAAGTCTATACTTTATCATATCTGCAATGCAAAGTACACATTCTGTGAGAGAAATGGACTAAGAGCAAAGACAAAAAGGATGATCGTGATGAATGAATGGGAGTCGTCAAAAGTGGGAAGATTGACGAAAAGGGAGCGAAGCTTTGGAAAAAAAAAAGATTGTACTTAACAAGAGGGAGAAAGGAAAATGCTTGTTAAGAGGATAGAGCGATAAAAAAAAAAATCTGATAAAAGGAGAGAAATATGCTTTAGCTGGTGCCGGTGCAAGCGAGAAATTATCTAAAATGATATAAAAGAGCTTTATGCATGCTCGCATAAAGGAAAGAACATGCTTAATGTGCTGTACGCACTCTCCTTTCCTAAATCTCCCCGAGAAAACATTTCTTTAAACATCCCTCTTTTGTCGTTTTCCTTTGAAGCTCCAAATTTCATAAAAGGCGTGTGTGTATCAAATGGATGCTATCGTGTGTGTGTGTGTGTGTGTGTGTGTGTGTGTGCGTGTGTGTCTGTGTGTTTGGGAGAGTGCATGTTGGAGTGTGTGCAGTAATTGATGTTTGCTATAAGCACTCTGCCGCCCATGACAGTGAAGTGGTGTTATGTGTTACAAGTCCATCCAATATCCAATAACACCCTAATTCCACTATTGAGCTACATGGCTGCCAGCTATGGTGCCAAGTAATACTAGACACCCTCACAGGCACACATGCACACACACACACACACACACACACAAACAAACACACACACACACACACACACACACACAAGACCAGAGTCAGAGTGAAGTTCCTTTCTTCCACGTTGTTTTGGATCATAACTTTGAATTCCATATGTTTCTGTTTAGCTAAGGTAAACACATTTGAATTCACTAGTGATTTAGTGTCCTCATTTTTAACCTGTAAACTCAACCCTACAAAGACATAGTTTTCTAATAAAGTGCAGGATAAACGGCCCACAAGGGGGCTTTTTTAGGGTTTTCTATCCCCATGGGGGCCTTTTTAGGCGTCACAGGATAGTAAAAAGCCAGTCCACTCACACTTGGGCAAACACACAGCGACACAGCACAATAAACCAAATTTATGAGCGTCCCATTTATGCTTTAGTTCCATGCACAAGCAACACACAACTCCACGCAGAGTCATATTTTTTGTCATACCTCATCCCAATTGTGTGCACTTCATAGATTGTCGAGGAGGAGTATCATCAAATTGAGCCATAAAGTGAATCTCTCTCCGATGTCGTCATACATGGTCATAAATTTGGATGTATGTGGCTGCATGTTGGGAAGATCTCATTCAAAAAAACAAAACAACAACAACAAAAAACAAACAAACAGAAAATGTTGTTTGGGTGTTCACATGCAAAGGGAGTTTGAAGGACGGTGATGTCATGACGACTTCAGATGAGGGGAGGCCACCAGCAACACGAGCTAATTGTCTCATCTTTGGTATCATAATTGATCAAAGCTTTGTTGCCGTCTAAGCCATGTGTGGCTTAACAGATTCCAGAATATTCAGTGAGACTGTCGGACTAGTTATATATTCAGATCAAGCTGTTTAGTACAAAGCGCAGCAGTAAACCAATAATACTTACAAACTCTTTTTACAAGCCCATCGTCTTCAAAGGTTTTCCTGCAGTGAATCTTGGCTGGAAATAATAACTGCAAAGAAGAAGCATTGTTTGTTTTTTTTTTTGTTTTTTTTCTGATTACCTGCTGTGGAGCAGGTAGCCAGGACACAGTATCTCATTTTACAGCACTCATGTAAATTTTTTTATGATGCAAGACTCATCACTTGGTTCCATTTGGGAGGAAAAGTTATTTGTTCCTGTGATTTTTTTTCCTTTTCTTTTATAAACCACATTATAGTGTTCACTGGAAAAAAAAAAAAAAAACAGCATTAAAGTGAAGTTTTTATAGCAGAGTTTATGCCGTGATGTAGTGGAAAATGGAAAAGTCTGAGCATCATGAGCAACAAAAAGCAATGTAAACAAAATTCAATTTCGCCTTCCTCCTCCTTAAAAGCAGCCTATCTTCATATAACTTGCATCTGTTTGATGATACTCACTGTGATGTAGACTGCAAATTTATCTCATAAATATTTATGTTAGCCTCTGTAGGCGAGTAAACTCTATTCTGCAAATAAGAAGGTGCACACCGAGATTAGGTTTCATTTTGATGTGTACAACATGTATCAAAAGCTGAAATGGCTGCCACCCGGGTGCCACGAAAACACTGCCGGTGTGTGTTTTAACATGGGAAATGAAGTAAGAGAATCCAAACAAGCATAATACAGCCAGACCTTTTCTTTTCTGTGTGGTCTCTCTCTGTGAATAGTGCCATTACTTGTAGTTTTAGACAGCCCAGGGTGGCTCAAAAAACACATATTGTATGAGTGGTAAAAAGGGCTGAGAGCGGGAGAGAGATTTGCACACATCTTGCTTTGGCCTTTAAAAGGCGGAAGCTGTCTCTGGTTTGTCATTTAGTGATGAGCATGTGAACTGAAAAGGGTTGTGGCATTAACTGAATACTAAAAAAGAAGAGGAGCGAAAGAAAAGTTAAAGGAAAGATGTAGTTGGGGGAGAGGCTAGCGGAAAGGATGGAAAATAAAGTAGAATGAAGGTAAAATGAAAATGAAGAAGAGGCTGAGGGAAAGAAGGGGAAAGGAGACGTAGGATGGAAGGAAATATGGAGAAAAAGAAGAAGCAGAGGAAAGGAAAGGAAGGAGGAATGGAGGAGAATAGGATGGAAGGAAAGGTGGAGATACAGAGGGAGAGAAGGAGAAATAAAGAAATAAAGGAGACTGGAGTTAAGATTGGTGAGGATGAAGGAAAGGAGATGTAGGACGAGATATGGAGAGAAGGAAAAAAGCTGTGTGAAAGGAGGAAGGATGGCGAACAGAAGGAAATATGTAGATAGATGAGAGTGGGGGAAAGAAGGAGCAGCGGGAAGAAAAGAAAAGTAGGAGGGAAGGAAAGATGGAGTTAAAGGAGATGCTGAAGGAAAGAAGGGGAAATGATTTAGAAAGAGATATGGAGAAAAAGGAGAAACTGTGGGAAAGAAGGAGGGATGAAGGAGAATGGAAGGAAAAATGGAGATAGATGTAAGACTGAGCGAAAGAAAGAAATAAAGAAAGAAAGAAAGAAAGAAGGAAAGAAAGAACAGAAGTGAAGTGAACAGCATTGAGAATGATAAAATGAAGGAAAAGGGCAGCAGGACTGACTCATCTTGTGAGGGAGGAAGAGGAGGGCAGGAGGAAGAATGGGCGGTAAACAAAAGGATGGATGGTGTTGATAGGAGAGATGTTGAATGTTGCTTCTGGTCATTATATTTCACCCCACGGATTGTGTCAGGACAAGCCAGGGTGTTTGTGTGTGCAGCTGTGTGTGTGTGTGTGTGTGTGTGTGTGTGTGTGTGTGTGTGTGTGTGTGTGTGTGCGTGTGTGAGGGAGAGAGAGAGCGAGAGAAAGGCTGGGATTTTGTGAATTAAGATCTCAAAGATTGATCAACAGTATCACCAGGAGACAAATGTGAGTTCCACATTTATATTGAAACACAAACACGTTGCGTGCACACACACACACAAATTTGATGAGCTTATGTGGGAATGTATCTTCTTTGTTTCATCCTTTTAACCCTCACTTAATCACACAGACCTCTCTCTCTCTCTCTCTCTCTCTCTCTCTCTCTCTCTCTCTCTCTCTCTCTCTCTCTCTCTCTCTCTCTCTCTCTCTCTCTCTCTCTCTCTCTCTCTCTCTCTCTCTCTCTCTCTCTCTCTCTCTCTCTCTCTCTCTCTCTCTCTCTCTCTCTCTCTCTCTCTCTCTCTCTCTCTCTCTCTCTCTCTCTCTCACACACACACACACGTACACACACATACACACACTCACACACACAATCAAATGAAGGAACACAGCAAGCGTCCCACAGCTGGGCACTGATGACTGAGAGAGAAAGGGGCGTTCGACCTGCTGTGTGAACAGGCGGTATTTCCATACAAATCAATGGAGTGACAGGCTAAGTTCGGGGACACATCAGGGGACAGGTCTGGGCACACACGGGATGAAGCTAATAGCACGCACACACACACACACACACACTTATCAAATCACCACATGCAGGCACAGGAAGCTGAGCTGCAATCACCTGCCCTTTACACTGCAGTACGCCAACACCAACACACATTGCGCTGGCTATAGAGACTACATTTAAAGGATCAGTGAACATGCAGGATAATAGCAGAATATCCTGCACTGATAACAGTTCAAAAACCACATTACCATTAAATCACGATTAACTGTGAATGATTACACAATTTGGTTGTACTACATGTGCTCTATTACAGAAGAGGTTTAGGGGCACAGCATTTTTATTTATAGTTTATAGTGGCTATGTACACTATAGGCCACTCATATTTACAAATATTTACGTATTTCTATAAAAAAATAACTAAAAAATAAACTGAATCTGCACACTCTGAACCAAAGTGTTCTAGTTTTGGTTTGTATGACATTTGTAGAATTTCTTTTCTTTCAGGATTTATTGATGGATTTTTTGCCTCTTTTTTCGAGAGGACAGTAGGTAGAGAATGATATGTGGGAAAGGAGCCACAGGTCACATCTGAACTCGAGCCGTCCGCCTGGAGGACCTCAACCTCAGTACTGTACATGGAGTGCAACCCAACGGTTAGGCCACCTGCGTCCCACATCTGTAGTATTGAGAAATCCGGTATAAGATTGAAAAAAGTCTGTATGGAGAGTAAAAACAGACATAACGGCATCTACTGTATTGAAATCGCAGCTTCCATCAGTGTTAATCTGATGACAATTCACTTATCTCTGTAAACAGATAAGATATGAATTCAAGTACAACTAACTACAACTTTCCAGATTAAAATTGTAACTTTCTGCTCTATGTTGCAAATTCCAATCAGCGTTTAGATTTCCTGACTTCCTGAAATGCGTCATAAACTATCAATCTAACCTCCATTCAACAAAATGTTAGGACATAATCATAATGTGCAATTTCAGCAAACTAAAGACTCCTTAATTGCAATTAAAGCACAGAAATGTTACTGTCTTTTAGTCTTCCTGGCAATGAATTGAGCCAGAGTGAAGCGTCTGGTGTTTTACACCTGCCATCCCCCCCCCCCCAAAAAGAAAAAGAAAAAAATCTTTTTTTCTTTTAGGCATGAGCTGCGACAACTCAAATAAACAGAATGTTTACCCTGACTTTTTTTCTGCAAGCCCCCCTTGTAAAATGCCTGCATAAACTCGTAGTGAGCCAATGTTGGAATGCAGGAAAATGCATGTGAGTGGGCAAGTGATGACAGGACTGGAGAAATCTTTATGCACAAGATAGGGCTGTTATTTCATGCTCACCATGTTCTTAGTTAGTAAGAACCTGGGGATTTTTGCTTTGCTTTACGAGACCTGCAATGCAATGAACATACTTACATTTTACATTACTTTTTCTGAACTCATCTCTTTGTCTGATACCCACTTGGGTTGAACAAGAACATTAGCTAACTAAGGACTGATTCAGGCCTTTGATAAAAAAAAAAAAAAGAGATATGGCTGCAGTTTAATTAGTTTCTCTATGTGAATATGTCCTCTTCTCTTTCTTCTTTACCATCATCTTTGCAAGAATAGAGGTTAGTGTCACATTGTGTTGAAGCTTTAAAAATTCTGGATGAAAAATCTGTATACTTCTTATCTTTTCAGGCTTGAAGACTGTCAAATGTAAAATGAATTTCAGCCCAAATGCTGTCTAATGGAAATGGAAATGCCAAAAAAGCTCATCAGTCTTTTAGAATAACCCATAATACTCAAACCCTACTGCACACCAATTTTATCTGCCATCATCTGTCTTTGTGATAGGGAACAGGGAATTAGCCAGAGCATTAGAGTAAGCATATTAAAAGGATAAGAGCATCACTACAAGCCCAACAAAATTGCCCAGTGATGATTAGAGAAAGGGAAAGGGAAAGGGAAAGGAAAAGCGGAGAGGATGGGAGAGGAGTATTCTGTAAAAAAAAAAACGGAGGGGGGGGGGGGCACAAGACTGATGGAGGTTGAATTACTTTGAGTGCCAGGATGAACAAAGACAAGGAGGAGAGACCCGAATAGGGTCCATTCATGGTCCGCTGTTTGGTGAATAAAACACAAGGATGGAGAAAAAGAATGAGATGACGAATTAGGAGGGGTGATCAAACAAGCGGGCAGAGAGGGAAATGAGAAAGAAAGCAGAGACAACTCATTATTAAACTGGGCAGGCTGGACAGCCGGAGACGAGATGGATGAAGGGAAAAGAAAAATAGAGTGGAGAGGAAACTAGAGAAAGAGTAAGAGAGAGATAGGAAATGAAAACAAACAAGCCATCATCCATCCCGTCTCCAATTGTTGCTTAGTTCCTCTTAAAGGTCACTGTGCTTTTCTTCTACCAATGTCGACAGGAGGGAGGGAAGGACAGCGACGCAGTGGAGTAAAAAGGGGAAAAAAATAGTGAAGATTTATTTATTGAGGGGAGGAGGAGTGGCAGCAGCAGTGGCGATGGTGCTTCAGAATTCTTGATCATCGCCACAGCGACCAGTCACCTGGCAACCGGGTACACAATGGCTGCGGTAGCCTTGGCAACAGCGTGGTCTCCGTCTGATACACGGGGACCATGATGAGGCGGGCAGGCAGGGAGACAGGTAGACAGATGGAGTGATAGGGAGAGGAGTGTGAGATGGAGGGCAGGAGGGTGAGATGGAGGAATAGAGGGAGGAGGAGGAGAAGGAGGAGGAGCAGGTGTGAGCACAGATCCAGTATATCACACCTCAACAGGTGCAGAGGATCGGCCAAATGTGTGTAAAGACATAATGAGAAATGTAATGAGCTACTGACCAGGAGAATGGCCCACCATATGTGACTCTGCTTGAAGGAAAGATGTTGGTCCACCTCATTTGTGTTTGTCTTTGAGCGTGTGTGATCGAGTGTGTCTATGTGGGTGTTGGGAAAAAAGGTAAAAAGCAGCTTGCTTTTTTTTTCTGACCTTAAACGTGGAAACACCTTGCTTCTTCACAGAATTTTTCATTTTCATCTTCTGTACTTTAAATGTGTTCCCTACTGGTGTCTGCACGTTTCTACAGGTTTTATTGCAACCAGCAGGCACTCCCACATAAACAACTGGGCCTCTGAAAAAGTTACATCTGATCCATTCATATCAATGCATCTGCCTACCATCTTAACATGCTCTTTTAACACATTCATGTGCGCTATACTTACACAGTTGATGCTGTAGAAGACTTAAAGGCATCAATTTTATCCACAGAAGTCAATATGGCTTCAAATTCTAGTTAACTGATATTTGCATGCTCCTCTTCATCACCCTCAGGGTGCTGCTTGTATAGTGCTAGCATCTTTCCAGAAAGTTGTGTAAACTGTATCTTTAGCCTCCTCGATGTTTTTCGTCTCATAAAAGGAACCCCCATGTTAAGACAACTTGACCTTATTGGACTAACCCTGTTGCATCCTTCTTCTCTCAATACTGTTTCCCCAATTTAAGTGTTGTCTGTTTGATATTTTTCATTTTAAATGGTGCAAAATTTTAAACAGGCGGGCAATAATGAAGAATTAAACTGATTTATAGTAAGAAGTAAAGAAGTTTGGAGTTAGCAAGCCAAACAGTGACTGCTCAGTTTTCTGGTGACTCTGGTTCTGGAAGTGAATATCCCCCATTCAAATCCCCAATTGACATATCATAAAACCTTTACACAAAATCTTTATTACTGGAACCAAGCCAACCAGCTACCCAAATACTTGTGACCACAAGACATGGATCCTAAAAATGTTGGAAAATGCAGAAAAGGCAGGTACAAGACTGCGTCAAGAAGTGACGAAACTATACATATCTTTATTTTAGTGTTTCTATTGCCAATAATAACGTTCAACTACTTTGTAGTTTGTGTTTGTACAGCATGTTGAACTTCCATAAACTTGAACAAAGTTCAAGAGGGTGGTAACAGTGGATTCCACCAATCAGAAACCTTACTGTGTAGAGTGTAGTTATTTACCAGGAGATCACAAATGATGGTCCTCAAAAAAAGGCTGATATCACATTCAAGTAGCTTGTGGTAAGTCTACTTTGGATGGTTATGCTATAATATAACTAATAAATCAGATCTGTTGCAGAGAAAATGAATTGGAGTCATACCTTCGTATAGCCACATTGTTGAGCATAATACTCACAGAGAGGTGGGGAGGCAAAAGTGGAGCCACAATGATGGCATCCAAAGGACAACTGCTCAGCTGTTTACACCTACCAGATCACAAATCTCCAAATGTGTCACCAGTGACCACTTATGATCAAATATTACTTTCCTTACATTGTGTATAAATTAACCTGTAGCTTTTCAATGTCATTTGACAACTTATAAAACATTTTACAGTACGGTGACACATTTTATTTGTTTGTCTATAGTTCGTTGACGGGAAGCTCTGAATGCTCAAATGCATTCTGGGTCGCATTTTATATGACCTGTGTACTCCTGTTTCATAACTGAAAAATCTGGTCAATCTAACATACTACCACTTATTGCATAATTTGATATCAGAATGTCTGCTCAAAGTCATGTAATATTTAGTAAGTAGAGTATTAACGTATGTGGTTTTTATTCTACACTGTATGTACAATACAGAGTCCAGCATATATTGTGCTGTTATGCTTTTGGTTTTTTTACGGTATACAAAGACTCCAGTCTAGTTTGTAGTCCATTTAATTTAATGATAATCAACAGGTCAGCAGGTAACGAGTACACAGAAGTGTAACACAATGGCATCCTAGGATTCATTTTATTTACACTTAAAAGTTAACGTTCTACCGAATAAGGTTAAAAATTCTTACAATGGGGAGTTGTTTTTTTCAGCATGGCAGAAAAGATTTGTTTTGTCCCTATCATTTCTTTCCTGGCATCACAATTTATGTGCTGACAGGGCAACGATTCGAAGGTCTCTTATCATTTTTACGTATAGGGAGTTAAAAACAGGCTACAGTACTCGGACTTTACAGTAAAGGAAATGTGAACTTCTGGCATTTTAAAGAGTAATAGTAAGGGTCTCCTTACGACGACTTACTAAAATGCCTGAAATTTCTGGTTGAATTAAAAAAGTTACAGACAATATTTAGGAAGAACAAGGTGAACAAGAGCGAGCTCTCCAGGCTTCCACAAGCATTCAAGCCAAAAAGAAAAGATTCTTTATTCCCCCCCTCCCTTATGAATATCCCCGACACGGAAACCACAAATACTCCTGCATAAATGTTTCAAACTTTCTTCAGGGAGATCATGCATTTTCCTGATGAGTCATATCAATCACTCTGAGTGATACATCAAGCCTGTCTACTTTGCTCTGACAGAACTTGACTGTGATTCACATGTACGTCTGGTGAGAGCTTTTATTGCATATTCATATGAAACGCCCACACATGTTAGCACACGCAGGTTGTGACGCAACACCAATGCAAACCATGATGAATAAACATGCAGGAGAAAAATGAACATAAAAGCATACTTAAACACACACTGGAATGCCACACATAAACTCAGTTGATTAAAAAACAAAGAGGAGTTCTCTGGTGCAAAGATTCGAAATTAGCCCAGTTTTAATTTGACATTCTGCACTGACATGATTTAATGGTTAACATTTCAGATAACATTTATTGAGGCCTAGGGCCCCATCATTACAAAAATGTGGTTATTTTCTGTGTGCATGTTTGTAAGGGCAACTGACATTGAGTTTGTGTTTGTATCAGTCTGTACTGTAGTACATCCTCTAAGCCCATTAGCCCCAGGTTAAGTGATTTACAGCTTCAGCTCAAAACCCCTCCTGCAATCTCATCCCCAACACTCCTGTCTATCTGCTGGCTCTATCTGCCTACCTTATCTGGCAGATTACGCACACACACACACTCCCATCCACACATTTACAGACACACCTGTCAGTCTGCTCATGTAGACACACCGCGAGACACAACTCTAAACAGATATCATCGTCTACAGAAAAGAAAAATAAGTCAAGAAATCCACTAAACACACACACACACACACACACACACACACACACACACACACACACACACACACACACACACACACACACACACACACACACACACACACACACACACACACACACACACACACACACACCCTCATTAGAAGGTGTTGTGCTCCTGCAGCTAACACAAAGGAGATGTTTCATCTGCTCTGTATGTTTGTTCTCATTGTGGATTCTCTTTGATAGCAGCGTCTTCATCAATGCATCTAATAGCTGTATACACTTTCAGTCTGTAATGGTGTGTGTTAGTGTGTGTGGTTCAAAGTCTGTTAAAAAGACAATAGAAAGTATGTGCATGAGTGAAAAAGGTTGTGGTTGTGTACGTGTGTGTGATCGATGTAATAAACATAACGGCTACTCTCTCTCCGCCACTTTTACAGGAGCGGTGAACAGCCTCCAACCTCGGAGACAAAGGGAAGTGTAAAAAGCAGCTCTAAGGACAGATAAAAGCAAGAGAGGGAAGTGCTAAATGATTGCTAGAGCTCCTGCATCACCCCCCTTTGTCTCCTACAAACCTTCCTGCCTCACATCCTCCTCTTCTTCTATTCCTTCTCCACCTCCTTTCCCCTGTCTGTCGGCCCCTGTTTTTTTATTCTGTATTTCAAAGGCATAAAGAGAGAAAAAGGGAGAAACCAACAGCGGTAAAGCAGCAACTCCACTTACAAACACGCAGGCATTATAATGGGGCGGCCGCCGCGTTGCCACGACAACACACAGGGAGGTGAGGGTGGGTTGGTGGGGGACACGGCGACACCGAGACAGAGAGGGGAGAGAGGGGGAGGTAGAGTAGGTGGCAATAAAAAAACAGAAAGAAAGCGAGAGATGGAGGTTGTTATCTCGGGTGTATTTACCTGTAGCTCTCATGGCTGCTTGGCAGAAATGTCTTTTTCGTCTCGCCACTGATCTGCTGTGTCAGTCAGCGAGTGGATGTGTTTATCATGCTGCAGTTTATCATATGGGAAAGACGGCAGATTGAATACAAGCTCCCTGCTTGGAAGTACAGCCTACATCTGCATTCAGGAGAAATAAACACCACCTTACTATTTTTGGAGAGATATTCTTGACTACAGTAATATAAACAACATTTTTTGTGAACGATTCTTTGACAGAACTACTTCGGAGTTCTTGGAGCTTGACAGTGACATTGTGGAGCAACTATTAAATGTATATATAGCAGGCTGCAGTAATGGTTTCGCAGAAAAGTAGTAGTTGAGATCGTGGCTTCTTCCTGTCTTGTAGTAACTAACTCTCTAACAGTCAAAATCATTTTCAAGCTTGAAGTTACCACAAAACCCCTTTTTACATTGTGAGTCTGTAATTGAAATTACGGTTGTGTCCTAGGGTTGGATTTTACATTGCGTGGAAGCACAAGAGGCATCACTTGCATTAATTCAAAATCAGCTCCAATATATTGCTTTGATGCCATCTCCCCTGATATGTCCTGTTGCTTTTTTCAGACTGCAAATACTTACAGAGATGCACACTGGTTGGGTGAAGCCTTTACACCTAGGTAGTATCAGTGGTAGCAACTATATCACAGTCGGTGGTGGAAGAACAGGGCGGGAGGACCCAAGTGCAGAAAAAACTAAAATTATTCATTTTAACCAAAAAGTCAGAAACACCAAAACAAAAACTTACTCAAAACTAAATCCAAAACGTCCAAAAATCCAGGAAAAACAAGGTAAATCCAGTGAGCCCAGAACACAGGGCAACATCCAAGCTCAGACACAAAGACAGCAACAAACTGCAAAAGACAAAAGACAATGATCTGGCAAGAGGGTAAGAACACACAGAGACTATATAGACAGGGGTAATGGGACACAGGTGAGACGAATCAGACAGGTGAGGACAATCAGGGTAATCAAGACAGGTGGGAAACACAAGGAACAAAGAACACTAGACCAGAACACTAGAGGGCAAGTACAATGTAAAACCCAACACTGACACCACCACCAAAACCAGATATACAAAATAAAACAGGAAATGCCAAAGACTAGACTTAAAACATAACACAGGAAACAAACTTACAGACAACAGGGAAACACTAAAGACCAAAGCAACCACACCAGGAATCACATACAAGTAACACAGGAAACAATATTACAGACAACAGAGAATGACACAAAGAAACACAGGAAACACTGAAGACTAGAATACAACTTAAAACTCAGGAAACACTAAAGACTGAACTAAGAAATATAGGGCACTCAAAACTCACAAACCCAAACCATGACAAACTAGCTCTCTTTAGACAGCCATTTGAAGGTGCAATATTAACGCCTCTGTGGCGAGCATTCTATAAGTTATGCATGTATTGGATGATTTTGCGGTCAGTGAAAATAATGTGCAATGTAATATTAATTTAATACTACTATAATATTCCTGACCTGGTTTGTGGGACAGGAAAAGCCAACCATTCACTGTGCAGGTGATAACAGCCTGTTTTATGCTTTATCACTTCCACCATTCTAAAATCATTAGCCAACCTAGCCAAAAAAAGTACTTTTAATTTGGTTGCCAAAGATGGACTAATCATGAAAAAAAAAAAAAAAATAGACAAACAATTTGAAACCATTTTGAAAAGTTGTTCTGCATGATCTGTTTTGTGATAGAGTTGATTATTTCAACAGCTAGTCCATTACAGCTACTGAAGCTTTCACCTGTGTCTGCAGAGCTTAGTGTCTGTGCCATGTGCAATGACTAACTCTTTCCCAATACTCACCACTCACACACAACATTTTACCAGAAAACAGGATCCCCTCTGGATATTTTGGCTGAAGGTGAAAGCCAAGAGCATGGTACATGCTGTAACCTGTTGCCTTTGCTGGCTCTGATACTTAACACATGACTGATGTCAATCGATAGCGTAATGTGAAGTCTGTTGTAGGTGGAGAGCAGGAGTCTGTCGTTTTCTTCTTTTGGAGCACAGCATCAGTCAAGAGCAGGAAAGAATCCAGGCAGACAGAAGATGAGTGGGATGCATTTAGATCATGTCTAGAATTCAGGCCCAGACATTGTTAACTATATGATGAAGACATTGAGCTGTAATAGAGCTACAATTAAGAGAACGATTACACTACTGTCAAATAGTTTTTTCATGACATCTGTTTATTTTTCCTTACAGTTTAGCAGTAGAGACTCCTGCAGTAAAAGAATAATGTGACAGGGCCGTCACAAATCAGGGAAAGACACATCAGCAACGATTAGACTGAAAGCTGTTTGTGTGCAACCTTCTTAAGTTCCTCACTTGTGATGAACTAACTCTCTGAAGTTTGTCACTTTGGATAAAAAGTATCCGCTAATTGAATTGGAGAATTAAAGAAATGAAAAGTGGAACCCCAAAGGTGTCCTTGCTCTTGATGTCCATCATCCTACACGGTGGAGTTGTGGGGAGCAGAAGGGGCCATGTGCATGTGGTAGGGTAGGATGTATCTGTGTTGACACTCTGGAGGTCGCATCAATACACCTTGAGTCTTCTGAAGGTGGCAATACTGTTTTATTTGCTGTGTCAACTAAGGCCATTGGGTACCTTTGTAACTTATAGAAGGGCACAGGGACATAAGACTTTAGACTTTATTTTCCACATTGGGAAATTTGTTTCCACAGAACCCACCCTTTCTATCCAACAGACACCTACAACCAAAAAAAACAGCACAGACAAAAATCACACAAAGTGTTGTATAGAATCTATAAAAAACAATGAGATGATGGATGTTCTCATGCTTATTCTTTAATAAGAGCATGACTACCTTGTGTTTATTTCAAAGAAGTGTTGTCACAATACCAGATTTGAAGTTTCGACACAATTATAGTAACAATCCAATGATATTGAAGGCCATTTGGATACCGCTGCAATAAGTCCTTACACGTAGTGGACAATGTCAAATTTGTTCCAATTAAGTTGTGCATTTCTCTCTGTTTTGGTTAGAAATATGATTGAAAATCTTAAATTTTTTAAAAGCTTTGGAACATTTCAGTAGTATCACTTATTAAAAAAATAACAGATTGTATTGTTTTAAAACACTTGGTATCAAAAAGCACTGAAGTACTGAGAGTGTTGATAACCTTTGCTTAGTCTCTGCATGCATTATTGTTTTGCTTCTCTGTGATGTTTGAAACATGAGAAAGGATTGTCTAATTTAAAACAATTCTGATAAAAGCTTGCAAAGAACCCTAACTTTGGTTTGACAGGCAGTAAAATAAGCAAACCAATATAATTCTGTTGAAATACACCACGATACATTTTTAAACTGAACAATAGCCCTCCACTCCTTGTATATGGTCTTTAAAAGCTGTAATCTATATTCTACAAATCAAAAAGATGGTAAAACGTTGTTGGTTTAGCCTCTGCTATATCACAGCCTTGGGTCAATACTGCACTTTAACACCACGAGTAGCTGATTCACCAATAAAAACCACTGACACATAAAGTACAAGCAAACCAAAGCTTCACCTTGTGGCTGTATAAAGCTTAGCCTCAGACATCGAAAACAAGTCACAGCAGCTTGCAGCTGCATGAAAAGAGCTTTAGGTTCCTGCCGGTTTAAAGTATAAATGTCTGCAGATGTGGACGGGCTATGGTTTAATGCTCATTGAAAGTCAATGCGTGGAACAAACACTGTGTCGACACACGGGAGATGAATACGTTGTCTGAATGTCAAGAGAAGGCTGTCCGGAGGTCGGGGAAGTCAATGATGGAGCCACCGCAGTCAATGAAGGACGAAGGAACTCTGGAAGGAGGATAAAAAGGAAAGGAGTTTGTGCAATGTGAGCTGGCAGAGATGGGTGTAGGAAAGAGGTATGGAAGAATGATAGAATTGAGTGCAGAAAGGCGTTAACTTACACCAAACACTCCTGCCCATGCAAGCTTGGAGAAATGATTCGGATTCGGAGTTAGAGAGTGAGACGGAGTGGAGCGCAGGAGTAGGCAGATGGAGCTGGTTAAATCCTTGTCCTCAGTATTGTACCAATTGTGGCAGAGAGGCAGACACAATAGCTGAGCGGTCTCCTGTCGCTTCCATAAACAAGATAAATTGATGGGACTCCCCCGCCCACTAACATCCACAGTTTGTTTTTATATCCTTCCAAGAGAACGGAATGGAAACCTACTCTGGTAAAACAAAGAGAAACCCTCTGCTAAATATTCCTTTTCCGCTCTCTAAACCTTCTCAATAGCATCATGGATGAGTGGCAGCATTTGATGCCATTGTCTCATATGAGTAGCTTTGGCTTGTATTAGGAAGAGGCTTTTTCTGTCTGGCTCCCATGGTGCTGAGAATAAACTAAAAGGGTTGTAATTCAATCAGTTAGGTTTATAAAGCCACCTCTTTACAATAGGATTTCATTGCATTCCTTTTTACTTTACATTGACTAAACACGATGTAGTATAAACAGCATTGTTGCTGACTACATTTCGACAAACCTCTGGGATGTTTCCTCTGAATATAAATGTATTATTATAGACAGAAATGTTATTCAGAGACATGCTAGCTTTAGAGAGCACTAAGGAAAATTGCATTCATCAGTCAGTAAGTGTAGCAATCATAGAGGATTACAAGTTTACGAAATTGATTTTAGATTTACTTGCAAGGGAAATACATTATTACATTGGGATTTTTTTGAATATGTGAATTCCCAGACACTAACTGGAAGATATATTGACTTGGTCTTAGTAAAACTTAGAAGAACAGAATAACCTGACAATAAAAGTGAAACTACCTCACCCAAAGATTAGATGACCTTTAGAGATTGACATTTCTGCAGTGAGAAATCAAAAAGGAAAAACATGTTTATTAAAGTTGCTCTCTGTCTCCTCTGGTATTTACTCTGTGCTTGTCTACTTGTTGATGCACTGTTGTTAGCGGTGATCTATGCTGCCTTCAGCAAAGTCTGTGATTTACTATGCTCTCCGACTCTGACACGGGCCAGGGAGGGGGGTCACGTTTAATGGCTGTCTGACCACCATCCATCTTCCAACACAATCAATGATGCCATTCAGGCAGATCTCATCCAATCAAAGTAGACCTATATGTCATTTTGGGATGTAAGCAGTGCAGAAAGCCTTGTTTGAGTGGACAAATCCAGACTTCTTTACAAACAGATTACGAGTAAGATTAGAGAACAAATCTTTCTATCTATCTATCTATCTATCTATCTATCTATCTATCTATCTATCTATCTATCTATCTATCTATCTATCTATCTATCCATCCATCCATCCATCCATCCATCCATCCATCCATCCATCCATCCATCCATCCATCCATCCATCCATCCATCCATCCATCCATCCATCCATCCATCCATCCATCCATCCATCCATCCATCCATCCATCCATCCATCCATCCATCCATCCATCCATCCATCCATCCATCCATCCATCCATCCATCCATCCATCCATCCATCCATCCATCCATCCATCCATCCATCTATCTATCTATCTATCTATCTATCTATCTATCTATCTATCTATCTATCTATCTATCTATCTATCTATCTATCTATCTATCTATCTATCTATCTATCTATCTATCTATCTATCTATCTATCCCCTCTGGGTTTGTTGTTGTCAGCTCTGTGTTCACACCTAAAGGAAAGCTTGTTTATGTCCCTCAGAGGTTAAAACATGTTTCATACAGGGGTTCCCCTCTCCCCTCCATGAACCCCTCCCTCTCAAACTGCTAGCCCTCTAACCATGTGGAGGGAAGAGAGACAGGCCTGCCCCCTCGGAGTTGCTGTTTGTAGTGGCACAATGGGGGAGTTTCATTCATGAATACAATGGAAAGAACACATTTCAAACCAAAGAAAATACTTTGTTTGGTGAAAAAAACCTTCTGAGAAATGAGCAACGTTGTGGTGCATAACTGACTTGAGAGCATTACCAATGAATGCACATGTTTAAAACATAGAGGGAGGACTCTACTGGACAGCCATTCTGAAAGTCACATACTATCAAGACATGCAATATATATATATATATATATATATATATATATATATATATATATATATATGTGTGTGTGTGTGTGTGTGTGTGTGTGTGTGTGTGGCAGCTGTGACTCAGTGGAGTCGGTTGACTCTTGACTGGAAAGTTAGGGGTTTATCACCAGCTCCTGCAGCCACTTGTTGGATGTGTACTTTGACAAGTTGCTCCTGCTGCATCAGTGGCACATGTGTGACTGGGATTATAAACTCCTGATGGCCACTTCACATAGCAGCCTCTATCAGTGTGTAAATGGGAGTAAATGGGTAAGAGGGACCTGGGGTGTAAAAGTGCTTTGAGTAGTCAGAAGACTAGAAAAGTGCTAGACAAGCTTAAGTCCATTAACCATTTATATACATAACACTCCTAGGACATTAGATTTAGGTTTCTGCAATATGTGAAAAAGTGTTACATAAATGCTAAAGAACCCAGTCTTATTTGATTTACTCAATGTCAAATGGACTTAATTGCACAAGGCTCGCTTATCGACTTTTCTAAGCTAAAATGGACAGCTGCACTGATTAATTCATTAAACAATTGCCAAAGAGTAATCTGCAGATCTGCAATTATTTTGATTAACAGATAATTGTTTGCAAAATAAAATGGAAGCCAAAATGAACCAGAAACAGGAGTTTCTTTCCGATTCTTCAATGTTGGGGTTTTCTGCTTTTCTTTGTCGTACATGTCACTTTAATGGACATGTTTGGATTTGATGGATTAAAACGATTGGTTAGACAAAAGAGGGAAAAAAAAGGATTAAAAAACATCACCTTGGGTCATATTAAATAATAGAGTGATTTTTCTGGATAATTCAGGAGTCAGATTGAGCTAATATTATGCAAATTAATCCATAACAAAAACAATTGTCATTTTACAGCACTCAGTCTATCCCAGTGACTTTGGCTTTGCTTGTCATATTTGAAAGTCAACGGTTGAAACATATGCCTACAAGCATTCAAAATAGGATGCCAAAACAACTAGTAAGGATTGACAATGAGGGAAAATTACGATACAAAGTGTCTTGCTGGACTGCTTTCAAATACATTAGTGGTAAAGTGGGAAATCAATTGTCAGACCTACAGTAAGCATTGGAAAATGGTCGGCTATGTATGTGTGATTTGTAGTTAATGGACTAAAATGTGCAAAACTGCCAGTATAGTCTTTTAAGTTAATAACCCCAGTGAGAGGCGCCCTTGTCAATCTCAAGCCCATAATCCATCTGTGTGCTCTGAGTGGCTCCTATATTATTCATGGCAAAGTTTCCCCGTTGCTTTAAGGTAATTTATTTTCCTCATTCACTGCAAGTTTCTTCTTGGGCTTGTTTTAGTGGCCTCTATGGACAGCATGTCTGTGGGACCAGACATTGTTTTTGGATGTCTTTATTGTGTTCCGATGCAGTATAAAAAAATATGTGCTTTTTTAAAGTGTATGTCCTCAGAGTAATGGTGCACTGAGCCAAAACAAAAATAATACAACAAAATAAAACCATGGCAAAGTTAAGAAATACATTTTGTTTTCAGCATCGAGAAACATGATTCAAATTAGCGAGCGTATATTTTGATGGCATGCAAATTGTTTATTTGTCAAAAAATCTGGCTAATATAGAAGAAACACTTTTAATGCTTCTCTCAACATCATCTGTTATGCACTCAACAATGACTTTTAACATTTTCCTAGTCGCACAGGCTTGTTGCCCAGTGCCCTTGCTTCAAAAAGTAATCCTTTGCTTCAAAGTCAAGCATTTAGCCGGGGAAGCACATGGGCAGAATTGTAAATAAATCATCAAGTAGGGCCCTAGACATCCCACTAGGAGGAAGCCACACACATCTTGCGGTAAATGATTGGTGTGTGTTTAAGCCTGCCTCCTATAGAGGAGGAAAGCTGCTGATGAATGAGAGGCTGTGGTTTAATGAAGTGCCATTATTAAGGTGTGATCACTGGCTAACAGACAGATCCCCTGGGCAATATACAAAGAGTACATATCAGAGACAGACAGACGGACAGACACGGGCGAAGGAAACAAATGTACGGAATCAAGAGGAATAGACAGAAAAGGTAAACAGAAGAGGAAGACGTTCATAGATTAGTAAAGGGGGAATAAAAAGTGGAGAGTAAACCAAAGTAGTAACAGAATTATTCATGTAACCCATGTACAACACACTCACACACAATAGCAAACAGGAAGGAGGTAATGAATATAAGCATTTTATAAGTTATCACTATTAAAGTATAAGAAAAAACATTATATCACCTAGCATGACACCTTACCAGACTTTATACGAAGTCTGGTATATGAGCAAATAGACACATTAACACCAGCTTGTCACTTTCAGTTTTCGTTGTGAGTTTATGTGCAAGCAGTTCTGGGAGTCCCTCCCAAGGTCATCTTAATAGACTTTTGCTTTCTCACCAGAGAGCACTCAGACAACCATATACTACACTGAGTGCCATAAATCACCCTCACACACACACGCACATCCATCACTGTGAGCGAGTCAGAATGACAAATAATACCTCCAACAATAGGTCCTGTTCATCAATATGGCCATATGTTACTCAACAGAGGAAAATGTCCAAATAATGAACAAGAATGCATTCGAAACAGAAACGCATATGAGAAATGTTTGATAAAACCTCATCACAGCTACTATTTCTGGCAGTGGGAAGTCATATTCTTTGTGTTATATATATATAGCAATGTTTCTCTGTAATGTTCACTCAGGAAAAACACATCTACACAGAGCTTTGTGCAGAAAACATAATGTTTGTAAATGACACTCTTTTAAGAATGGTAAGAGGATTTTTTTGTAGTCTTTAACTTCCCTTCTATCAGTCATAACAACATCACTGTCAGCACATTAATTGCTGAGATCTGAAAAAGCAGCAGCGACACTAAAAAAGAATTGTGACATGACAAGAATAACAAGCAGTTAGATGATAAGAAACCATCAGTTTAGACAGAGTTATTTTGAAGATAAAATGAAGTAAAAACAGCAGTAGATGTTGCAAGCTTGATGGCAAACAAGTACAGTGGGTGCAGAACTATAACGATACTTTTTAAAAAAAAAATGTAAAGTCATCCTGTTTATCATTGGAAGCGAAGCAATTTATATCATTCCGAGAACATGACTGCTGATGTTCCTGGGTAAATTCTGTGTTTATAACAGCTACCAAATAAAAACGGGGTTCAGATGAACAATATGGTAAAAAGGGTAAAAAAAAATGTTTTTATAGAAAGACTCAAATAGAGGACTTTAAACTTCATAAATGGCACCTTTTATCCTTTGGATGAGATTTTGGTAAAGATGAAATTCATCTTAACCCAGAATTGACCACAACCTGATTCCTTTTTGTCACAAAAGTTAAAGCCTGCTAGCCTTTGCCAAACCAATGTTTTAGTTTCCTAACCCTAAGCCTCCTTCACACTTACCAAAAGGTTATACTCTCGCCAAAGAAATGAACTCTCACTAAAAAACTGGAAACCACATACTCACAGTGCATTGGGGTTTTTTGTATTGCTTTAGAGCTTTAAGAAGTAAGAAAATTGACTAATGTTATTTTCTGTTGCATTGATCAGCTGCAGTCAGCACTAAAGCTGACCCCAACCCTGACCCCCACCCTTAAACCTGACCTTATATGATGACTGTTAAACGACATCACAGACATTCATTAATTTGTACTTTAATTCAATCTTTTAAAAATATATGAAGGTTTTATTTTATTTTGCATGCTGTATTAATCCCTGGGGTGGAATTTAATTTTGCACTGTTATTGAGAGACATGCTTCTCACACACTTAGGCCCGAATTACACACACACACACACACACACACACACACACACACACACACACACACACACACACACACACACACACACACACACAAACAGGACTTATGGACATGCTTTAATAGAGAGACGTCAGAGTGCAGGGATTCTACTACTCTCTGCTACACAGGGCGCGTGCCAGGGCTATTGGGGGTCCAGTGCCTTGCTAAAGGTCACCTCAGTAGCACTCAGGAAGTAACCTGGTTCTAGACCAACGCCCATACTTTGATCCTCAAGGGGACTTGAAAACCCTCTGGTTTCTAACCCCAAGTCCCGACGGACTGAGCTACTGCAGACTCAGTGAAAGTCACACCCAAAGGCTCGGTTTCCTGTTCAATAAGAAAGACCTTCAAACCAACAATCTGTGACAGAGTGTGACATATATTTACAAAGACCTGGATGAAAACACGATTTTACAAAAATAAATGAACTGTCTAAGTTATGTAGGTCATGTTAAATTGCTTTTTGGGGCAGGTGCTTATGAATGTCTATCCCTTATAGATGTAATACATGGACAGTTAAAATACGCAACAATAGAAGTTGGGAATGCTTTTATTTATTTATTTTCCATAAAGCAATTACAAGCTTAACAAACCTCTATCTGGAAGTTGACAACAAAGCCTTACTGTCGTACTACTTCAATGACTCGTTTAAATGTAAGCTTAACTCTTAGATCAGAGACACATGAACCATGATTTTGATTTCCGTACCATATCATATGACCTCCCATTAGAATCAACTTAAATATACTCAAGCATGAATTCATAAGGCCAAATTGAAGGCTCGATTGGGTCTCTGATGAGGTTCATGGTGTTAAGGCCGCTTCACCATCCAGCCCTGTTAACAATCTGCATTCAGGCACAATGCAGACTGATTACTAATCAGTGACACTAAGAAACAGCCAGCTGCTCAGCCTATCACAGCTCTGATACACACAAGAGTGGCGAGGAATACACACAGAGAGCTCAAAAGCTGATTGCGTCTAGGTAAGGAAGCAAGAATAATGCCAAAGATGTATGTGCACACACAAAAGACGCTTACGCACATACTCTTTCTTACTTTTTCTCTGTGTGTTACTCACGCACTCACAAACACAAAGCACACACTCTGACACAGACCTCTAACAGCCTCCAATCAGCAGCAGTGCCATGCCGAGATGAGAGGACCACACCTCGTTCTGAAAACAACTGAAATCAGTTTAAGAACACGTATTACCACGGCTCTCCTTGTGTGCCTCCCTCCTCCTTCCCCCTTTCCTCGCTCGCTCTATCATGTGTTCTCTGCCTCTCTCCCCCCCTCTAACTCCTGCTTTTTATTTTTCATCGTGTACCACCTGAGCTCTTCAAGGTTGCCGCCACAATTTGGGTCATTCAGCTCGGCCCCATTTCAGCCACCCCGCACGGAAACACACATACACACGCATGCAATCACACAACTCCCCCTCTGTGTATTACCTGACACCGCCAGGTGGGAGAGACTCCATTACCGAGTTGAACTCTGACCCGGCTTCGACTGCCTGGCCAGAGAAGAGAGATGTGTGGTGTGAGTGTGTGCGGTTTATCTGTGTTGATGTGCTTGTGAGTGTACATGTGTGTGTATTAGAGAGAGAGCAGAAAAGAGAGAGAGACATGAGGAACTGAAATGAGGCCAGCCTAAATGTTAGTGTGTGTGTGTGTGTGTGTGTGTGTGTGTGTGTGTGTGTGTGTGTGTGTGTGTGTGTGTGTGTGTGTGTGTGTAGAGGTGATTGGAGGGTTGTGGATGTCTCATATGACACCCCTGGTCATTATTAAGTCCTCTTTAATCCTCAGTCTTTGGCATGTTTTCTTCTCTCCATATGTTCACATTTTTCCTCCTGAACCTACTTACACAACAATGCTTACTAAGTTTGCAAACAAGCAAACATCTCATTAATATTCAAGATATCCAAGCGATGTCGAAGTTTGAGAGTTGGCTCACATATGCATCAAATCCCACTCAGATAACGTGTATCTGAATAAAATCAGTAAGAGCAGTATACAGAGGCAGACTGTGGAAAAATGGAGAATCCTGGAATGTGTGTGTTCTCTAAAGCAAGGGCATCATCCTGGAAGGTATGTTAACATTCTCTCCTTTGAAAATGAACCTTGAGTAGAATTTTCTGCACTGCAGGGACATTCTGCAGGGCCCTCTGTTTAATTTTCTCCATCTTAATGACAGTTTTGGGGTTGCCTTTTGTCAGCCTTCTTCAACTGGAAGGGCACCCTACAAAGCGTCTTAAAAAGTGTGTTGAATTCTCTCCATATTTTTTTTTCTTCCTTCAAAGGTCATACAGAAATGTACGTTGTCGCCCTGCCAAACTCTCTAAAGCTCCCTCTCATTAAACCAGCCTACTCCATGACAAACACCAACAATAAAGTCATTCAACTTTGTGAAAACACAAGAATCTGTTCTTCTAGATAATTGAGGGATCTTCGGTATTTAATTGGTGGTTGGAAGTATGCTTTGGTTAGTATGAGATGTGGGCCATCAATTTCTCTGTTGTTCTGAATCAGAATCATTTACATATATGAGAATTTTTTCTTTGTGCATCGGTGCAAAAAACAGTTAACATGGAAAATAAGGCTACAATAGCAAGTACTTAAGTAAAATACAATAACATATATAAGAAGTAATTATTAATGTATAAAATATAATTTAAAAAATGTCCAATATATGGAATACTGAAAAACACAAAATGTACAAATGATGCATGGGGGAAAATAAATTTAGAGTCCAGTGGGCTTTAATGTAACACATAAAGAAACAGTTATGTTTTCTGACTGTCAGGCTAATGAGAGTGTATGTTATGTGGGGGAGGGCAGGAACATCGTTCATGAGGCTGACAGCTGAGGGGAAGA
The DNA here is from genome assembly GCF_947650265.1 of Symphodus melops. Lineage (NCBI taxonomy): Eukaryota > Metazoa > Chordata > Actinopteri > Labriformes > Labridae > Symphodus > Symphodus melops. Next base: position 15,273,688 of record NC_136710.1, on the reverse strand, counting down.
AACTGTTCCACTGGAGAGAGGTTTTGGTCCTGATGGACCTCTTAACCATGAGGGGAGAGTCTCAAACAGTCCATGTGCAGGGTGAGAGGGGTCTTTTTGTCCTTTTTCTCATGCTCTGCACTAATTGGCTCCAAATAACACTAACAGCTAAATAAGTCAGCAACCAAACATGTTTGTTTTTTTTTGTTGTTGTGTCACATCTTGTTTCAAATAGTCTACGTTTTGAGAATCACTCGGAAAAGAGAATCATCAACGTCTAATAAATTAATTATCTTGAGTGACGCGGCGAAAGATAATGATTCACCTCCGAATGTAGTCAATTTTAGATTTTCCCAGTGATAAGCACAACAAAATAAAATGACAATCTAACTACTTATTACTTTAAACCTTTTCTCTTTCCTTAGTTTTTTTTTTCAGTCTTTTAAAATTGAAATCCTTTAGCAATGGTTGGTTGGCAATAACCTAAATTAACAGAAATGCTACGAATGCTGTGGCTGAAAAGTAAACAGGAAAATACAGACAATAAAACTTTAATAACTTATAAACACTGTGGCAGAAGCCTCCAAGCAACCCTGACTGATGAGTCGTAAATCTAAGGTCCAAATAAAGAGGTTATTTTTTGTTATGGCCAGAGAAAGAAAAACTGTGAAACCAAAACAAAAAGCTATCACGTATTAGCATCATAATCAGGACAGGAACGGCTCGCCAAAATGTTGTGCCTTCCTTTGTATCACAGAACTCCTCAGCTCTGGTTACAACAGAAACCTCCTCAGCAGCGCACTATGACATGGCAAAGAGAAGAAAAGATGAGAAGTGGAGTTTTGGCCAAATCCCGGTGTGAGCTCTCCATAGAAGCAGAGCAACAGCCCCCTTCTGTTTTCTAAATGTGGCCTCTTGCCTCTCTCTACATCATGCCAGGGCTGCTGCGGTGGGCGGAAAGAGGGAGATTTCTGAGTATATGAAATCTCCCTCGTATTGCTCTTCTGTGAGGAGAAGAGGAATAAGAAGAAATCTGCTGCATATGGATGTATCTGTGCTTGTCTTTATCATTATGCATTCTGCACCTTTGGTGTGTTGTGCATTTTATGTCTGTGTTTGCATGGGTGTGTGATTGAAGTGGGGGTGGGGGGGGGGGGGGGGGGGGGTGGCCGTTTGACAGAGTGCATTTGACAGAAACAGGAAAAATGGTAGTCAGATCAGTCACCGAGGTAATTGGCGCTCTTGACGTTGTTATGTGCAGTGCCTGCAGCTGCCATTACAGTGTGCTTGTTTGTCATTGTGAGTGTGTGTTCTGCTATACATGATCCTTTACATAAACCACATCCACAAAACTTAAATATATTGCCTATAACTTTACCTCAGCAAGGGTGACTGTGATGTACTTGTCATACAGTCCTCTCCCCCAGCCCTTCCTCTATCTGTGTGTTTCATAATGTGTGTGTTGAGTTGACATTTTACCGTTCTGCACCCAACAGTAATTTCCCTGCTGACTGTCTGCTATCTGGCCGTCTTGGCCTTCCCCTGTACTCTCCCTATATCTCTGCTCCCCTATAAGAGACGGTATGCCTGAATCACCTCCATTTGGTCGCCATGACCTCAATATAGTTTGTTCACCACCCACATTTCTGCAGTGTTCATGCCTGTCTTCCTGTTTATACAGTAAGTTTGTTTGTCACTCTGTTTGGCAGTCTCGCCTTGCTCCCCGTCTCTACTGGTAATGAGTGCTGATCAATTCATTAGTGACCTTTACAGGGAGACGAACAGTCTGGCGTCACAGATTGAAAGGAATCAATAATTCCCCATCAGTGATTGAATATAAGAAAAACAAGATCAGGGTTGAACCTCTGACTGTCATGGCCAATTCCATTTAGAAGACAATGTCTTATTTTTGTAATGTTTGCTTTTTTAAATCCAATCTATACTCAGAGTTTCACATCAAAACCTTACCAGACTGGATATGCCTCTGAAGCACTATTAGCCACGGCATTTGATAATCATGATTATAATTAATTCATGCACATGTCTAATTAAAAAGTCACTAAGTTTTGGGCTCAGCATTTTGTTACATTATCAACCAGTTATTACATTTCGGGCTCTAACACAGCTACTTATATTACGAGAGGTGAACGTCAGCTGCGTGAAAATGGTCTTCTTGCATCATAACAACGGACGACCGCTGCCAACTGACATGAAGTTATTTCCTCTCAATCATACGCAGAATGTACGTGGTGGTTCGCCGTCGGCTGTAGTCTTTGCCTTGTGTTCGAGTGCAACCTTTTTGCCAAGACGTGACGCAACGACAAAGCCATTCCTTAAGGCAGGATAATTAGGCCGATGTTGGCCCTGATTCTCCCTTTCCGATAATCTTAAAGACGCCCCGATCATCGTGAAATAATGTTATAAAATAATCCTGCCGTGTGTGGTGTGTTAAGGCTGCTCTTGTCTGATCGGGAAGGACGTCGGGACCGCTCCGATCTAAAAATCGGGGATATTCAATATGTTGGTTTGTTTTTTTTGTTGTGGTGTCCCACAAGGGGAAAACGAGCAAAAGCCTGTTGGCTGTGACGTGGAGCCAATGAGAAAGCAAGGTGAAATCTCGAGAGGTTTCGCGAGACTTCCCATCTGATTGGGGGATGTGAACTAGGCATTAGTCACCACTTGTCATGTGCTCTCTATTTGGTGTATCAGCGCCTTAAAAGCAGGCCTGTATTTTGATGTTGAGCCAGTCCAGCTTTTAGAGCATACAATTGATTTTTTCTTTCAAGGTTTATTACATCAAATGAGCTCTATTTTCATGCTCATTAAGAATACATGACTTTATCTACAAATTTCAAATTCACCAAATTTGAAAAAAGCAAGGTTTTAACTGAACATGGGGATAGAATCTGTTTTAACAGGAAAGCCCATTAAGAGACTGAAAGAGATATTGGGCTGTAAAACCAACCTGACTTGACAATGTTGTTCCCATCACTACAAATGTGGAATCAATTATTCAAATATCTAATCAATCAACGTGCATCAGCTACAGATAAAGATGTCAGCGAAAGGACAGACTCATATATCTGCAGACCCAATAATCAGCCTGACCTCAGCAGAGGGTGATGTTGTTTTTGTGTTACTTGCTCCTCTTACTGTTTACCCTTGTTAGTTTCACACTGTATCATCACATCTTGAACCCTGAAGTTTCTATCTGTATTTGTCACTGTTTTCAATCAATCCAGTTTGGCATATTTGCTCCTCTGTCTGTTTGTCTCTGTCTGTTTGCATTCTGCTGTTCTTACTCTCTGTTTATTGACCTTTGCTTTCTGTCTGTCTGCTCGTGTGTCTTCCTTGTCGTACTCTTACCTCTCCCACTGTCTGACTCCAATTTACTCTCTATATCTGTACCATCCAATCACACAACTTCACATTCACACATGCTCTCCCTATACCTACACCTTTTCTCTGCTGGGGATGAATCAACACACAGGTCTGCAGCTATAAGCAGCGGTGTGTAGATGTGTTTACCTGTGTATGTGTGTGCAAGAGTGCATCCATTGTTAATTAACCCCCTTCACCTCTTCCAACCCCCCCAGGAGTGGCTGTGTGCTGAGCTCGATCCCTGAGCCCCAGCCCGCTAATCCACACCTGAGTCTTACACACACACACACACACACACACACACACACACATATCACATGGTGAGTGGTTTTAAGGTGTGAAAGATATGTCGCTTGTATAAATGTGTCCTTGTGTGAGAACACAAAAGCATATCAGCACTGCAACACCTGTGCAACAGTGGTTGCTGTGTGTATCTGTGTGTGATATCACACAGTCTGAGTTGGAACACATTATACACACCTGGGAGGTTTTCAGACTTATACAGTTTGGCCACATCACTACACAACCAATCACATAAAAAGTAGACGTGCACACACCACAACTATGCAGACACACCATAGACTGTAAAAATAATGGACGGGACAAGGTCCCCTGTGAAGTGAAGCTTTTTTTTTTAGATCGCCCCCTACTGACTGGCTGCAGTATAGGTCATAAGCCCCGCCTCCTCAATGATAACAGACGGGACTTGGGTCAAACTGTTAAGTTAAAATACTCGTCACATAATTTTTTTCCAGACCCAAACTCTGCTGTGATCATTAGATATTATCACCCTACATGGTGTTCAAGTGCTCATTTTTCTGTGAAGTTTGTTTTAAATAAGTTATTTGAGGTTAAAAAACGGGATTTTACGTCACACATGGCGATGATTGACAGCCGCGGATCTTGCGTATCGCTCTTGGTAAATAAGCAGTTACGTCGTGAAGTGAAGCCGAGACTCCACGGAGCTTTTCTGTTCAGTTTTTTCGTCTTTTTTGAGCTGGTGAAAGCTGTTTTTTCTGCAGTAAACGAATGTCACGGACCTGTGGACTCTAAGGGAGCTTTGCAGTTTTTACAGTAAGTAATAAAGTTTGATTTATGTGTCATTGCTTAAAGCGCTATCGAGCGAGCTAACATATTAGCAGGCTAAGCTAGGTTAGTTATCAGGTATGATTTATCTATTTATTTTACTTTTTAATATGAGCAAACCTAAGAACTGACATATGTTTCTTAATATTGTTATATCGTTTTTGTGAGTGGAATTGTATTTAAAATAAAAAACATGGTAATTAAAATCAGCTCATAGATGCCGTTCATTGACTGTACAGTTATGTTTCAGTAAATAAGAAATAGGTCTGGTAAGGTTTTAAAAAAAGTATCAAGGACAAAAACAAAGATAAATACTATAAATCTGTATAATTACTGATGTGTACATGTTTACAGTCTGTGTAAAGAGTGTGTTATACAGACATTAACATGTCACCATGCAGGCTGATATTTATAATACTGTATAATGAGGTAGAATATTTCTCTAGATATCAGGATCAAACTAAAGTAAGCTCTGATTTAACTTCTGTCTGATTTAAGAGACTGACAGAAACGTGAACACAAACAATCAGCAGTGGTGTAATATAATATTAACCAAGCATCACGCTGCTTAAAAATGCCAAATATTCAGCATGAGTTTACACACACACTACCAATCCAATAATCACAAGTTGATCATGTTGTACATTTAATGACGCTTATTAATAAATGGTGTTATAACTTGACAAAACCTGACACAGACTACAAAACAGGCTGCTTGTTATGGTGGTTAGGAGGAGACAGACAGGCTCAATAAAAGAAGGCATAAAGATCACGTTTCTCACAAAATTATATATTAATGTTTCTTATTTTGCATATATAATCATTAATGAAGATTTTATGTCTTTTAATAGGTATTTCCCTGTTTTCACCAACATATTATACATTAAACTGAGGATTTCCTTTTTCTCATGTTGTCTCTCTCTTCCAGCTCGTCCTCGGAGGATTGCAGGACCTGACCACTGCTTCTCTTACCAGGGCGTTTGGTCTGATCTTACACTGGACAGCGGTCTGATGTGAAACAGTGGGCCGAGTGTCGCGCCTGAGCCACAGAGGACGCAGCTCGCACGTCCTGAGCAATGTTTGACTATTCATTCAAAAGATGAACGGAAGAAAAGAGAGGCTGTTTAATACCGAGGTTTTTCTTATAAGCCACATTTTGTTTTTGTTATTTTTAGATTAATCTGCTTTAACTTTAACATACTGTTCACTCATTTGCCTCTTTCAAACCTGTATAACCCACAAAAACCTTAAATACTGCCTCCATCTAACTGAACAATCAAGTGAAAGAAAGTAGCTTAAAATACCACACTATGTTTTTAAGCACAATCTGTATTTGTTCAAGTTACAAGACTAGTGTTACATTTCATGTGATTGAATAAAATATAATAATGTAATTGCCTTCTCAGTCGTGTCTGTATCATACCACTCTACTGTCTTTATGTGCATGCTGTCTTTAACACTAACCTGCATTAAATGTTCAGCACTCGAGTGTTGATGTACTTTTAAAGCTATTTGTTTCCCAGCTGTGACTTCTGTCATTACAAGAACATGAGACAGTCCATGTTTTTACAGCTTAAAACAGGAGAGAAAAGGTTCAAATCAATGAATACTTTATTTGATTTATAACACATAGTGTGAATGATGGTTCAGTTATAAAAGTGAGGAGGTTACTGGTTTGAATCCCTGTCTGACAGGAGTCTCTCTGTGAGTAGTTTGCATGCTCTCTTCCTTCCACAGTCCAAAGGTGTTCACCGAGAGGAGAACAAAGTAAGGGAGACCATCAGGTGAGCTGGCAGGGGTATCTGTATCAGCCATCTTTCTTCTTCCTTGTGTCTAAAATGAGGATAATAAAAAACAATGAGATAAACATCTTAGACAAGGAAAAGAACCAGAGAAAAGGTCCATACAAACAGAAACCTTAATGAAACAGATTCATTTACCAACTCCACAGTTATGCACAGAAACACATACTCTGTAAATGTACATAGACCTGAAGTAACTACTGACAGCAGATATAACTTTAGTACTATGTGCATCACTACTTTCAATCATATAACATATTTTCACCAGCATATGTTCGATCTGTACACAGTTTATGTTGCTAACTTAGCTTAAAATAGTTTTAGTTCGTTTTTTGCCAAAAATAAAAGGTTTAATAACCCACACAGTTAAAGAAGATAGATAGATAGATAGATACTGAGGGAAATTCAAGGCATCCAGTAACAATAAACAAGACATACAGGACACGAAAAAACGTTTAAATTCAACAATTAATATAAAAAGTGTGATTTTCTTAATTTCTGAATGAACTACGTTTAGATATTTGACTTGAAATATATGGTGGTTTTGTACTCACGTTTATGGTCGGTAGATGAATTTCTCTCCGTAAAGATTCTTAAGTTCTTGGCGTAGCTGGGCTGCGTAAGCTATCAGAGCGGTACGCAAAGTGGGCGGGGCGTGTTGCCAGGGCTCCTCCCGCCGGACCCTACTGCGCAGACTCTGGTTGCAAAATTCCAAGATGACAGCGCCCATGAGGGCTGTAAAAAAGCTTCACGAACGTAGAACGGAAACAGCTACAGTCCACACCCACTGAGACACACTCATACACTCAGTCCAGTCCAGGCCAGGTGCACCTCTGCAGGCCTGAGCGCTGTGGTTGACTGGCTGTCGCTGTGGCGTGTTGGGCCAACAACAAAAAAAAGAAGAGGAAAGAAAGTCTGCAGCATGCTGGTACGCAACCCAAGGAGGACGTCCACTTAGTCTCTTGAAGGAACAAACATACACACACAGACCCCCAAAAAAACCACAACAAAAAAACAACTCACCAAGGGCTGGGTCTGGATTACAGCTCCCAGCCTCTTTGTGTGGATACCAGACATGGGTGCCATGCTGCCAATGCAAATGCCAACCCAGATGCCAACCAGAGTGTGTGTATTTGTGTGCTTTTTGGGCATGAGAAGAGTGACTGCTACAATGCACACACAAGTAGCCTGTGTTTAACTGGTGAGCAAACAAGTAGGGCTGCACGCACATATAGAGCCGGCTGGACTGCATGCACAGTCAAACAAATCGGTTGGCACATATATGCATACTTATACAAACTGTCACGATAGCATGCATGAACACACACAGAGACACACGTTCTCCATTGTGACTTTTTATGCAAAGGCTAATTGTCTCTCTGGTGTTTTTGTTGTGCCATTATGTGCCCTCCCTCCTCTCCCTAAATGGAAATACTACCCAATAATGTGTGTGCGCCTGTGTAAATGAGTGTGCTTGTACAAGCATGTGTGCCATTTCAATCCCCTCACTTGGACGCCCACAAAAACGCTTGTCCTGAAAGAGTCCTGCTGTTGATGTGATTGTTTTATGGCTCTTTCCATATTTGGGCAGATTCAATATTCAATTCTACTGTCTCGCTTGCCAGCAGCTTTGACCATGCTATTTGCCTTTCCCTGTCATTCAGGAATGCTTGGGCCCATTCAAACCTAAACACAGCTTGTGTTTATACCAGCAGCCTCGTGAAACACTGGCCCTGTTAATACACTTGAGAATTATCCTAAAACAAATAACTTTCAATCGTCAAGGTCAGGGGACTATGAAAATATGTGATCCCAGCGTTCCTCGCTCCTCCCGGTGTCGACGTTGAAACGTTATGAGCTTGGCCGGCAGCGGTGCATTTTATAGAGCCCCATATTAGGGTTGGACGGTGATCAGGATGTTATTGAATGTGTGTCTAGCCTGCTAAATCCGTACACTGGGTGACAGAGCCAACTCCGTCAGAGAGGCCCACGAAAGTAGATCTTGCTGAGCCGCAGCTCTCTCAAACACTCAATTTCACTTCATTTGAGAATGCTGCGCCAGCACAAGTGAAAAGTCATTGTCAAGAGGGGGGGGGGGAAAGGAGTACATTTCAGCGGCCAATCACAGCCCAGGGAGGCCTTCAAAAGTGTCTGCTTTATGAGGACAATCTTTGGGAAACTATCCTCTGTTAAACCCGCACCGACTGGGCACAGGTGTCCAGGATTTAATGAAAAGGATGTGAAGGTGGTAAAAAAAAATACAGAACGACACTGTAGAGTATTTTAAAATCTAGAAATAAAACAAAAGAGTGCCAGGAGTTCTTAACAAAAGTGAATAGGCCCATCACTGACAGGAAACAGTCCATTGGTCTTTTTTTCTTCTAACCTTTCTTGAGTTTGCCATTTTCTTTTTAAAGCCATTTTCCTTTACTTACTTTGATTTTTCTTTCCAAATAACCAGAGTGCAGAATGAAGTGTATTAGGAAGCACTTAGCCACTTTGCAGTAATAGCTTAGCTACACTGGAGCCTGTCTTTAACAAAGTTACAGCATCTTGGTCAATACATTACAGAGAAGGGCTGCGAAGGGTTAGAATTCAATTGGTTTGTTCAAAAATGGAAGCAGCTTGTTCACTTTACTGAAAAATATGTTCCCATATGGAGTGGAAAATGTTTCTCACACGCTGTTACACAAACATTTTATTGTGTATTTGTACAGCTAGAATATACCTATTATCTTGAGTGCATGTGTTTTCCTCTCCAACTAAATGCATGTATTTTGCTTTGATGACCTCCTCCATCCACCTATGGAAGTGATGTCAGCCCCATCTTGTGACCCCATCATAAATATGCGTGTGGCCTCAACTCTGACACGTGAGTTAACATAATAACTACTATGATAATGAAGCTGCAATTTCCCCCAGGACCCCATGCTGCTCTCAGGTAAATGCTGTGTTTACAGACAGAAATGTTATGGTGTGTTATGGGTTGCATCTGTGGAGTCTATTTGAGTGTGTGCAGGTTTTGTTTGGGTGTGGATAGATGAGCGGCTGTGTTTGGACGGTTGACAGTGGAGCGACAGATGACATCTCCATCCTACTATTATAGTAAAATGAGAGCGAAGGACGACTGTCTGTTTGGCCATGTGATTTGACTGGAGGTGGGAGGGTGGCTTTCAACCGACATGCACACGCTTCACATTCCAGCCAGTGTGTTCGGTAGGGCGGCTGTGCACACGCAATTTTGGCGTCATTGTTGAAAAGCAAGGGTTGTAAGCTGACAACCATGACAGATGATGTCTTTATCCAGCTGTTTCAAAAGACTTTGTGTTGTTTGAGTGTGTGTGTGCCGACGTCTATGTGTAAGTTTCAGGGTCATATCTACCCCCAGGCATTTTGGACCTGATTCTACGAGGGCGGGATAAAAGGGAGGGGTTGTTACATTTCAAACCCCAGGAATGTCTGTACTTCTGTCTCCGCTTCTGGGAATTTTCCCCTTTTTCTCACCCCCTCCCCCTGCCTCTCTCACTCATTCCTTCATCCCTGAGGTGACAGGTAAAGGGAGGAGAGAACGCCAGATGAACACCTGGTTTATTTTTGTGAAGCGAGAGACAAATGAGAGAGAGAGAGAGAAAGAAAGAAGGAGAGAGATAGTCCTTGAGTTAGTCCTCTGCATCACTGGTTTATTCATTCAAGATCCGCTGAGCATGTGTGTATGGGCGTTTGTGCTTCGATGTCCTTGTTGGTTTGTGCATCACTGCACTTACTTATGTGTCCTCTATCTTGCATGCATACAAAATATTTGCATAATATGCTATTCAGTGGGATACTTTCATTCAAAGTGCTTTGCAGTAGTAGGAGCACACAATCTCAAATATGTAGAAAGATGCTGTTGAGATAGAAGTATGAAAGTAATCTAAAAATGTTAAGGTTTTGTTGAGCGATCAGAGTGGGCTTCAGGTCCTGTTGATAATGTCCAGACAGTGCTGTTGCTGTTTTCTAATTTCCAAGGCTTGATTCCATTTTTCTTCCTTGGCCCCACCCCTTCTTATAAATAAACCCTGCCTGAGTTTGGCCTTCAGAATAGAGCGATACAGATCCACATTTTACCAAGGAAATGGGACTCATTATGGCATATCTTCAGGCTGCATGAATTGAAATTGTCATTTGCAAATTGTCCTTTACACAACATTACATTGAAATTGTAATTGTGAATATGGATTTCTTTTTGTTACAAAGGTTAATCTCATTAGATATTCGTTTGATTCGTGATTACTTGGAATAATGTGTGTTGCTGCTATTTTTTATGAAAATCATTATTTTTACCTGCTACTCTGTTTGTATTTTCCAACTCAGCCCTACCTTAAATTCTCTTAAAGAGACAGTACATCCTACCCTTTGTGCCAGCACAAAAAAAGAAAAAAAGAAAAAAAGGGGTATAGGCACAGGACAGGAATTGGGATTGGATCTTAATGTTCACTTCATGTAACGTTTGTATGAGTAGTCACTCACCTCATCACTCCTTACAGCATACACTTAAACCTGTCTGAGCTGCATGGGAAGAAAATACTATTCCAGCCAACAGATGAGAGTTTGCATGGAAGGTGGGCTTAGAGAAATGTAGATTGTTTTTGTTCTCAGTTTTAACATTGTACTTTTTGTAGCCTTTTTGTAGCTGACTTTATTAATTTACAGTCTTGGCATTCTAACTAATGGGCGACAACGCTTAGGCTTTGTTCAGAGTGCCACTCAAATGTGATTTTTCTCCAAATCTGATCAGAATTCGATCAAACTGACTGACTGTCCATATTACAAATTGCACCACATCTGCTCTGCCTGTCCATATCGACATGGGCTGATCCACAATGATTTCTATGGTAACAGGTTACGTCCTGCAAAAACAACAGCAAAATGGATGACAGACAAGTGTGATTATTTCTGATGCCGCAGGCTTTGTGTTCCTTAAGATCTTCTCGATGGCCTTGTAGATGGTGAGATCGACCTTGAAGGATTTGGTCCTCTCGCTGTTGGTCAGCATGATGTCGCATTTTTTTGATTCTTGCTGTTTTCTTTCACGGTTGGGGTTGGCCATTTCAGTTAATCCTGAACTGTATGACATGTCAGATCAAAATGACCCGAACAAAGACTTTGCGTTTGTTCGGAGCAGATTGGACAGACACTTGATGTTGCTGATGAATGTTCTCGTCGCAACTCCAGGACATGTCGCGTACCCACATCCTCCTTGTTCCGTGTCTGATCGGAGCTATGATAACGGGGCCGTCATTATTAGGCTCATTATCCAGATAAAATACAAGGGCGAGAATATTCTGATCGATGCTCAGAGTAAAGAGAAAAAATCTCAAATATAATAAAAAATGTTGTCAGAGAGACATGGCTGACGTGCGGTGCTTTTTTTCTTGACGCACAAGGGCACATGGAGGACGTGCAATAACCAGTAGGCTACCAGCCCCAAAGACATAGCGGGTAAATCAAAGAAAAGCTTTGGTTTGAGAGAGTAGTTCTAAAGTGCATCATTGTACATCTACTTTTGAAGTTTATACTTTTAAAAGGATTCGCGTTCTACCACTGAGACACAGCCACCCTAGCTGTGAAAAGTATTTTTATTTATTTAAAGGTTTATTTTTGGCCTTTATGCCTTTATTGATAGGGGAGGACAGTGGATAGAGTCGGAAACAGGGAGAGAGTGGGGAGAGACATGCGGGAAAGTGGCCACAGGCCGGACGCGAACCCGGGCCGCCCGCACGAGGAGCAAATGGTGCGCGCGCTGCCGCTGCGCTATCGGCGCCACCAGTATTTTTATGTTTTTAAGCTTTGTTTTTCAGCATATTATTAGAGACTTTATAAGAGAGTCAGGACAGTGGACAGAGTCACTGACATTTGAAAGAGAGAGAGAGAGAGAGAGAGAGAGTTGGGAATGACATGCGGGAAAGGAGCCAGAGGTCAGCATTGAACCAGGGCTGCTTGCTTTGAGGACTGTAGGCCAATGGTGCCCCATTGAAAATGTGTAGTATGTTCTTGTTCTAAGTCTTTTCAGTAGCGTGGATGTAATTCAGACCACTTTTTACAAAACAGCAAAGATGGTAGAGCATTTAAGAATGTTTAAGAATGTCAACTATTCCAAATAAAGCCACCTTTATATAGAATATAAAAAGGATTAAGGTTTGTGTGCTGCTTCCAGTGTAAACACGGCCCCATAAAATAATCACTGCTGTTATAATTAATCATAAATGCAGCCTTTAAACTCTTAAATGTCTACATCCTGCTTCACAGTATCTGTTTTCTTTTGGCAGTTTCACAACCTTACTTCCAAAAAGAGCTGCAATCTAAACAAGCAGAAGACAAGACTTGCTGACTCATATACAAGAGTTATGTTGCGGAAAAACCTAAGTGACGGTGGACAAAGCCAGTCAATATAAGGGTATCAAAGGGTTGTGAGTCAGCTCTTAATATGAGTGAGAAATCAATGTAGTGCGTCCTATTAATGCTTAGCAGAACAATTTAACTACCACTTAAAACATACCTATGGACATAACTGCAAAGAAAATAGTATAAGGTGATGTTAAGCTGTGTAACTTGTGAATTGTCTTTCTAGACCTTGAACCACTACTGCACTTACAACGCCGCTTTCAGCTCTGCTGTAACACTTTCGAGGTCAGCCATATGGCACTTGAAACATAGCAGACAATGGAAATTACCTTGCTACACTGCCTCCCAGTGTGATAACCACCTCTGTGGAGAAGCCAGGACACACGCTCACACATTGCATCAGCAAAGCAATACGCCACTGAACCAAGGTTACAAGGTACTGTGATTTTTTTTCTTTATTTTGTTTGGTGGTGTTACGACCCATGAGATTATCTTTTCATGGTCTTGAGACTCCAGCTAAGATCCAACATCTGAGTTTCACGGGGTAACACACAGACTTGACAGGTATTTCCGCACATGCAGCCACATGTCTAGCATGTTGAAGTTTCTTTTAAGGATGTTGGGGGAGTCAAGTTACAGTTTAATGTAATCAAGCAACAGTCAACAGAGCTGATACATAAAAGAGAGAGTATGCCAATATCTGCATTATCTTTTAGTGGCCACATGTGGCTAGCTCCAAAAGTGAGATCATGACTTAAAATGTCCAACTTCACAGCAAGCTTTTTTTCTTATTCAGATTTTTTATGCATCTACTGTATCAGACCAGAAAACCTCACTTGAGGGATGTTATGTACTTTTAACTATTCAGGAAAGTCTTTATTTTGTGGTTAAAGAAAATGTAGTATGTTAGCAATGATTAGCACGTAAAGCTGAGCCTGTTATCTCTTTTAGTGTTCTTAAAACTTGAATTACAACACAACATGTTGCAGCATGTAATAGGAGTCATGATTGTTGGTGGACTTTGTAAACATAGAAGCTTTTTGCTCTCCCACAAGAGATGTGGATGAGTAAGTGGCTTTAGACGTTTGTGCTCAACAAGCTATGCTAGCTTCTTCAGACTAAACAAAACTAAACTAGGGGTATAACATAGAAGGCATGTTCCAGTTCGTTCACAAGATTAATATTGAACAGGAACAAAGCAACAAAAAGTCTGAAACAATTAGTTATTGCTTTCCCTAATTTATTTTAACCTGCCAAATAGGTGCAAGTTACAGTTTGTCCCAGTGTTCATACAACCTGCATGCAATAGTTGCTTCAGCCTATATAGTGTATTAAACATTAAAGTGGGAAACAAATTAATGTAAACTTTAAAAAAAACAAACAAAACAAACTTGGACATAATAAAATATTCTGATTTAAAAATATTTTAAAAAAATCCAATTCTAAACATAAGAACAAAATGAAATATGTTCCTCTTGAAGCAGAGAATCATCATAAAGATTAAAGTTCTGTTATCAAATAATTAATAATGAAGATGGGTGCAGGGATTATTTGTGCTCAATCGTCGCTTTTGGTCAATCACAGTGTGTCATGATTTGTTTTGATTTCCTGTCTCGTCTTTAGTTTTCATGTTTTTCATGTTGTTTCCCTGTGTTTATGTGTTTTCCGATTTATATTTAGTCCTAGTCTTTAGTGTGTTTCCCTGTATCCTTCTATATTGTAAATTTGTTTCCTGTGTTACTTGTGTTTTAAGGTTCTTAGTTTGGTGTTTAATGTTTCTTAGTCTAGTCTTAAGTGTTTCCTGTTTTATTTTGTATTATCTGATTTAGGATGTATTTTCGGTTTCAGGTTTTACTTTGTAGTTGTCATCAGTGTTCTGGTCTTGTGTTCTTTGCTCTCTCTTTCCCTCCTGTCTTGATGACCCTGATTGTCTTCACCTGTCTGATTAGCCTCACCTGTGTCTAATTACCCCATGTCTATTTAGTCTCTGTGTTCCTTCCCTCCTGTTGTCAGTTCATTGTAGATTGTTAGTTAGCCTGTAGTCTGTCTGTGTGAGTACCATGCCTAGTCTGAGCCCGTCATTTGTTCATTCTGCTTCCCGGATTTATTTGGTTTTAGATTTTTCTTTCCGTGCCTTTCTGGACGCTTTTGGATTCATTATTTTGAGTAAGTTTTTGTTCTGCCTTTGTGTTTTTACTGCAATTGGGTCCTCCTCCCCTGTTTTCTGCCCGCACCCGTGACACATTGTTAGTCTGTCTAGAGATTTTTCTTATTTGACGAAACAGTTCTTGATTTAATTTAATGTTCTGGATCTAATATGGAGTTAAAAAAGTTAAATTGCAATATAATGTATCACAATTCTCAACATATCGCATAATGTAGAAGATTGAAGTAATATTTAATCGGAACTCAAGTGATCTGATAACATATCACATAGTGATTCCCACCCCTACTGTCATTTTCTGTGTCCACTGGCATGGACAGTAGAGATTTAACAACTCTCGTATTGTTGTTAATACATGTATGAATAGAGTTAAATTACTTATCATTTTGGTTTTAAAATAAGAAAAGATAGTTCAACCAAGAGATATTTGTTTGTCTGAAGAAGTGGGTTATCCTCCTTGTGTTTGCAGTCTACATCAGATAATCTATGTCGCAAAGAAAAAAACATCCTTGGAAAATTATTATAAATGCTATATTCTGCATTTTTTTACAGTAAAACAGGATATACATTGTGAACATATTTGTCAAAGCGCACCATGCATTTGAACATGGCAGGCTTCATTGATGTGGAGTGCCTGAGTAGAGTTCCTGTGTTGTCTTTGTGCTGATAAGTGGCCAGGCCTCGGAGCACTTGTATTTTAATTAGCATCAGGTTGTATGAACTCAAAAATGGATGAATTGACGGCGTAAGATCTGTTGTTTCGCTGAATGCCTTTTGAAGAGGCTTTGTTGGAGACAGCAAAATGGCCAGAGCAGCCAAGGGAGAAAGAGCTTTGAGCAAGAAAAAAACAATCTGAAATGGCAGCGGCAGTTGGGTTCATGGCCAGAGCACGAGTGTGTGTGTTTAGTAAGAGGGATACAGAGAAAAGAGAGTACAGTGGGAGGACTGAACACAAGGCAGCAGAAAAATACAACCTGACAAACACAAATATTGATTTGAATGTCCTCCCCTGTCTCACTTTTTTCTCCACTTCTTCCCCTTTCTCTCCTTTGCCCTCGCCACCCCTTCTGCTTTTATTTCCTTGTCTCTCCTTCTTTTTTTCCATCCAGAGAGCTACTGGAGTACTTTATTTTCTATCCATCTTGAAGTACTGTAAGGATGGATAGAGGACAGGATGGAGGGGTGGTAAAGAGGACCAAGCTTAAAGAGGGAAGCGAAAATGGATTGGAGAAGAAAAGTGGAGATTGAGAGACAGCAAAAGAGAGAGAGAGGGGGAAAAATGGGGCCGGTAGTTGTTGAAATGAGTGCAACCGGTGCAGCTGAGATGGAAGGAGATGCTTAAAGGGGAATAACTGGAAAAAGAAAGAAGAAGAAATGGGTGGACTGAGATAGACAGGGAGGGAGAGAGAAGTGAAAAGGCAAAGACAAGGTTTTAAGTAAAGAAAAAAGAAGAGCAAAGTATAGGAGCAAAGGATGATGGGTGAGGTAAAGGTCTGGTCCCCCCCCCCCCCCCAAACACCCCATCGTTATCCATATTAGCACCTGCTGGGCTAACGAGGGCCCCGCTCCCCGTTGCCAAGGCAACTCCTCGCCAACCTTCGCTCCTTCTTTCTTTCCTCCACTCCACACACCTCTAACTCCTGCAACCACTAACTACCTTCAATCTCAACCCCTCCCTCCCTCCGTCCTCCTCCCCTCCTCTGCCGCTTCCTCTCCAGGTAATGAAAGAAAGATATGAAGCGGAGGCTGTGCGGGGAGGGAGAGGACGGAGGGGAGGGAGGATTCTGAAAGGGAAAGAAAGAAGATTTGAAGCGAACATGCATTAAACCTTGTTTCCCTTCTTTCAGCTGTATAATGTGCTTCTGTACGCTATTGACTATTCAATGCATTCAGATGGTGTACTCATTGATGTAATGGTTGAATGTGAAGTGGACAAAGGTCCCTCGTTTTATTGCTGCAACCCACTGAGAGAAATCCATGAAGACAGAGCTAATGCAGGGCATGTCGCTTTCTTCTGACAAGGCTTTCAGTCTTTCAAGTTTGGCTTGCTCTTATATTGTTTTCATCACACTGGTAAAGATGCTCAGGTCACCTATTGGCCTTTTATTATAAACCACAAAATGCCTCATCAGATGTTTGATTACATAAATATTTATTGTATATTAATGTCCATCCTCCACCAGCAGTCAAATACTATTCAGCTTCACTTATATTAACAACAAATATACTCAATTTCCAGTACCTTACTCAATAATTAAATCTACCGTATTAATTAAGTAAGAATATTGCTAAACCTTGTATTTTGCTTCTCTCAGTATCACAGCTCTCTGCAATGTTTTGAATTTAGACTGCCATACCCATTCTTAATGCAAAGAGTGACATATTGCTCATTTATAATTATGAAGAAAAAAAAACAATAGAAATTATGAACAGTAACTTCACTTGGAAAGCTTAAAACTAAAAACAGAAACTCTTTTTTCTTAAACAATTAATCACCAGGATTAATGTTAATGTTTTTTAATTTAAAGTTGATCGCACAGTTTCAGGGATTTGTAAAGGTAGGTACTTTTATTAAAATATGCCTACATTTTTAAAGAGCAAAGTGGTGTTTAGAGAAGTATGCTCTTCATTTACACCCCAAATGTTTTTTTCTTAAGTGGCCAGTCCTGCAATGACTAACACTCTTTAATAAACAGTGACATTTAAGACTACTCTTGCATATTTACTTCACATCATAATGGGCCTTTAATATTTGCACATTTGTCAGATACATTTTGCTTCCTGACTTAATGGAATAAGAATCATTATGAAATTAACACTAGACAGAACCAGAGCAGATTTGACAATCGATAGTGGCCTGCAGAGACAACCATCATTATTTTTTGAGTGCACTCAGATTACTTTTTATTTTTCTTATTAGTTTTTGTAATTGAACTAATCAGTTATTTAGTTACACTTTTAATCATTCAAATAAACAATTCAATCATTTTGAACTGTATTCCTCTTTTATGGAAAAAAGACTTAAAACCTTGTCTTTGCCTTTTCACTTCTCTCTCCCTCCCTGAAACACAAAAAGAAAGTCCTTGACATATTTGCATTGTTTTGTTTTTTTACATTTTCAGTGAGCATGTGAGTTACAGACTGGAGGCAGCCTTGGTGTAGTGGAAGTATGACAAACCTTATACTGCCTCTTGAATGGCTCACCCTGATGTTCAGAAGAAAAGTTAAACTTTCATGACTGTGACCAAAGTTATGTTTCTATTACAAATAAATGGTAAAAGAACAGGACAAAATAAGGACAGTGCACATTGATGAACATAAACATGTAAGATTTGTGGACAAAGGCTTATTTCCATCTATATTTCATTGGCAGGTCGGGGTCCATGGTGACGCGTGGTTGAGGTGTTGGCCCGTGATGTTGTCTGAGGCTAATGTGATAATGAAGATGGCGAAACTGAAGACTGGTCGGTGATTGGCAGGTTGCAGGGTTGTACATAATGAAGGTATGAATTAACTTGAGAAAGAGCAATAAGACGGAGTGTTGTGATTGGATGGATGTGACTCGCATGAACAGCTGATGACTATGGGAAAACATGATTGAGCAAGAGTACTATGCAACAAAGTACGGGAACAAACCTGGATGACAACCTTCATGAAAGTATATTAATCGATTTTTGTTATTATATGGGCCTTCAAAAAGTCAATTATAAAATCCTTCAAACGCTTTAAGCAGACGGAGGCCTTTCTGTTACTGCGCACAAAGGAGCATTTTATTATTTGGTTTATTTATTCCCTTCTTTTATATTGTCTCATGGTCACACTTTGTGGTTCAATACTTCTTCTGCTCTCAGAGAAATGTCTCAAAAGTTGTGCTTATGAAATTGTGAATATTCTGCTGGCGGAGTTGTTCATCATATTGGTTGTTGATGATCAACAGTGATACAACCACAAAAAACAAAGGTCAAATACTCATTTGGATTGCTAATGTGGTTTTTTAAAGCTCTACCAATATGCAGAAGTATTGTGCTCAATTATACACACACACACACACACACACACACACACACTCTTAGGTACGCATACCCAAAGCCTCCCACACTCAGGAGGAAGTGGTTGTGGATTCATGGTGTGTCCAGTGTAAGTGCTGATAATGAAGCTCTCTGTGGTGATCAATAGAGATCAGCTCTCGCCACTTCTTCGTCACTCTGGCCCTCTCCGCTTCCCTCGCCAGCCTTATCTCAGTCCTCCCTCTCTATTCCTCTCTGCACCTCCTCAGTCCTCTTTTGATTTGTGTTCACTCCATCATTCGCTCACTCACCTCCTCCATCTCCACCAAGCCCAGTTTTTGGTCCAGCCTGCCAGAAAAGCGTATTACGGAACTATTAAGGATTTAGAAATCATATTAAAAATGGACCACTGAGTGTAAAACTAAAGAAAGGTTAGCAGAGAATCAACAAGAAAAAAATATGACCAAAATGTGCAGTTTCCATCGGCTATAAGGGCCCCAAGCTGAATACAAATAACAACAAACCATAAAACGTGATGAAGCTTTAAAAACAACTGTTCCATTCATCACACTCACATGTTAAAAATCAGGAGAAAAAAAAAATTGTGAAACTGGAAACTTTGTCTTTGGTCCACCCATTCATGGGACATCTGTGACTTCCCTGGTGAAGTCTTCTTCACACACAGATCGCTACAGGAGAGAGAAACTATTGCAGGGTGAAAATCACCTGAACACCTACCTGTAGGAAAAGTATGTTTTGGAGAAGGAAAACACCTATGCTTTCAAATACGTCAAAGACGATGCTGAAGCTACCCAGGGACCCACAACACTCAGACCGCAACATAATAAAAAACATGTTCATATTTTTGCTCGGGTGGAAGTGTTCTATAAAGGTCCTTTACAGGATATATTTCTTTGTGTTTTTAATTTTAGACAGCTTCAGATGCAACTTAAAAAATTATTTGAAAAAGTAATAGGATAAATCTTTATTGTCCACCAGAGGTGGAAATTTGCCTTGGGCTCCCCATACATAAAAACAGTATAAGAACATATAAGAACATTTGCAGTCAACATAGCAGCTACATTTACACATTAAAAATTAGATCTCATCAGTCATATTGCAAGATTAAGGATGTTTACTGCACTTGGAATAAATGACTTCTTAAAGACATTTTTGGTAGCCACAGACTCTGTAACGCCTCCCAGAGCTCAGAGGCTCAAAGTGGTGAAAAAGAGGGTGCGAGTTATCTGATTGGCTACTCCTCACTGTCTCACTTGTCCTGTCAGTAATAAATTGAGGCAGAGGTTTTTGTGCTTTGCCCACTATTTTGCCTGCTGTTGGCACAATCCTAGAGAGTTCATTATTTAATCTACAACTCAAGTGACCGTACCAGGCAGGAAGATGGAGAGTTAAAGACACAATAGATTTACACACCAGCTCTAAAATGTGCTGACCGACACTAAAACGATGAGTTTGAATGAAGATAAGAAGAAGTGACTCCATCTGATTAAAAATCAAATCAAACCTGCAACTACTGTTCAAATGTTCTCATCACAGATATATAAAGAGTGTATTTTCATTGGCATCAATCTTTAATGCGAAGAGGCAGCTCATGCAATAGTTAACAACACAATGGTTGGTTTTCAGTCTTGAGGATCACAATGTAGGTTCATTAACTGATTATTTTTTTCTGTTTTACCTCTTTCTCTAATAACAACATAGAGAAAGTGTGGAATAAAATCAGCATATAGGTATTTAAAAACGTTGCAGATTATGACATTAACAGGCTAAGGTGTGACCTGCATAAGCCTGGATCAAATCACTGCCAGCGCCATCAGTAAGCATGAAGTCCAGTCAGTTCCAGTCTTAAATGTCAAGCAGCTGCACTTTACCATCAATTTCCTTAATCTTCCTCCCTCTCCTCCTCTTCCTCCCCCTCCTCCTCTTCATGCTCTTTGCACTCTCCCTTTCAGCTCTCGCAGAAGATCTTGGTTGATTGCTGTGGTTGATGGCTGTGAGGAGAGGAGGAAAGAGACGAGATGGAGAGGGAAGATGAGCGGGTGAGGCAGAGAAATGACGGGGTGCTGTTTGCCCCCCTCGCACACGTTTCAGATTTAGGGTTTTCAGACGCTCACGCGGCTGCAGCTGCGAAGTGGATGGGAGAAATAGAGAGAGAAAGAGAGAGAGATGTGGTGAGGAAAGGAAGACGCAGAATGGACAAGTGAGAAAAAATAACTAACTGCCATAAAACCCGGAGTGCTTGCAAAAATAATAACAGTTGAAGCAGACACTGCAATTGTTGGAGGTGATGATGGAGGTTGGAGATGTTTTTTCTTGTCTTGTGGTTGCTATAGGCTGTAACAGGTTATTTGTTGGCTTTTTCTGGTAGTAATGCTGCAGTGTAGGGTTTTTTTATTATTATTTTGTAGATATCTGAGAAGAAAAAGTTGTTATAATAGGTTGTGTTTATGTTTTTCTTCTTCTTGGTGAAAGTCTCGCGTTGTGATAGCCACCATAGATGGTGCTGTTGTTGGTGGTCTTGCTTGTTTTGTGGAGCTCTCGGTTGTTTATATTGGTTGTTTGTGATGGAGCAACTGTTGTCATAGTTGTCACTGCTGTGCCGGTTGTTGTTGCTGCTGTGACTCTACTATTTTTCATCCATGTTGATCCAGCCAGCTGGCTGCTCATTCTGTGGCCCTGTGTCAACAGATAGGCCTGAGATGGATGCCCACTGGTCTTTTGTTGCAGGGAAAGAAAGCAAGACCCCCCTCTAATGCCTCCCCTCCCTTTAACATTTTCTGTTTCTCTCTTTTTTAATGTCTCCCTCTGTCCTTTCAGTCTTTCTACTGCTGTGATTTGTGGCAGCAGGCGGTGATAGGGGAGGAGGCAACTGTGGGGTAGATTTGTATTAAAGTAGGGGAATGAAAAAGGAAGGATGGAGAGGTACAGAGGGCACATCGATGGGTAAATAAAGGGATGGGAGTTGGGTAGTCTCAGTTTGTCAGGCCATACATATTGCACCAAAGTGTGTTTGTGTGTGTAAGTTTATGGCTCTGTCTCTACATATAGATGTGCACAGACCTGCACTAAGTCGGTAAATCTGCATGATGCATGGAAGTGTGTTGTGTATTTGTTTGTGTGCATGATGACACACATGCTCCTCTGAGGAGCTCCTCACAGATGGACTGCTGCAAACACACAGCAGACCTCATTCATATTAATGAGCCAAATCTATACGATGAAAATTGAATGCCAGCAATTTGTGACTGGGTGTCCAGTGTATGTCTATGTGCACAATTAGTACAGGGATTTATGTTTTAGTGTGTATGTACAGATGGGTCACAAATTAGAGTGTCCAGAATAGCTTGGTCTATGTCGTAGATTCTCCATACCAGTTGGGGGGTCTACTGGAGGAATGAACAGCAGTCTTCCAACACATTTTCCCTCATTTAATGTGTTGATTAAGAATTCAACCTGAAAAGTGTCAAACTGCAGCTATTCGCTTGGGTTGATATGTTGAGAATGTGAAGGTCATAGAGCGTTAAACATTGATTCTCCCCTTTTTGCCCGCCATGAAGGCATGTGGACCTTTAGGATTCTCACAGTCAGTCAAATACTTGTTCAGTAGTGCCAGATATGAACACAGGAGTATGCACCTTTAATTAATATTGTTTATTTGTAAATGTCTGTTTAAATTGCTTGTTTGTTTTTCCTGAGGAGTTTTTAATTAGTCTTTTACTACCATGAAAATGAAATTCCATGATTGACAGCCCCGTTGACGAATGCAGCTCCTGCAGCGCTCTGTGTACCAGATTGGCAACAAGAGGACACAGACATATACGTAAACATGAGTAATAAACACTAACACAACAGTCATTGAACTTCCACAATCGTGAATGTCTGCCTCAAAGCAACACAACAATCAGTTCTGCTGCTCAATTAACTCTTGCGGATAGGTAACGTCCAATGTCCACCGGCTTAACGCTAACCTGCGGCTTCTTTACCACGTGATTCCTCCGCCGAACAACAACCTCTCCATGGGAATTTATAGGAATTAACTGGAAACTGAGGGTAATTCCAATGATAAGTTTCCAACTTTGTGTGCAGTGTTATGGCTTCATCTTTTGACAATAGGAGGAGTTTGAGGTGCATTGTCCATCTTTATATACTGTACTGTCAATGCTTTAAACTGTGACTTGTGGGATATATTTTTAAAAGATCTTTAAAAATGATAAGATAGAAGATTTAGATGCTGCCCTCTTGATGTAGTTTCTCCAAATAGGAAAAAGTTGACATGAATATTTTGTAGTAGTTGTACTGTAAATGTGGTGGTGACATGTTAGTAATGCCATCTCAACCTAATGCTGAGAATAAGCGTGTGAATGTGTATGAATGGGATTAGTTGCTTCTGTTGGTGAGTTTACGTAGCAACCACTGCCATCAGTGTGTGAATGGGTAGGTGTGAGATGTCGTGTAAAAGCGCTTTGAGTAGTTACTAGAACTAGACTAGAACAGCGCTATACAAGCTCAAGTCCATTTACCATTTTTAAGTCAACTAAGTCATGACCGCAATTATGCTAAATGTGTCAAACTCTAAGCCTAAATATCATCCAAACAAATGAAAGATCACCCATGTTACATTTGTTCCAATCAAAGAATTTAACTATTTCGACCAAATCCTTTTTCGAACTAGGCAGTAAACATGTTTATCTCAGCAGACAAAAAAATTGGCCTTTTTAATTTGAAACCTAATGGGGAGCCATTAGCTTTTGCAGCCAGCCTCAAGTGGACACTGGAGGGCCTTTGCACCTACGCATTGGCTTTATTTTCAGGTTGCCGCTTGATGCACACATACTTCATCCAGCCCACTGTGAAAATCAGTGCCCCAGTTGGGCCTTTCCAGTGTTAACATCCAGACAAGCCAGTGCAGTGTTAATCTCTCTATGTTTTAGAGCTGAGCAGACATTTGATTGGAATGTAAAGTAACAATGTCACAGAGACAATTATA
Source organism: Symphodus melops (assembly GCF_947650265.1). NCBI lineage: Eukaryota > Metazoa > Chordata > Actinopteri > Labriformes > Labridae > Symphodus > Symphodus melops. Next base: position 15,249,877 of record NC_136710.1, on the reverse strand, counting down.
ATTACGAAGAAAAACAGCAACAAATCTGTAAGGCTCAGCCATAAAACAGACTAAATACCCAACTCCAAAACACAAAAAGCAAATTCAAAGTCTGTTGAATCAGACAATGTTTCTGAAATCAATGAGCACAGATAGTTATCCAAATCATAAAGCAAAAGGCTGGTCCAAAAACAGAAACAGGTCAGAATTAAGCTAATCAGAAAAATACACTAGGAATTGCAGGAACGCTGTCACAAAGTAATAAAACACACTGGTACCGAAGGAGGGCAACACAGAGATTAAATACTCGAGGGGAGTGAAGATAACTCGACACAGGTGAGACACATCAGGTAATCACAGATACTGAAGACACAGGAAGGAGGGCGGAAAGCTAAGGATCTGAAACAAGACACAGTAATATCAAAGTAAAACAGAAAGAGACCCATTTATGGAGGCTGTGGTCCTCCAAGCATGTCATTCACCTCTCTCTCTGTCTCTCTGTCTCTCTCTCTCGCTCTCTCTCTCTCTCTGTCTGTCTGTCTCTCTCTCTCATTTCCCACGAAGGTGTAAAAAGCCCCAAAATGACCTAACAGGGAATACAAGGCATTGAAACATTACAACAACTAAAAAATGCTCTTTATTTCCTCGAGATGTGACACAATCAGTAATAATTGCTTGATTTATTTATACAAGCGAGATGTAGTTTCTATGAAATCCAAACAAAGTCTGATTTTTGCCAAAAAGGTTAAATGGCATTTTCCAAAAATAAATAAATAAAAAAAATCACATTGAGACAAAAAAATATTTCGAGCTAGAAGATAGCAAAGAATATTTTACAATACATTCTTTGTTTCAGCTTTTCTAGCCTTGCAAACTCAGGGTGCTGGTGCTGACTCACAAGCCTGCAGATTAAAATCTAACTGTCCTCTGGGACAAGTGTCCAAGTAAAAAAAAGATCCTTTTCTTTATCTCCTATAAGCCACTTTAAATTCTATATATATCTTCCACATTATTCTTGTTATTTTTAGTTGTTATACGAAACTTTTCGAGTTTATTTTTAGACTCTTAAATGATTTTCTTTAAGGCCGATCCACCTAACAGCCTAAAGCATATGTTGTGATTTTTGGTGAAAAATGCTGACTACGAGCAGGTTTTTATGCATGTTTGTTTGTGTGTATGTAAGATGTGTGGGATTTTATTAAAATTGTATTTCTTTCGCGCAAGGTCTTTGCTATGTGTCACTGAATCACCATTTTTCTCCCCCTCTGCATGCAAAAAAAGTGGCCCAAAAAAACCCCGGCAGAGACTTGCCTGAATGAAGAAATATGAGTGTGTATGCGTGCGTGTATGCGTGTGTAAGCATACCACCTGCGTTTGTTCTTGCCCATGTGTCACATCACAGTGCGCTTATGCAGTTATTTGGCAGTGATGGTGCCTCCCATGTCAAAACACACGCGCACACACATACACACATATAAACCAAAATACCTAGTCCAATATCAGTGTAAATGAGACAGGAGGACGGCTCTTACACTGGGTGCACACGGCACTCACTGTCACTGTCACTGCAGGAGAAGAAAGGGCAAGGAAGCAGAGAGCAAACAAGACAGAAAATGGGAAAATAGGGGAAGTATTGAAGGAAGGGGAGGGTAGAGGAGTGGTGGATACTGCTCATTGCCATTGTTATTCCCCCCCTGCAGGAAATGGCTACCTCCATTAAGTCACTAATGATCCCTGCATTGTGCCATGGCAGTGTCTGAGAAAGGGACTAAAATGTCTGAGCGAGGGAGAGCGGGGGAGTGTTGCAGAGCAGAGGTGAAATTATGGAGTGAGTGATGGAAAGGCAAAGAAAAATGGAAAGACAAAGGGAGGGGAAAACGAAAGTAGAGAAGAAGTACATTGAAAAAGAGTAAGGGGACGATAAAGAACGAAGGCAGCAGGAGACTGAAGGATGGCACTGCAGGGAGACTGAGGGAACATGGATGTGACATGCATTTTACATACATTACGGTTTCCTAATGTGGCTTTTCTTTCCTCCCTACCGTGCCGTTTGATCCGTCATGTCACTCACCGCCACTGGAGCATGACATTAACGCACACGCGCGGTAAAAAACGGGCACGTGAAAGCCGATTCAGACACAGTCATTCACACATTACCGTCAGAACCACTGAGGCGCTGAATGAACAGACACGCAAATACATTTTTTTTTTTTGACAGATTCTAACTCACTTGCTCACGCACATGGCACACATGCAGTGTGAACACATGCATCATGAACCTATAGGAAGAGGAGGTTGTGTCACTGAGAATTACTCTTGAAGACGAAGCAGCACAAATACAAACGCTGAAGCTGACTTTCTCGAACTTGAGCAAGTTTTATGCGCAAACAAACTCACCTCATGTGTTTGCACCCCCCTCCCAAAAAGTCCACAAATTAATCTCCTCCCTCCTTGCTTCAATGAGCACTGTAGTCAAGCATCCCTGTACTTCAGCCAATCACTGGAGGGATCTGCTTATTGAAGAGCGGGCGGATGCCACCGCTAGTTGTTTGATTTGAATTTGAATTTTAAAACATCTCCCTCATTACATTTTCCATTATTTAATCAATTATTCATGAAAGCCGCAAACGAGCAAGGGTTCTCGGATGCCGAGCAAACACTTGGACAGCCCCTGAACTTGATTCACTGTTTCTCCTTCATAACCTCCAAGTATATGAGCCCCTGCGTCTTCTACAAGTGTCTCCTGAGGACACTCAGAGAGACAGAGAAGGAGGAGGGAGGAGCGACGGATGTCTGACAGGAGCGAGAGCTGCAGTAGACAAAGGGACAAAGTTAGAGGGATGGTGGTAGGAGCATACGGACAAGGGGAGCAGATGGAGGAAAATGAGAAGTGCAGCACTTGGGAAAGACAGAAGGATTGGTTGGTGAAGAAAAGAGGAGGAAGGGAGACAGACACAAAAGGCAGACGGCAAGACAGAGGGCAAACTGAGTTAAAGCAAGCTAGACAACCAGCAGCATCTGTGATCAATGCTATGGGTCTAATGTGTGATATTCAGAAAACAGCACCAGGCATGCTCAGGCCTTGCATGTGTTACATCAATTCCACACGCAGAAAAATATTGCACCACCTGGAGCAAGGGATTTTGAATTGAAGCCTCTGAAAATGTGGTAAAGGCAAGTAGGATTAAAAAGAAGACGATTTGATGTAAATGAAACCTTGACTTTAAAAAAACTCAAGAGCTCTCACTGTCGAGTCTGTTTGTGCGTCGCTAAAAACCATTCTAAGTGACGTGCTCCTGCACAGCAAGCATTAATGCAACAGTGTTGTGTAGTCACTGCGATTTAACTGCCTTTGTCAAAATCATAAGAGAAAGCAGAAGCACTATTTTTATCTTGAACTCGATGAATTTTCAGTTGCAAAATGTATCTGTATCTTAGCAACATTTAGCATCTACGCATTAAACAATGTTGAGATGGTGAGATGTGAATGTAATGCTAAATGACAGCTTTGTGAGGTTAACTGGCCACACTGATGGATTGATCCTCCATGGACCCACTGAACCCCTGCTGCCAAAAAAAACACAAATCCAGTTGTCACTTCGTATCTGCAGAAACATTCATTCTAACTAAAGAATATGGATGGTATTGGGCTGCACAGTGGTGGTCGCTTCACAAGATTTCTTGGGTAAATCCCAAGCCAGACAGGGGACTTTCTGTGTTCTCCCACAGTTACTCGAGTGTGAGTGTAAATGTTTGGTTGTCTCTATATTTCGCTCCTGTGATTGACTGGTAAACCTGTCAAGGGTGTATCCCACCTTCTCCCCAATAGCAGCTCTAGAGATCAGCTCCAGCCCCTCGCTGTACCAAACCAGATAAATGAGATAATGGATGGATGGAGAAAAACAAGGCGTATCTAAATAAGCTAAGTCAGTTATTTTACTGTTATTCAACATGCTACACAGGTCAGGAATACACGTGCAATCATGATCATGTGGAACAAACTAACGAATGGAGCGATGGCACAGTGAGGGACCACACGCAAAAGGGGTACAGAGCAATTGGGTTCATTGCCATGCTAGTGCACCTCTGCAGTAAAGTTAACAGATAACTCTCCAGCAACCAGATTTGGCACTGGTATTGGTCGGTAACCAAACTTTAACTGGCAATCCTCTGGGTACCAGTGCAGCGGCTGTGGTTCAGTGGTAGAATCAGTCTTCTCTCAACCGGAAGGTTGGAGGTTGGATCTACAGCTCCTGCAGCCACATGTCCAGTCTGTTCTAGGGTAAGACACTTAACCTTCCTCCCGCTGCTTTCTCTGCAGTGTACGTGTGTGAATGGAATAGCTAATACTAATGGCAAATTTACATACAGTAGCTGCTTTTGCCATCATAGTGTGAATTGGTAGATTCGACCGTCAGTGTAAAAGCTCTTTGAGTACTCAGTAGACTAGAAAAGCACGATACAAGCTCATGTCGATTTACCTACTCTCGTCCCTACAGCCTGCTGCTCTGCTGCTGCTGGTTGACTATGTTAACACAGCCACTAAAAATTCAGACCCAATATCAAGGAAAGCTTATGATTAAAACTATTTTTGCACATTCATTTTTAAATGCTCAATATAATTGTGTATGTTCAAGGTTTATTTTGGATTTGGCATCCTTTGTATTTAAAAAAAAAAAAAAAAAAAAAAAACTTATTTTCCTATTGCTTTACAATGTTTTTCGTCTTTTTGTCTGCTCATCCTTGCCTTTGTGTCTCTGTGCTGGCAAGGTAAATAAAGAGATGCAATATAACTACACAACGGCTACTAAGAGGGTTCATACTATTCCTTATTAAAAGCCTTGGATAGTAAAAGGCCCTCACTGTCTCGGTCTAGTCAAGACACTATTCGGGCAAAGACAAATAGACACTTGGATAAAATAAAAGGTAGGACAGGGGGGGCTGAGGATATTGAAAAAGCAACAAATGACCTTCTCCAAGTTTCATCTCTTCCCCTGTCTTACTCGCTCCCTGTATTTCATTCTGTGCCATCTCCCTCTTTCCCACTCACTCACCCACTAATGGTTATTTACCTTGCTGGAAAGGGCTTCACTTTCTCACCGGAGAGATCGACAACAGGACGTGAGCAAAAGCCGAGCAGCCTCAGAAAAGGAGAAAGAGAGCACAGAAGTAGCGGGCAGAAATGGGAGAAAAGAGTGAAAAATATATCATTCATGTCAGTCTCCCCGGTGACGCCTACTCTCTTTTACACTCTCCCTCCCAGCTGTAATGGAAGTGAAGGTTTGGCCGCAGACGGGGGAGAGAGGAAAGAATTACATGTCAATATTTGTTCCCACTGGCAGCCTCGATAGAAACAGATACATTACATTCTCTTCGTCTTTTTCCCCCTCGAGCCAATTCGAGAGCTCTACCTTTGTTTGGAATCAAGAGGACTTCAGGGGTCGCCTGGGAGAAAGCAGACAAGAAGAGATGGTGAACGAGGCGACAAAGGAAAGGTATGGGTGAGAGGGAAAGAGGGCAGAAGGATGACTAAGACTGACAAACAATGATTTTAAGGTCACAGAATGAGAAGGCACAGAGAGTGGACATTTCCCATAGCTGGTCTTTAGAATACAAACAATTGAGTTGAATCATTGTCCAAGTAGGCTACTTCTCCATCTCACTGACTACAGGCTGTATCATCAGTATGAGCAGTTAGTGCTCTAGAGCCCCACGCTGTGCCTTTCTTGGTATCGGCATATAAGAATAAACATTAATTTCATTGTATTCAGCAAGGACAGTAGAAAGAACAAAATTCTTTACTGCGCGGCATGGTGAATTTGAAATAAACACAATGGATGATATCACACCTACAGCTTTCTGTCGTGGTCCAAACCACAGTAATAAAGTTTGTTTCATTATGTTTGTTTCGTTGAGGTCAACAAGGACATCATTACCAGTAAGCTGTGGCTTGAAAACAGACATTATTCCCCTTTTTAAACCATTAGTGTTTGCCATAAACCAGTGCACCCAAGTCAATTTACAGCCTGTTGTCCTTTGCTGTTAACCACTGGGCAAACTTTCCCCCCTGCTGAAAACAAGTCACACACATAGAAACTGCTTTATTGGACTGACTTTCACAAATACCGAGGCTTGTGTGGAGGGATCTGTCTGTGCTTTTCCCCAAATTGCCCCTTTTTGCAGTGACATCAGTAATGAACACATGAAGAAACAGTTGGAGGAAACAAGGAGCAGTTTCCCGTTTCCTCTTTTGTATGAAAACAAGACTTGTAGTCAATAGCCATGATGAATACATGCTTGGTATGTATACCATGTTTAGTATATTTGTGTTATATAAGTTTAGTTAAAGCTGATGGAATAACATTCACGTTACTTGGTCATTCAAAGATTAGACAATCTAAAATGATGAGCTAAAGATGGAGTTACATGATTATCATCAAAGGACATACACGTGTTTATAAATGTTATATATCCATTAAGAGGTTCAAACATAATCAAACCATTAACACACAAGGAAAACAGTAAAGATGTCTGAACTTATTGGAATACAGAATGTGCCTTAACTTGAGACACTCAGAGAAACTGCAACCAGTGATGAAGTGGAAAGTCTGTTTAGGTTGGCTGCTATGGTCTGTTCCGCAACACAAGGCTAATACCAAAGCATTAATGGTGAGTTTTTGGGTGATCAAGGGAGATTTAAACACAGTGCTATGAAGGAAAAAAAATAGTTAACATAATAATGTTTGCTGGAAATAAAATATTTAAATTTCACGTTTGATTTGTTTTCAGTATTTTTAGATCATAAGCAACACTAACTAACTAACTACTATGTTGATGTCAATCCTTGTCACATTTTACCATTATCAGCACAGTAGATATGATGATGTTCCACTGCATCCAATAAAACAACAATATTAGAAATAAACCTGTTGAATCTTTCCCACTTTCGAACCCCAACACAGTTTGGGCAGATGGCTATCAAACATAACTCGAGGGTTCTGCCTTTGAAGGCCGTTGTTCCTTGCCACTGTAACTTTGACATTAAAGATTGTTTGATGATTGATTTTTTTGACTCTTACTAAATCCCAACACATCATTGCTACACTCTCATTCATAGTAAATGACACAAGTAAAAAGGGTCAAACTGACTGGTGCCCATTTTTTGCAAAAAATTGATCAACTCCCTATGTCACATTCAATATCCATTATGTTAAAACAGAACACGCGGGCCCAGAGCTTGTAGAACAGGCTTTGTGAGCATGTTTGTGTGTCAGGATTGATGACATGAGTGACACCAGCTAATCAATTGGCCAGAGGCAGGCAGCACCTCCCTATCTGGCACCATTTGTAAATGCTTTCTGTTTTTACAAGCTGCACTTACAAATCAATGCCGTGCTATCCAACAATACCAGCAGCCAGTGGGATATTGAACAAGACACATACTGTTAAGGTCATCCAGAGGGAGAAGTCAATGCTCGCTTTAATTGTATATCCTTTATGAATGGAGCAAATCTTTTGAAAAATACATAAAGTCATTTGTAGCAAAAGGCGTCCTCAGACAAAAGGTGTAAAACAGGAGGACGCTGTTGTGCTTTCGGTTTGCTTTTTGTTACACATTGTCACAAATATTTACCTTATTACTGCCTTTAAGTAACAGTTTTTCACTTCTTCTCCCTGAAACCTGTTCATCCTCCAAGTACCTTAAAGTCAAGCCCTCTGGTCAAAATCAGACCCCATGAAACAATGAGCTTCATAGTTACTGCGGCAACAATTTCCTTGTTGCACCAAAAGCATTTGATTGATTGTGAGATTAAGGTTGCAATCATTTGACTCAACCTGAAGAAAGGTTAATTGTGGTTGTAGATAAAAAGAAAATGTTCATGCCATTCACACTAATCTCTTTGGAAGAGGTTGTATGTAGCGTCGTAATAATTTGTTATTTGCAGAGGTTGTATAACCCTGGGGCACTCTTTTTTTTTTTTTTTGTAATTAATGTACCAATTGTCTGTTTTCTTAATCCTCATCTTCAGTCTGCCTCATCTGTAATTGGAACAAACTTATCAAAAACTGCATGGAGATTGTTTTTTAAATATTTTATCCAGTGTGACATTTTTAGTTTCCGTGACGATTATTTTTTGTCCTCACATCCTCTCATCATATCCCCAACTCTAGCAATATTAGTTGGGAATTTGTTTTGGTGTGCGTTGGTGGGCCCCACGGTCTCTGAGCACAAAAGAAAAAAAAAAAAAGTCACAACTTACTCATAGACAATATTCATTTGTTGACAAGCATAGGGTGGTGTGGTGAGAAGCCAAAGGACCAAGTTGACTGACAAAGTAGTGTAATATTACTGTTATTTGGTGAAAAACCAAGCAGCAACCTCTGGTCCGCTTGGGGCTGGCTCCAGGATATACACATACACACAACAGGCAAAAAAAAAACCTTTATGTTTACAGTATGGTAAAATTTGTTTTTTTATTTTTTCATTAAAAAATATTTTATATTTTTATATATAAAAATATAAAAAAATATTATCATCACTGGCAAACACTGTACATTGGGGGGTAAATGTGATGTAACGATTTGACAAGAGGCTTAAAACTCGCCTCAGCTCCAGCTCTCGGCCCGTCGATAGTTTGATTAAAAGTCAGGTATAAACAGGATTTCCAGCATGGCGGCTGCTGCTGATGAGCCTCCAGACTCCCCTGTCATACACTGATGTCACTCAGGCTTCTACCATTAATAGCTACAATCTATGGTGCACACATGTTGCTAACATCTTAAGTTTGCTGTACAGTTCACTGTTGGCATAAAATCATTTAATTTATTAATTCTTTTGAATGCAAGCCGGAGACATTACTTGGGTTAGATGACTTTCTGCACATTGTAAAGCTGTTAAACATGAAACTACAATGACAGCAATAACAATACAGCACAGTGTTACGTCGCAATCTGTTATGAATTACATCTGCAGGGATGTACTCTTAGCTTCTTGCTTGGCCATTGCATTGAACAGTACCCAGGAGGACTAACTGGCAAATGCTGTTAAGTTGTATGCACTTCGAGAGAGAGAACCGCAGCCTGCTGCCAAACTCACAAAATGCCTAAAATAAGCAGCCAGTGTTATCTGTGGAAATGGGAGGGATGCTTTTCTACAATTCATTTGGCAGATGCTTTTATCCAAATTGACGTACATGAGACAGTAAGTACAACACAAGAAAAAAGGATCTAGAAAGGAGGGACTAGCGTCAGATACACACAGGTGCTGACAGGCAGTACACAAAGGGAGAGCACTTTTTCTTTTTAAATACATTGTCAGGTCCAGTCAGCATCAAAGCCATCCTAAATATCATCACCATCAAAATCATCCTCATCATCATCATCATCATTAACAGATAACAGAGATAATGACAGAGATTAACAGCGGAATAACACATGCTGTTTTGGGCGAATGTTATTGTCCTGTTAGATTGACATTGAAACGACTTTTCTTTTTTAAATTACATCTTGTTGCTTCAAGTGATCAACGTTATTGAGAATGACATAACAAATATTTGACATGAACATTGGGGTAATTTTCGAATACAATCTAACTACACAGCACGTGAACCCATGATGTTTCTTTTCTCTAATAATTCATGAATTTCATTTGGGGCAGAATTACATTTTCTCAAGTGGCGATGCAATGTATAGCTGCATGAAGATTTGATTACCGAATCACTTATAACGTAGTATATTGATGAAAAGACATGAAATCGTGATGAAGTTCTGAATTTGATTTCGAGGTGAGCAAAACTGAAAAGTAGTCTGAATTTAACTGAGATCAGAGAAACAGTTCAAGAGGGGCTAATTAGCATTTTTGGCATGGAATCTGTAATCTTAAGGATTATGTTGGGAAAGGATCCCTGCAGCATTGATTACATCTAAATTCAGTAGCATTTTGCATCCACACTAGAGGCAATTTTCGTTCGTAAAACGTTGCAGCCTACATCTGCATTTTGTATTCTGAGGACTCTGGTGAATTCTGATGTGGTTAATTATAATGAATGAAACATGCGTGCCAAAATACATACAAGTATAAAATTGTAAAGGTCAACTCCAGAGTTGAACCTGAAAAAGGTCATAAAGAAGAAGCATCTGGCTATGACACCTGCAGGTACAGTCCGAGCAATTGGCTGTGGTCTTTCGCTGAATGCAGAACGGCTGTATGTGGCATACAGTCCTGAAAGCCCTTTATTCTGGGACACAGTGCCCTTTTTTCAACAGTGTAACCTTCACAGTGTGAGGTGATTGGTTGTGCAATTCACTGGACTCATTTTAAACGTTCACTTCAAAACACTGCCCCAGGGGGCTCATTTGAGTATGAACAGTGCTTCACAGTAAACATTTGACCTTTAAAGCCACAGATGTTTTTTTTTTTTCCAGTTATGGTGCTGTTGCATATGCACATGTTTCCGAAGGATTGCAGATAGCAAATAGTGCTCTTGATTGTTTTTATTGGAATGTTGCTCACATTTTAGTGTAAATTGCGATTTGTACAGTTTTCCTAATTGGAAAAAGTGCAGATAATATAACTCCATTGTACATCAAACTAGTGTTTTCTCGTGAGATGTGTTCATGTGGAGGCAGTAACTCCGCCTGTAGGGACTTTTGTTGGGAACCGGAGGGTTGCAGGTTCAAACCGCTGTGAGGACCAAGTCTGTAAATTTGGTTCCTGGAGATGCCTGAGCACTACAGAGGTGCCCCTGAACAAGACACAGAACACTACCCCACCTTGCTGTGGGGCGGCCCCCTCACTGTGACAGCTCTCCATTAGTGCAGGTCCATAGGATCGGAGGCGCTGCGTGTCAACAGGCAAGGCAGGCAACTGTTTGGGCCCCAGGCCAGTAGGGGGCCCCCTGAGGGCTGACAAACTTAAACCGAAGTAGTTTCCCAAAATGTGCACATTTTCCAGGAAACCTCCCTAAGGGCGCCCCATCTAACAGCACACACTCTTGTTACCTTGCTTTGAGTTAAATGCATTATTGCTGCGAAAACTTAAGCTTTTCAGTGAAAGTCAACAAATCAAATTGAAGAGAAATGATCCGTCAAGTAATCGTCTGGGACACTGGCAGACATGACTGTGATAAATGCTGGTTGGAGGGGCCCACAAAGGGTTTTTGCCTATGGGCCCCAACAAACTCTAGAATCGCCACTGCATACTATCCAGTGTGTGCATGTGGGTGTATTTCAATTTATGCATGTTCAACAACAGAGCGTAACATTGAATTTCACCTGCTGGGATTAATAGGATATCTTCTTCTTCTAATCATCCTGAAAAGGTAATCGCTCAACAAGTTGATTTCATTACCCGTCGTGCATTTGCTGCTTCCCACACTCTTTAATTTTTTGCTTTTTTTCTTCTTCTACCGACATTGTAAATGTGAACGTTTATTCCAAAAATTAAATAAGGGCACAACGATTTTCAAAGGTTGGAGGGTAATAAAGTTTCACTTTAGTGATTTATGATACTTCTCTTTCTGGAACATCTAAGAGGATTAATCTTATTTTAGTTTTGGAAAGAAAAACTGACCTCTTCCAACCTCACTGGCATATTGGAAGAATTCCCTTCTTTTAAGCTCATTACCTCTGCCCTGAAAAGGTTTGAACACCACTGGGCACTTGCAAAAATATGATTTCAATGTCACCTGTTACACATGTAAAACTCCTGCAAAGAAACAAAAAAGGAAGTGGAAAGAAAACACACATACAGTATTACAGTGATATTGCAGCATGCAGTAGCAATCACAAGGTGAATTTTCCCACACTGAGGAAAAAAATGTAATCACAAGAGGGAAAAAAAACAAGCTCTCATATCCAAAGAGGGTGTTTATTACAGATCTGCAAGGAAAAAAAAATTGATTTACAACAGCCACAGCTGAATGTGTATGCTAATTTGTCTCAGGGCTTAGCATAGAGGCATTCCATCAGATACCATGAGACAAACGTTCCACTCCTGATATCCTTGATTTACAGTCTACACACTACTTCACATACAGACAACATTTCATGTGTAGGACATTTGAAGACACATATATAAATAGTTATAGACAAATACAGCGTGACAGAGAATTACCTCATAGTGACTGAAGTGAATTCCTTTGATTAAAATGTTTTTAGTTTTGGTTACAACTGTCATGTCTTTTTAAGAATGCAGGGTATGTTGTTTTTAGTGACAATAAGTTAGCAAAAAGAAGTTTAAAGTTCAAGTTCACAGAAATTAATGTTCAACATTGTCTCAAATCACAGAGAACTTCAATCATTTCTTTGCCATTTTTTTTCAAGGATGTGAAATGCACACCCTAGAATTAGGCCCTGTGTCCACCTAGCGCTTTATTTTCTCAGCCCCACTGTCTTTTTTCAATTGTTTTCAATGGGTAGAAAACTGCCGCCTGGATGAAAAGCGCAGCATCCAATATCTTTTTTGTGCGGCTGCTCCGAGCGCTCAAGTTGAAAATCGTGTAACTTTTTAGAAAGGCGCTGTGGAGGTCACCAGCGCTCTTTTTAAAATTTTAGCCTCCGAAAGATTGTTTCTTGTCCTGCATCCTCTTCGCTCCGTGTCTACTGGGGTAAAAAACTCAAATAAAAAACATGCAGTTACATGTCATGGAGCAGTGTCAGTCATACAGTGGCTGTTGCAGACTGTTGTCAGGCAGACAGGACGGACGTGCACTTTTCTTCTCCATGTAAAGAGCTTAAAGCCAGTGCTCTTCTAGCCAGGGGTCATTGCATTTAAAGAGACACACACAAAAGCACAGTTTTCTGAGAGAATTTTCAGGGTCACAAACCTCCTCTGGTGCTTGATTCATGTTATACTTTATCTTAATATATTTATGTTTTATTTAGACCTCAGGGAACTGTTTGAAAAGGTGGAAAGTGGGATAATATGTCCTGTTTAAAAAATATAATTTTCCAGTAGCTACAGTCATATTTTCACATCAATAATTCAATTTGTATACCACTTAATTCCGACCACATTTCTCATGCTGCTCTACGTGATTGCTGTCAAATGACGCTTTATTGTATTCTTGCATACAATGACAATAAGTGCCTGTCCTATTCAAATAATCAATACATGACTTTTGCTACATCCTTTCAAAAGGATCCACGCATTTGTGTGTGGTGAGGGTTTGTTTGCCCTAAGCTCAGGCTTACAGGCTTACTGCAGCTTACTTTCATCCACCAAGTCTCACTGGTCACTTGTTGGAGTGAATGGAGTTTCAATCAAACCAGCACCCCACAAGGATTGAGGCTGAAAAGCTGTTAAAAAGTGGCACCAGTCTCCTGGTAAACGTTCACAGATGTCCCAGTATGCTTTACACAGCGAATGGGCCGCTTGCCATAGATGATAAATGGGGGTGAATTCACTCACCCATTATTACGCCTTCAGTGTGATGTTTGAATCTGGAAATATTTTTACCTATTTGGGGATCTGTGTATGAATTTGTGGATCTACGTACACAGCTATGAAGACTTATGCATGGACAATATCTGCATACAAATAGACGACAAAGACATGCTAACTCAGAGGTAAGTAAGATCTATTTCTTTGTCATTTGGGTGGGTTGACCCTTTACCCACAGGTCAGTTGCTTTCTAATTCCTAATGCATTGATCGTCAGCATTATTATAAAGCTCAGGTGCAAAATGACAAATGAGTGATTACACCCCTCAGATACATTTGGAACAACAAAGACTGAAAGAAATGTATTGCCTTTAGAATAACACTGATTGGCAGACTTATTAAAAAGCTCAGGTGCAGGGTGGTAGTGTTATAATAAATGGGTCCGAGTGGTGTCAGATGCCCATCAGGGTACAATAGAGGGGGGTGACAGGGCTGGGCTGTCCCATCACTCACTGTGTGGCGGGGGGTCAGAGGTGACCCTGGCACCCCATCTGGTTCAGACAACATGTATAGGGAACAGAGGGGGTGTTTTTTCTTCTTTTTTTTTTTTTTTTCTTTTGTAAAAGTGGATGAATTTCATGATATTGGGGGTCAATCTGGCCTTTTGTTTTTTTTGTTACATTTGTTAAAGTTGCAAACACACAAAAGTATGTATCTGTTACTAAATAATAATCCACATAGACACACACACAAGCATAGACACAGTGTCTCTCTGGGTTGGGTCAGGGGTGATCTGTCACACAGCGCTCCTCAATTTTAACAGATGGATAGATGCACACACACACACACGCACACACACACCTACACACACACACACACAACACACACACACACACACTCTTGTATTCCAGTGAGGCTGGCAGGGTCCTGACCTGTGTGACCAGGCTTACAGGCCAGGCAGGCATATGGGCCAGGGCCCTGGGGGCAGTGAGATAGACAAAGAGCTGTTTGGCACTGCTCGAGGATAAACACACGTGGTTTGCCCAGCTTTTAAGGCTGAAAATGAAATTTACACATCCTTATTAACAGCATGCTTTTAAGACAAGTTCTTGGTCATTGTCATGTTTGCTTCATACTATCATAGTTCTCTTCAAAATAAAAATCCAAGCATGACCTGATAAAGATATGAAAGTGTTGTTGTTTGTTCAGGCAGGAGCTGGGACAAAGCAGGTGTTGCTGGTAGTTGGCATTGCAAGCTTGGACGAGGAAGGACATACATGGATAAACATGGCTGGGTCCAAATTAACGTGGGACGCCTCACCTGCTGCAAACTGTGTAATTTATATCCCACATCAGTGAGTTTAATTCCTTTGTACCTATTTTTATGTATAGCCATTTTGTTTTTGCCGCGGGGCGTTAAAACTGGCAGATGGCTGAAAATAATCTGAGCCTGTTTCTCTTTCAGAGGTGCATATGCATGCACACAAAGAGCAGCACAGGAGCATTTGAATTTCAATTTGAACACATTTTGATGTGTCCCCTTAAACATTAAAGTGACAAGATTGTAATTCACAGTCCTGGAATAAAACAACAGTTCAACCTGTCTCACCAACTACTCTTCTTCTAGAGCTCTTTTTGTCAATAAAACGTATTGATTGGCCCAGATTTTAAAAAAAAGAGCTGTGATTACCTTACAATGTCTGAGACTGTTAATTATAAAACCAACACAATTATTTGCAGAATAGTACAGTAGATCATGTAGATAGTAATGAGTACAGTCTTGACTTTGGACACGCAGCGTCTTTGGTAGTTAGAATCTGTCATGATGACTTCATGCACTCTGAGGCAAGGCCTACAGCAGGATAGGATGCCCCCCCGACTGAGTCCAGACTCTGCTGGTGGTGATGAAAGAATTCAGTGTGTTATGAGGAGTGGGCTTCAGAGGTTGTATCTGAACTCTGTTGAGCTGTGAGGTGGCGGAAGGTCACAAGTGATCCCACTGAAATGAGAAACTGACGGTGGAAGACAGAGAGCAGATTTTGAAATTTGACAACAGCAGGATGATTAGTTGAGAGAGGTTGTGGCAGAATCTAAGAGTAAACGTCGACAATCAGCTGATCACAACAGCAGTGAGACAAAGAGAGTGGAAGACAGGTAGTGGCTATGTTGAATGAAGGGAAAAAGAATTAATATGGGAGAGGATAAAAACTTCTTGAATTTAAGCAGTGATCCATTTATTTCAACATTTTGTTTTAAGCTTCTAAAACACAAGTTCCCTAATTAACTTAACCTCTCATTCAATAGATTCCTAAAACTCATACAACATTTTAATTTATTTGTTTCCTCATTTGAATACAACGTATGGGAATGTTTCCTTCATGATCACACATTCATAAGTCAGGTTAACCTTTATATCTGTTTTTACAGTAAAAAGTTGTTGAACATGTTGATAGAATTGTGGAGTTCTGGTCACAGCATTTTATGACCCAATTTTCTGGTATACTAACAGCCGTATAGCTTCTTTGTAAGAATTCCGACTGACTTCTTCAAACCTCTAAACATGGACCATGCTGACTGTTATCAACCGTGCATAACACACAAACTGTTGTTTTTTCAGGTACTAAAAAAACAACTTGGTTCTATTAGGCCCAAAAACCCTTGGCTTATTGGATAAAAAAGATAATGCCTCGGGATGTGTCTTTTGTTATCTTCTCTCATTAGGATGTTTGGTGACTGTGTGACAGTGGTGCAGTTGGTTGTCTATCAACTGGAAGGTTGGAGGTTTGATCGCCAGCTCCTGCAGGCACATGTTTCATGTGTCCTTGGGTAAAGCCTGGTTCACACGGCAGGATAATTACGTCGATTTTGGCCCTGAATCTCCCCTTCCAATAATCTTAAAGATGCCCCAATCATCATATGATAATCTTATAAGATCATCCTGCCGTTTGTGGTGTGTTAAGGTTGCTCTCGTCTGGTCGAAAGAATGTCGGGACAGCTCCGATCTTAAATCAGGAATATTCAACATTGGATTGTTTTGGCCCGATTTCTCATCGTGTGTGGTGTCCCCGGAGGGGAAAACGAGGACGAGCTTGTTGACTGTGATACGTAGCCAATCATAAAGCGAGGTGACGTAGTGGCGAGGAAACACCGGTAGTTAAAAAACAACTACTCACCTCTATATCATCAAGTAGCAAGTACAGTTCATGCCCCCGTTGTCTCCACTCCTTCGACCGACGCCTCTTTTTAAAGCTTTTTTTTTCTCCAGATAAACACACAACACAAACGATCCCTATTACATTCTCTTCGTCCATTTGTTGACTCTGGAATCTCGTTTGATCTCGAGAGGTTTTGCGAGATTATCTGTCTGATCGAGGGACGTTCACGAGTGAAATCGGTTATGTGTGGTGTGTTGATGTCGCCGTGTGGCCGCACACCACACACTGTACGACCAAAACTGTGAAACCTCCGATTATTTATCGCCATGTGTGTGGTCTCTAAAGTTTGGATTATCGGCCGACAATTTTAAAATCCTGCCGTGTGAACCGGCCTTAAGATACTAAACACCTATTTGCTCGAACAGCTTCAATGGTGGCGTAAAAATGTGTATGAATGGGATTAGCTCATTCTTATGAACACTTTACATATCGCCTGTGACATTAGTGTGTGTATGTTTTCCTTTAGGAAACATTTTCACTTGATTTGCTGTGTGAGGGAGAGGACTGACGGAGAATAACACAGACTTATAGTTTTATGAACAACCTGAAAGATTCTGGAATTTTAAGAAAACATTCGAGGATTCAGCCCACTGGGGTGGCCATTGATATACCAGGTCATGCCCCCCCCCCCCCCCCCCCCCTTGATGTCCCCACGGATGAAGGGCCTATAGACTCAGTTCAGCTCAGTGTCTTCAGCTTGGTATACCAATGACAAGTAGGGGGAAAACAACACCCTTTGATTCGAAACCAATATATTGTATAAAAGTTGAAAGGTGTTGGTATTTGATTTGTGAACTTGCACTCAGTAAGCACAAACGGGGATTTATACTGTTTATTATTATTAAATCATAAAATGATCTTACTATATCATCAGGCATGAAGGAAACATGCTATACCAAGTGCTGGTTTCTCTGACAAAAATGCAGTTGTCCTCCTCCAAAATTCCAGCGTGTAACGGTGTTCCCAAACCAACAGGCATTGCAGCAGTGGAACTGAAGGGAACTGGTTGAGATATAACTAAATCCAACAAAGCTCATCTGTCTGTCTGTCTGTCTGTCTGTCTGTCTGTCTGTCTGTCTGTCTGTCTGTCTGTCTGTCTGTCTGTCTGTCTGTCTGTCTGTCTGTCTGTCTGTCTGTCTGTCTGTCTTTCTATTCAATAATAATCAGCTGCAATATGTCATGCAACTTCAAATCATTTATGAGTTTGAATGTGAGATGAATCTTGGGACAGAAACTGATCAAACATAACTAATTAAACGTTGTCAAAATCCCATACAGTTTGGAACCACGTTTTTAACTAATAATGGGCCTTGTGTTGAATCTGCAAAAGTGTTGGATCCAGTGATTTGGAGCGTGACAATAAATTAAAGTCTAGACTGGTTGGTCGGTATACTCTTGAGTCTTAATGTTCGAAAGCAAAACAAGCATTCACACATTTTTGTTTAACACTCTGCCCGACCATGAGGTTCACCTTTTCTGGTTTCATTTGTAACTTGCATTCCCAAAGTCCTTCATCTGCATTCTCTTGATCAGCAACCTTCACCTGTGATCTTTCCTCTCTCATCAATAGAGATTAGCCTTCTCCTCCCATTTACCCATCTATCACTTCATCTATTCTCTGTATCTCTATCTCTCACACATACACACACACACATGCAAAGATACAAACCTATCGCTCCGTGGGATATACACTCAGTCGATCAGCTTGAGCTGAAATCTCTTCACTCCCCATTTACTCCTGACTCCGTGTGTATGCATGCATGCAGACACTCGTGCACACACTTACATGCAGAGGGATCTGGGAGATGTGCACAGGAACAAATCACCAGCTGCCAGCGATAAATGAAGATATAACCACTGCTGGCTGCTACGTACCTTCAGCAGTGCCATTTAATCCTGCCATAAGATCTAATGTGGATGGACTCTCCGTGATGGAGAAAGACATGCACTAACAAACACATCCACTCCAGTTAACAGTGATTGACACAAGCCTGCACATCACTCCTCCTGTCTTTTAGGAGGAGTCAGTCACAAACACAGGAAACAGAAACAAACAAGCATGAGGATAACCAGTGCACACAAGCCTTCATCCACAAATGACACATCTCCACATCTACTGTACACAACATTTACAGAAAGACTTTCCACACCTACAGTACATAGATGAAAGATGCATTACTCTATTCTTCAACTGCTCATGAGTCTTTGAAGCTAGAGACTTAGATGTAACTTAGAAAACAAGACTTTTTTAAAAGATTTATTTTGGGACGTTTTGTCTTTGTTTGATATTACAGTCAAATCGCGTAGGAAATCAGGAGAGAGTGGGGAATGACATGCAGTAAGGGAGCCACAAGTCAGACTTGAACCCGGGCCATTTCACAATTTAGCTGTTAAAAATAATTTTTGTTTAGTTTACGTTATTATTTTGCTGATAGTCCCTGTTTACAATAAAAGGAGCAGCTTTAGCCTTTGTGTCTAATTTACAGTGGTAGTCTCCGGCCAGTTGTAAGTTGGCCACCAAAAATTCATCATTAAAATACAATAAATTACACATTAGATCCAGGATATAAGTCGCACTGGTATATATACAACAAGGTCTGTTTTTAAGGGGTCTCCCAGAGGGACAAAAAAGGTTTTCATTGTCTTCCTGTGTGACGATTTTCAAAGCTTGAAACAAAGTCCAACTGTATTGTGCAGTTTCTAGATGCAGCTGTTTTCTAACACCATCTCTTTTAACCAGTGGAGTTTGCCATCCAGCTAGCTACCCTACTCTAATTGAGCTTTCAGCAATTTTTTATGTTTTCCTGTTTTATTTTGATATTTTGTACTGACCCTTGTCCCTGTCTTTCAGATCCTGTTCCTCATGTTCCTGCCTTGTGTGTCAGCCCCGCCCTGCTTGCCCTTACCTGTGTCTCTTTATCCCCTGATTGTCTGACGCTGTAATCCCAGTGTGTCCTCACTCGTGTTTTCAGTTTTCAGTGTTTCCTTCATGTACCTCGTTTCAGCATTTTTGTATTTGTCTCTTTTGCGTATGATCTCGCCTGCCTTGTTGACTCTACCATTTGCCTCACCCCCTGGATTTGTTGTTGATTATCTGTGTACCGAATTCTGCCTGGTTTAAAGGGCTGTCTTTTGAACATTGCCTCTGAGTCTGCGATCGTTTCCATTATCCGTCTGATATTGTGTCAACGGAATATTGATAGCTGAAGTGCGGTGTGCTGGAAATTTCTGTTATCAATGCAAAAGAAAGGATCTTGAGTCAATCAGTTTCTTTGTTTGGTTTCATTCTGTTTGCAAGTAGAAGGAACAAAGCTTCACAGTGTCAAGACAGTATGAAGGAAAGCTCAATGTAATCACAATATTATTTGGTGCTCAACAGAAAAACCTTAAGGCCTAAATAAGGAGTGTCTATACAGGCGCTGTCAGAAATATATTTTTTGTTATTTGTGAGAAACCTTTGTCCATTCAGTATGGACTAAACAAGAACATGACTGATGAAATTATTGTTGCATTTCTTACTCGGGCTGTGAGGAAAATGTGTCCTTGAAAGTAAAACATGTTTTTCTATCACAACGGACCCACAGCCAGCGACCAATTTACTTGAAGTCGCACCTCCACTGTTCACTTGTCTTTCATTAAGAAGTCTTCTGATTGAGAAACAACATAAACACTGAGCCACAGCTGTACGGTGAATGATTTCATTGGAACTATTCTACAGGAGTTGTCAAATAATACTCTGATGCCAATTATCCAAGTATTCAACCAGACTATGGAATAAGGTCATATAATGGTGAAACTTTAAATCATTTAGTTGAAAAGTTTACGTAAGAGCCAATATGCAGATAATTGATTTGATTACAACTATTTAGTTAAAATTAAAAATGATTCAAATTTGATTTTCAGTAAGTTCATGTTAATTCATAATGTTTAAAATAGTTTGTAAAGTCATAATTTTGTCATTAGAAATTATTTTTTATATTTCTGAATGTTTCGGTCATGACATCACTGCGTAGTTAAATGTGACGTAAGCAGTTGGAGTCAAGTAGTGATGGAAGCTACACAGTTTTTTGACCGTGTGTTCGACTTTCTGTTATACTTTTATTTTACTTTGAAACTTTTTCAGTAAACCTTTTGAAACGAAAGAAAGTTGTCTTGTGAAAAAGTTGAGTGGAGTCTGAGAAATATCAGAAGGATCATTGAGTCATTGAGATTTATCATAGGGGAAGCATGAATGTCTGGACAGAGATTATCATGGACAATGAAATATTTCAGATAATTATAAATGTGGGGACTGCTGGAAGGGATGGATTAAAAGGAGAACAACAAAGACTTTAGTATTTCTCCCCCGGAGACGTTTGCAGCACCAAATGTTGTTTAGATTAAAGAAGAGGACAAACTGACAACTGAAGATATCGGCACCTTCAGAGCAATATTTATACCAATATTTAAAAATATACATATATATATACAGATCCTTAGACAAGGTCCTCTCTCAGCGTCTCTGTCTCTCTCCTTCTGTCTCTCTCTCTTCCCTCCCTCTGCCAGCCTCTTTTGTTCCTTTTCTTCCCTCTGTCGGGGTCTGTCACCACTGCCTCCATCTGCAGAGAGCAGTGATCATCGTTAATGACAGGCACGCTTTAATTAGCCCACAGTAAACAATTACCACAACAGCCAAAAAAAAAACATTTCAAATGCAAATCACATCCTCCAATGATAAGGTGCTGCTACAATATCAATAAATGCATTCTCCTGTAATTAGGAATACCTTCCAGGTTATTTCTGTGTATGTGTGTGCCATCCTGATTGTGTTGTCTTAATAAATCCCTTTAAAACTGTTTTTCTTTCCACTTTGTTGGCCTTTTGTGTGGCTTACTCATTAACACTCATAGAATTGCTATTTCAGTAATGGATGTCTGCAAGTAAAGCCATAGAGACTACAATCCAATGACGCTGAATGGGCTGTAGATGAATAGGAAAACAGGAAACACAAAAATAGCTTTTCTCTGTTTGTCTATCTCTCTTTACTTGACCTCTTTCTAACACTTCCTGTTATTATTTTCATTGTACGGATATGAATCCACATTGTACTAAGTTGACTTGACAGTTAATGACAAAGAGAGCAGAAATGAAATGTGGCAGACTGCCCAGAATAGCACACAATGATACAAGTCGCATTTTATGAGAAAAAACATGTAGCTTTGAAATGCAATTATATTGTTTAGAACAGGGCAAAGTATTACAGACGGAAGGAATTAAGTCGTATTAGTCCATCTGTCATTTATGGGTTGTCAGACCCAAGAGAACGTCTTCTCTCTGTTGGTGATTTGGTATCGTGAGCCTCTCCATATGCAGCACGCTCCCCAGATCCCTCAGTCACGGATGAAATGCTGGACTTCAGCACCAAAACAGCGGAACATGATGTCTGGCTAACAAATTAATGACAGAGAAATGGCATCGATCCTTGAATGCACTGGCTTTGTGCTAATTGCCACAGAGTTAGTAATGGGTGTTGGCTAAATCTCTGCTATAGGCCATTTGCACATAAATGATCAAAGTAGCCACATGGAATGAAACAAGGGGCTGCAGGTATTTTTCACTTTCGCTTCCTTTTTTAACAAGCTTAGGGCTTTAGTAAGTGGCATGAAGTGAAATGGTTCTGCTGACAAAATAAATAATTTGTCATCTTCGGGGCAGTGATACTGTAGCAGCAAGTAAATTGAAATTGCTTCTCTGCTGTAGAAATACCTGCTGATGTACTTGTTACAGACCAGACAGCAGCAGACATGCCATTTCCAGCAAATCCAGCTATTCTTACCTGGGTCAATTACTAGTAAATATGTCACCTTGTTTTGACCTGTAATAGAAGTGCCTCACTGTCAGAGTTGTTGCTTGTCAACAGGCAAAGAAGGCGACTGCTTGGAGCTCTATGGGCCTTATTCTACAATTCTATAATTCACTTAGCAGACACTTTTATCCAAAGCGGCGAACATCTGAGAGTAAGTACAACACAAGCAAGAATCTAGAAAAAAAATTCCTTTGGATGACGACCTTTAAACCACAGCAAATATTGCAATGACAGGCGAAAACCTCCCTGAGCTGGCTCCATGCATTATTCCTTTGAATACCAAAGTAAAAAGAAAATAAGACAATGATGAGATAATAATGATTAAATATAATAGAAAATGACTGGTTATAAAGTGTTCATACTTGAAACACTTCATAACACAATTTCCACGATAGCAATATAATAAGTTGTTTTGTTGTTTGCACAGTTCAGCTCTCAATTGAGCAGCTTTATTATCGGCAACTTTTGGCTCCTAAGGACAGAAGCATTTTTTTTTAGGTTTGGGGCAATCAGCTAAATAATCAGTATCACCTCTTGCACAGACAGTTTATACTTTATTTGTCCTGCAACTGAATGCAATTTGCTTGGATAAACTCGCACTAGTCTATTTTCTGTTTTTGAAGTGCCCTTTGACCTTTAACAGAACCTTAGCTAGCTGAGCAGCCATCAAACTCTGCTGGCAGTGACTGAGTCAAGAGTGACAAAGATAGTGGTTACAGCATGAAGACTGCATAACTGCTCTAAGGCAATGTTACTGAAATAAACATGGTCTTTGCCAAGCTGCTTTTTAAACTACATCATATCAGATTACTTATAACTTTGTAGTGATGAACACTGGTTTGAGGGGCCCACTGTGATTTTGGGGAGTCATGATGGACTCTAGGATCGCCCCTGATATACAGACAGCTTGGCCAGATGTGAAGAACAAGCATCTGGACAAAAAGAAGAAATAGTTTTCAACACAGGAATCTAGCCTTTGTTGAGAGAGAATGTGCATACCTTCATGTTTGCTTAACGCCATATGTGACATTTCTGTAAAAGAAACACAGATTTTTTTTTTTTTCAGATCATCACAGCTTCCAACACCAGCCCTCTCTAAAGTTCAATAACATTTGTTGCTGTGTGACTAAATATCTTTCTCTGCAGGCTTAATCTTCTTCCAACATGTGCAGATTATTATACACAGTCACCTCACCCAAATAAAACTGTATTTTTTGGAAGAATAGACATATTGCATTCAACCCACTTTTCTATCATTTCCCCATTATTTTGCTGTAATGGATCACAGCACAGTACTCTGATACATATGGCTGAATAAAAGCGTACTATGTCAGTGCCAAGATGGGAGTCTGGTTGTTGTCCAAACAAGATTAAAAAAGGGAGTGTTGATGTAGATTGACAAATACATTTGGAAATGGAGGTTAGCCTTGTGCATATGCAAACACTTTCACAATGACTCAGATGTAGAAATCGCCTGCCAAGATTGGATTTTCCATATGTCGATGATAATCTTACACTTATAACACTGTGTTTTAAACATCTCGCCCCAAGAAAAACAGCAGAGATGTGCATTATTTAAACAACCTAAAACCTGTTTAAAATACTTTTTTTTTTTATCACAGGTTGTGTATCATATTGTGAAAAAAGCCAAACCTGTTCTCCTCTGTCCATTTGGATCCCTGAGCCTCCAAATGGATTTTGCATTGTCAAAATTACCACCTTGATTTCAGCCCATATTGACTCCATCCCTTTTAGGGCTAAAATCCCTCTCCCTTTCTCTCTCTCTCTTCATCTTTATTCCATGTTTTTCGTGGTATCTCCATTTTGGCCCTATTCTCCCATTCTATTCCCCCCCTCTCTCTCTCCTGTTCTCTCTTTCTCCATTCTCTGGAGTAATTGCATTGATAGTGAACAGTGCTGCTAATTAATTATGCAACAGCCGAAAATTGAGGTGAGAGCGAGGGATGAGAGGAGGAGAGATGAGGTTTGTGCCAAACGGTCTACAGTAGAGAGAGAAGGGAG
Organism: Symphodus melops; assembly: GCF_947650265.1. Lineage (NCBI taxonomy): Eukaryota > Metazoa > Chordata > Actinopteri > Labriformes > Labridae > Symphodus > Symphodus melops. The sequence continues at coordinate 15,225,433 of NC_136710.1, read as the reverse complement.
AGAGAGAGAGTATGAAGTACTTTGAGAGGGGGAAAAAAGCCAGATTGGGAAGCAGAACAAAGAAAAAGCACAAGAAAATGAGGTAGAGAAGGAAGATGAGAGGAGAAGAACGTAAGAACTGAGAGGTTATGTTTGTAACGAGGATCTGTCACAACGTGAAGATCAGCAGCACCGAGGCAAATCAGGGCTCTCTTACAGAGGAAGATCAGAAGGATGGATGCAAACACGGGTGGAAAAGTCAAAGGGAAATTTGAGCAGTGAAAGGCACGGATGTGTTTCACACACTTACACAGCGCTGTATTCCACAAAGAAAACCATGTGAGACGACTGGTTTTGTTGGACTAAGGAGGGTCAGATGTAAAAGATGTCATGAAAACCTGAGGATATTCAAAGAGAAGACAGATACAATACACATATGTTTTCCTACGTTTGTAAAAGTATTGCTTACTATCTTGGCTACATTTTCCAGCAGCATGTGGTGGTTTAACTATTAAAGCCACTTATTAATTTACAAACCCTCATGAGCAGAAATTGTTTTTAATATTAATGAACTGTTTAACCTACTACCAATCACTTAAGGGTTTTTTTTTTCAATTTTTCATGGGTTTTGAAATGGCCCTTAAAAAAAAACTTCTTGAAAAAAGCGATGATTCAGTCCCCCTCCCCATGTCTTATTGACTGCTATCAGGTACTGTAATAATATTACCAATGTAAGACCAATATTGAAGATATCTACACACCTGCTGTGTTAACTTGAGCCTGTCCTCCACAAAAAACGACTCCACTGGACATTTCTGCAAGCATCACATTACGACCCATATTTACATTTTAGAGTCAAGCGACCTCTAGCGGACGTATAAATAACTTTGATCCAGTGAATGTGTGTTCATCGTCAAACGACGGTTGACCCCTAACCCTAACACCTCCCTCAAAAGAATAGTTAATTACCACTTACCTTGGTAAGCGCACCAAGCAGTGTGACGGTGCAGGCTGACGATTTACTGGCATTTCTCCAATTTAGGAAACGCCCCTATGGGTCGTATTACGTGACAGACGACCTCTACGGTCGTATAGGTTGTAGCACTTGTTGGTTAACTTGCTGTCTCCTCTGACAAAAATGCAGTAAACAGCATTGTATGTCGTAGACGGTTTTAAGGCACCCCACATGGCCATCGTCAAACCAACAGGTGTTTGCAGTGATGGCAGCGTGAAAGCGAACTGATTCTACCTGTTACCTGAATTTATTCAGTTTGGAAACTTTGTGAATATATCATTTAAATCTGCCTACCATCTGAGAGTAACTGATTTTAGGTTTGAGAAACTTGAACTGGACTGCAGTATTCATTTTAACACAAGTTGTCAGAGTCAAATACTGCTCCTTTCGTGAATATACCTATAACTGTATGGTATAATTTCCAACCCTACTGTTTAAGTCGACTAGAGCCATGCAGGCACTGTAGTTATTCAGACATTTTTTTTAGTCCTGAATTATTAATTTCAAAATTTGGGACACATTTCCACCAGATTGGTTGGTGTTTGTCATGCAGCTTGAAGGTTGTGAATGATGCCTGATCATCTCATGAATGATCAATGTTCAGATGGATATCTGGCATGTGAGAAACTTTGGTCAGCTGCCTTGTAATTTCAAAAGTCTGTCTGCTATCATCAGATCTGTTGTAGACTTCAGTGAGTGTTTTAAAACTATTAGAGTATATATGTTGCTGGTGGAAACGACATTCTTGAGTGGGTCTGCTGGGATAGAAAACTAAGCCTCAATGAAGAAAACAGACGCCATATTGCTTCCTTCCTTCAGGACATCTGTGTCTCTAAGAACTGTGTATTTGATCAATTTAGTTGCACTAAGCAATGCAACTTTTCTTTTTTGTCAACAGTTTGAGTATAAATAAACTTTTTTGGAATGCGATGGATAATTGGAATAAAAACTGGGTGGTAGTTCTGAATGTGTACAGTTGGAGCACCCACAACGCTGAGGGATAATTGATCCACGATGTGTAAATATAAAAGTTGCAGGTTAAAAAAACTTCTTTCGGGACTTTCTATCACATGATCTTCATCATAAGATGCTGTTCGCTCATTTTTCCTTTGCCTGCAGGTGATCAAACGTTTGTATATCCTGTTAATGTTAAAGACTAGTTTAAGGTGGCTGATGGACAGCTGGATTTTTCACCTTTGGGTTTGGAATTTGAACTTCATTATTTTATAGAAACATTGTAATTGCATCAGTCATCTGTTGAATGTAACAATCTTTATTGTGTAGCTATAAATGAGCGTAAACATGTAGAACTGGTGTGTATTTCCTAAAAGCATCACATGCTCTGGGAGCCTGTCTCTTTGAACACCCGCCCCTTTTAATCTGTCTGCACACAAAAAAAAAGAAGAAAAATTGCATGCTTTCAAACAGATATGCGGAGCTGTCATCGAAAAACACGTCAAAGAATTTTGGATTTTACACACGTGGCTTAAGGTAGTGAGACCGTTTGACATCTTTGTAACACAGGTAATTTCAAATTGTCACTCAAAAGAAATACGGTGAATAAATCAAACTGATGCAGTGCCATTTGTTTATGCCTTTATGTGTGTTGAGTTTAATAAGGCTGTTGGTGATTTGAAGTAGGATGAGTGACGGCTCTAACCTTTTTTTCCTCTCACTCCAAAATTGGCCATGCTAGTTAGTAGTAACAGTAGAATGATGTAATTTCTTATCAATTCTGTAATATTTTCAAAATCGAGATGCAGTCCTTGCAGCTACGAGTGAAGGTCGCCTCATTTTTGAATATATTGTTAATTAAGATTCCTTTAATTTATATTCTTTCTTTCTTCAACTAAACTCTGTCCAATCAGCAGAGTCCATATGCAAGTTTAAGATAAAGCTAAAACTCTTTCATGAAAACCAACACTTAAAAAAAATATATGCTATATATGTATGTGTATATATATATTGAAAATTCGTCTTCTTTTTTTTTTCAAAGAAACTGTGTCCTGACATGTGTGCTAATCCAGATAATTATACCTATGAAAAGTTTTTCCTCTGCCAGATACAATAAAAGCAAACAAGCCAGTGATTGTAAACTGTTGATTTTCAGCACAAGAATGAGATATCAAACCTAGCTCGAATAAACATTTGTTAGCACAATGCCTTATTGTGTTTCGGTGCTATACAGTAACGAGAGCAGTTTGCTTCGTTTGCTGTTTCACTCTTGGAGTATTATTCAAAATAGGATTCAAAGCTGTTAGTTGAAATAATACTTGAGTTCTACCATGATGTCATCTTTTTGTCCTATTAGAATATTTTGTGCTCACATCAGGTCAAGCCAGGTAAGCGCTCGTCCGACTGTATGTCAGATTTTTCTGCCCTTTGTCGCCCTTATCCTCCATTTTTTATTATTTCATATCAGAAATAATTATATGTTTCAATATTCAATCTCTCCCCTTTGCTCTTTTTCTTTCACTTTCAGCCTCACCTCAGTCCTCTCCGCAGGCTCTCCTCTTCCACTTTCCTTTCGATTTCCTCACCCTCCTCTCCCCCGCTGCCCTCCTTTCCTCTCCCACTGTCTTCTCCATCTCTGCCTCCCTCTCCAGCTGAAGTGCTGGCTCGACTAATTAAAAGCCTTAATCAGGATTCATAATTAGGTCTAATCAGAGCCTTGTACATCATCCCCTTGCATTCCTCCTTCGCTGGTGGTGAAGGCCGAGATGCTTATGAAATAATTTTGGCAACGTAATGCGTCCAAATGCGAAGCTGGGAGCGAGGCTTCAGTGAAAAGGAAAGAGAGAGGAACATGATTAGGACCAGGCGGCTGATTGCTTCCCCCTCCTCTCCTCCTTCCTCCCCCCTCTGCTTCTCGACTTCACACATTTAGATTTTCTCTCCTCCTCTCTCTCCCCTTACTATCTTTCTGCTATATTTTCCTTGTTCACGTGTGTGTTTGTGTGTGGTGCCCTCATGACAAGGCAGTGGTGTAATAAAGCAGACAGCCTACCAGATTACAGCTCCCTCCTCTAACTCCGCCGAATCCACCTGCTTCATTATGGCTGAGGCCGCAGCGCACTAAACCCCGCAACAGCCTCGCCTCTCTTTACTGCCTTCTGTCCACCTGAGCTCTCATCTGTTAGGATTAACACCCAACACAATACAGGACACGAACAGAAAATAATTATACTGTTCATTATGCACAAGTCCTCGGCATAGCTAAGACCACAGCCTCTTGTTTTATTACCATGTCTCCGTGTCGCTCTCATCACCTCCATAAAGTAGCAACATGATCCCACAGCAGAGAAGTTGCTCCTTTTGAATTTCACTGGTGTGTATCACTGTAGCTCATAGAGCTCTGACCGTGCAGAACATTTCTCTTGCGCCTCAGTGCGAGTTTCCTGCCGTCTGAATAAGAAATTGTTGAGGGAAAAAAAAAAAGGCTTCCAAAAAGAAACAGCGAACAGTGGGTGCCTGAGAAAAGCTGCACAGGACATATTTCAGTATGGAGCTCATTCTGTCCTCTTTGTCTGTGCTGTCAGATGCAGACCATTTAAAATACATATACCAGCTGCCCAGGTACGTATTCACGCTGCGCTACACACATGTAATCGCAATTATGATGACAAGGATTTTGCAGTGAGCCATACAGAAATTCGTCAAAATGATGACATGCATTGTTCAGTGCCAGCTATTAGGCCCATAATGGGATGGTTACCTTGACGACCGTGAATCAAGCGAGGTAGTGCAACAGGATGAGGGTTATTCAGGGCAAAGAAAAAGGAGAATTGGTGTCATTTTCTGAAAAGGTTGCTTTATAATCAGAGGGTGCCATGTGATGTCCTGCAGGAGCGGCTTGTGTACGAAGAGAGGCTTGTCACATACACATTTGATTTGATTTTAACATCATTTATCTCACTCTTTTTTTTCTAAAATTAAGAAAGTATATTTTCGAAACGGTAGTCTTTCTTTATCCGTCTTTTCTGGTGCAGCTGACGAAAGGACGCAGCTGGAAAGACAAAACAGGAACTTGTTTACACCAAGCGTTAAATTGGTTAAAAAAAATCTCAATCAATTTTTGATTAAATACCGGAAAGTAAAGCAAAATGTCTCCCAGGACACTTTTGAAAAGGTCACACTGCTGTCTTTGAGAGATCTGGACATTTATTTATACTCGTTGGTTGGTTGGTTGAGAGCCAGCTGTTGTGATCGGATGGACTGAGATAGTAGGAAAGGGATTAAAGCAAAGACTGAGGGATGGATAGCAGCAGACAAACAGACAGACAGACAGACAGACAGACAGACAGACAGACAGACAGACAGACAGACAGACAGACAGACAGACAGGGAGGGAGGGAGGGAGGGAGGGAGGGAGGGAGGGAGGGAGGGAGACGGACAGGGAGACAGACAGGGAGACAAAACAGACAGATGGATAAACTGACAGACAAACAAACAAGGAGACAGATAACATCATTTCATTACTTTGTAATAAAGTCCAAACTATTTGAATGCCAGTTAGGGACCAAATGCATCTGTTCTCAATGAAGAGCATCCATCCATTATTTGTAGCACTTATCCCGCTTGGGGTGGGATTGAGTCTATTCCAGCTGTCATTGGGGGAAAACAGGATGCACTGCCTGCTTGGACACTTTGCCAGGGATGTCATTTAGAGACAAACGAACAGGCACACTCACTCAAGAAAGGTCCCTGCTTGGCTCAGGATTCGGACCAGGAAACTTGTCGAGGTGTGGTGTCACGACCATTGCTGTAGGGCAACCACTGTGTGACAGTGCAGCCCCACTGAAGAACACATTTTAAGACTGGATGTGAAGAAGCTGTAACGAGAGTTTTCATAACACACTTAATATAACTTTACTTATGTCCAATGGTTAAAAAAAAGAGAGAGAGAGAGAATATCCCCTTTAAAAACACACAAAAAAGAAGTTGTTAGGGTGACCAGGTGCCAACAGGCCAAATATGGAGTATGAATGTGGAGCTAAACCCTCAGACCAAAGCATGTTTAAGGCCTCTGAATATGTGTGTGGTGTTTATATGTTATGTTTGTATCTAGTCTACATTTTTTATGATGCAAATGGTGCAGCTGTGTAACATCATATCTTTCTGATCTGTTTACCTTATCTATTTGGTATCCCTCTTTTGGTTTCAGGAGGATAATATCAATGGATTACTTTTTTTGAAGTGAGTCTTGTGAGTCTTAAATGCACTTTGTCACTTCAAGTCGTATTCTCTTCAAAAAAGATAAAACAGAAGACTCTGGGGCCTTAACCCGAGGGTAAATATTTTTCCTCTTGCTGTTGGGGATGCATTTCCTTTAAGTGAGTTAAAATGACAGAAGTTGTTGTTGAAGCTTTCAACAGTGATAAGGGTAAAACCGTTAGGACGCTGTTAGATAACGATGATCACATTTTTTCATCCTACATCCTAAACAGATGTTTTAGTGATCATGTTTTCTAGTTAAAAATAACATTTAAGAAAATAAAGACAAAAAGTGTGCTTCAAGATAAGACAAAAACTTTGGAAAATGATCTTTCTCCGAAAAACTCTCTATCCATTTAATGTAATCTAGAAGATTATAAGAGTTAGCATATACTGCAGTAGCTGCACCATTTAAGACAGAACCATTGATTGGCTGAAAGGTTGTCATGGTCATCAACAAGCATACAGAGGAAAGATCAAAAAGGCTGAGACCCTTTTTGAACGAAGATAGAAGATTTATTGCGACTGTGTTAAAGGTTCATGCTCTTTCCATACTCAAACATCAGCTATCCAATGCGGATGTGCTGCCAAAATCGTAATGAGGAACCAAAACTTGCTTGCTTTTTTTGTTTGTTTTTGGAAGCTTACTCAAGATTTGAAAGTTTGAGATTTTTGCCCATATGGATTTTGGATTTTTTTTCCTGGAAGCTGGCAACGTTTGGATAACACTTCTGTATAAAAGCATTATGTGCATGGGATTTCATTATGTGACAACAGTGCTTCTAAAGCAGCCCATACATGCTCCCTTAGTGTATTATTATCCAGCCTATGTGTTATTCTTTTTGTTCGGTGTTTTTTTGTTTTGTTTTGTTGTTTTAGCACCAACTGAAGGATTTTTGCCCTCAGAATTTGTATTGATGAACTCACTGCCTTTAAGCAAGAAGGGTGTTGGTGCAAGGCAGGATTAGACACTAATAAGTTGGATATCATCACCAAGCCCAAAGCTACTGTTGGATGCAGCTCCATTTCATACCTTTTTTTATTTTTTTTTACATACAGTGTATTTTTTGCTTCAGGTATGGGAAACAAAAGCAACGCTAGAACAAACTTTAGTTGCCAGGAAAAGAGCTAAACTATAGACAATGTGCAAAGTACAAACAGGCATGTGAGTGACGTTTTAAAGCTCCTGTGAGGAAATTTCCACTGTTACTATTTTGGCATCCCAAAGCAGTAGCACTTATATCTTTGCTTTCCATGAAAATGTGTAATTAGTGATTGTAAAGAAAAAATCTCCTCCTGGTTTCTTAAAATAATCAGGCCTACATCATTTATTGAGAATCTTTGCTGTGGAAAATGTAAGAAAGGCACCTACTGTCAGCAATCACTTTGTTTGACACCTACCCTGCTGCTGCAGTTTCACTCATTAAAAATAACAATGTAGAAATAATAAATGTAGTCCCTGATGGTCTTGTTTGCTTGTGTAGGTCATAAAGATGCTTAAACCTTAATCTCAGCTTGTTTCATAACCAGCTCGAAACTCCTCACAGGAGCTTAAACGACTTCAAGAGCTGTCAACCAGCCCACTGTTGCAAAATAATGGTGAAAGGACTGTCCTTATTACCTTCTTGTTTTTGCAACAGGGTTCTGCAGAGTTGGAAAATATGTACGTACATTTAATATTTCATCTTTGTGATGTGCAGTTTTCTCAGCTTCATCCCACTTTAATATAACATGTTGAAATAAAAACAGAATCAAGAAGTTTGACATATTCACCAGGTCTAACTAGCCAATAGGATACACGTGTTAGCTTTTCTACCAACTTGCTTTTTTTTAACATGCAAGCTGAATAATGCATCAATAATGTATTAATCCAAAGGGGGCCCTCTTCAAATCCAGTACATTTATTTTCATTTGTAACCAGAGTTTTGGGGTGATTCCTCCATGCTTTAAGTTTTGATTCAGGACTCTAAAGCATATTTCAATTTTGGTTTTGTTCCTTTTCCTTTAACATTCTGAATACTTTTCTTTTAAGGAATGGCAGTGGCTCAGTGGTGGAGACGATTTTCTATCAACCAGAAGATTGGCAGTTTTATCCCCAGCTCCTTCAGCCGCACTCTGCCGAGACCTTCAGCTAGATACTGATCCCCAAATTGCTGCTGCGTCAGAATTGAATGACTGCTTATGAATGGGATTAATTAATACTGATGGACACTTTACATAGCAGCCTCTGCCGTTTGTGAATGGATAAATGGGTGAACGTGAAGTGTTAAAAGTGCACTGAGGGAGAAAAGAGCTACAAGTCTTTTTTTCCATCTGTGATATTGATAAAATATAAAATACAACATTTTAATTAAGATATAGATAAAGCAGTAGAGCTATTTCAGCCTAATATTTGAATGTGTTTACTCCTAAGTTACTGCACTTAAATACAGATCAAACAATGCTCCTTAATCCTCTTCAATATTGTCCATATTCCTGACACTTTCTTAAAATTTCGCTACAATTATGAGAATTTGTCCCAATTTTCCTGCTGTTACTCCTTGTTGCATTTCCCATCGTTGTATTATTGAACATGGAGGCCTCTCGGGTTGCCATTTCATTCAGCGTCGATGTGTTTTTACACTGAATTATTCACGTTAGAATGTTCAACATAACTCCTTGCGTTGTTGGTCCCAGTCCCATAAGTCCCGTAAGGAAAAATCACAAACGCTACACAGTGTCTAAAGGTCCTGCTCAGAATGGGTGCAAAGTGTGCATGCAGGTTTATCTGTATGCGTTTCTTTATTACTCATCACAGCAAGAGGGAGAGCAATGAAGTGAATCTGCTGATCAGCTTCACAAGGCAAAGCAATCCAGCAGTTTGAACATTTAAATGTACTTTTAATAAATGCATGAGGGCTGCACCTGTGGCCAATTTGGAATTTCAGTGAAGTAATATTTACAAGCCTCTCTGTGTACATCTTTAGACTTCACGCTGGTTAAGGCTGAAACTAATGCAAATTTGATGAATGCAAACTGAATTAATGCATGTTTGCTCTTTCCCTAAACACACAAGCATACTTCGACTAAACGGCATTAAATGTCTTTGCTTGTTTTTAATTTAACCTTTGTGGTACTTAGGAGTAGGTAGAGGGACCAGAATGGAACCATGACGTCAAAGATAGCCAGTGCCTGCTTCGGATTTTTTTTTTAAAATTGTTAACACATGACTCACAGCAAGGTGGTCTCACAGCCTCTTGAAGTTACGCACACACACACACACACACACACACACACACACACACACACACACACACTTTGTGCAGCTGTCTGAGCAGTCATTTCCAGGGATATTAGAGGCCTTCTAACACGGTGGGCCATTAACAGCAGAATAATATCACAAGTTGACCCTTGACATTCCTAGCAGCTTATATCTCCGTGCTGATAGATGCAGGCTCTGCATATAGCACTCTGTTCTGGGAATGAACTGACATGCAGGGGAAAGAGGGCAAAATCCCTCCATCTTAAGCCTCGCCGGAGCGAATAGCAGAGCGGCTTAGGAGCGAAGGGGGGTGTGGGGGTGTGGGTGGGAAGAGAGAGAGACAGGGACAGAGAAGCTTTGATACATGGAGAGAGAGAGGCAGGCATGATGGGATAATGACCCCCCTCTCCATTTCAACTCTGTCACCCCATGATGGCGTTTCATGCAACAAGATGACATCACCTGTTGATCTGGAAGCAGAACTGTGGTGGAATATTATACCTCTCTCACTTCTGTTTGCTGTTTTATACATTTTTATGCTGTCCACGCATGCCACTCTTTTGGCCTTTCATTCCTTTGCATTACTCAATTGCTCCCATTTTGCTTTTTCCTCGTTTCATACCAGAATTCCCCTGTTTTTCATTTATCTTTAAATTTATTGCTGTGATTCCCCGAAGACTCTCACAACCTCCACAATTCCAGACGTGTTGATAAATGAAGCAGTAGCACTATTCATTTGCATTTCTCATTTATTCTATTCCCCACCCCCCCTTGTGCCTCATAGTTTGACCTTTTACCCCTTACCCTTCTGCCTTACCTCCCTTTCCCACATTATTTCGACTTCCTCCCTCCATCTATGTGCCCTTAAGCGGCGGTGAAACCAGTTTCCCATGAGGCTGAGTGGCAGCCTGACCGACAGGCTACCTGACTTCATCTCCTCCACCCCTCCCTGCCCCTGAATTTTCCACCCATTTCCCCTTCATCCCAACACCCGCAGATGACTCAGTGCCCACCTGCCCTGCAGCGATCATCTATCAGTCAGCCTGAATCACACACACACACACACACACACACACAATGGATCCCTATGTGTGCTCCTTTGGATACACGCGTATACAGTAAGCGCTGTGAAGGACTAAAATGACAGCTTCCGCCTTAAGGGACAGCCTGAACTTCTGCATGCACTTTTGTGTACGGGTGTGTGCACATACTCAAAGGTGTCCGTGTACATGTAAATGTAGTCATCACCATAAATATGTATGATAATGCACGGGGGGAAAGATGGTGAATAAAACATGTGAGCAGGTGATGGGAGCTCGACTCTACTCTTTATGGAGGTTAATCTCTGAGGCCGTTACCTGGCCGTGAATGTCGGCACCTCACAGATTGCACTCAAATGCCACTGTGCTCTGATGTTGTTCTAAAGTGAATATGTGCTGTACCACATTTCCTTATATTAGGAATGACTTAAAAATATAAGCAATATTAAAAAGTTTTGCATCCAACCTTCACTTTAATAAAAAAAAAAAAAGGACAGCCACAAGTAACATTATATAACTTCAAAACTTTATGAAGGACATTTATGAACAATTCAACTACTTTAAATTCCGGATACATCCCTCATTTGGATTAACTTGTGTTTGTTGGTTGAAGCATGTAAATAACCAGCTTATGACCCAGATATCTCTCAGTTATGAAAAATCTGATTAACATATCTGGGATACAATTGTATTGGCCTCAAAAGTGAGGCAAGAATGCATATACTTCACTCCTCTTTTCACATTATTTGTATCACCTTAATAAGGTTTTGGAAAATAAGGTACAAAGGTGCATGCCATATATGATAATTAGTCAGTAAATGTGTTGACTGAGTCGCTTGAGGAAGAAAATGAAATAAAGCTTCCTGAAGACTTTCTTAAAGCTTATCTTGATTTCATAGGTTTAAGACTTTGTGAAATTGCATGTTTATTCAGAGCTATCATTATCTTCCTTATATATGTAGAATTGTATTAGAATTGTACACTCAAATATCTGAATTCATTAGAAATGGACTTCACCTATGTAATATCTTTTTCTTTGTTTCTTTGTTGTCTTCTGACATTACTTAATATTTCCATCAGTAAACGAAGCCAGAAAAATGCATAATTTTAAGTTTGCTTGGTGTCTAACAGACTCCACGTGTATTGTTGTTGCCGTGGAAACACCAGATGTTTCGTTAAAGGCCGCTACATAGGGAAGCGGGAACTGCGACTGATAGCTCCCGCACTATTGCTGTATGTGCTGCTGTGATAAACGAAAGTAATGTCTGATACATTTATTGGTCAGAAAACATATTCTCTTGTTCAAGTTTGTTTCACCTAGTAGCCCAATACACAAAATGATAAGAGTAACAAGTTCTTTATATCCAACTAATTGAATGCAAACAAAGAAATTAAAAGAACAATATATAACTCAAGAAAGCAATATCACAGCCAGTTTTTAAAATGGGTACTGCAGTCCAATTAAAAAACATTGAAGAAATCTGCCTCCCCCCGCCCCCTCCTCCCTAGAGTTGATTTTCAAGTAGGTGGCAGAAACTGAAGCTTCAGTGTTTAGCGAGCTCTGCATCAGTCTTAAAACCATTATACTTTCGAACTTCTCTCGATTTTTCAAAAAAGACCTCCAACATTTATCCCAGTTTTACCATGTTTCTTATTGTGGAGCTTTTTAGAAAATTCAGAGGCTTTTTTAGGTTGGGTAGAATCAGTTCTATCTCAGACTGTTTCTCTTACCTACTTTCGTCGCTTTAACACCTGTTGGTCTGCAGTATGTCTGGCAAATCGAGGGATCATTTCTAATCTTAGAAAAAGCACATACTAGCTGCTGCATTGTTGAACAAAACAGCACTTTAACAGATTATAATAGCATAAATTGTGTTTTTTTATTTTTATTAACAAAAAATAACCATTTAAAGCTAATGTTCTTGAGATACTTTGCTTATCATAAATGTATATAAAGCCATTGGTAAATTGCTGTTCAACACTGATTATCTCAAATGGGGCAGATTTCATTTAGGTGCTGTGCTCAGCTGCAGTCAAGCTGTGTTAACGAGAATAAATCAGTTCCTGAAAAAAAAGTACAATTTTAAGTGATTTAATTAGCCATAGCAGCATTTCAACATTTCTTACAATGACTAAATGAGGGAAAGCTAATACATTTTAAGACACATTCCCTATCCCTTGAAGAGAAATCCTGATTGTAACCTTTTTCTCTCGTGACCTATGCTGGTCAAGGTTTCCCTATTATACTGAATTCTCTTTGTGACTAATCTCAGCAAGTTAAAATAAGCCGTTGAATAAAGTGAACATTACAGTATAGCACATCTTTGCATTTCCCCTGCGCCCACAAAAGCCTCGCCGAGCTGCTATCATTCCACTTTATGCCTTGTTGAGTTTTATTTGTCAGTCAAGAGGAGTAGTTACATTTTGGTAGTCTTCATTACCGACACACTGCAGTGTGTGGGAGTTTTTCACTCTCTTTATCAGACTAAACATCATCCCCTTCCTGACATCCGTCTCCATGTCTTAATGATGTGCCACACATTTCTTTTTCTATAGGGAACCAAATGGAGGAGATAGCTTCCCAGGTATTTTTGTCACAGATTTTACAGGCTTTACTCGTAAACATCTCGAAAGAAGGAAACGACTTAATAGCTCTCCCAGACAGTCTAAATGTTCAGATCTAATTATATAGGCTGCCAGTGGTGTAGTGGAGCCTTGAGATGTGGCTATACTCTCAATTTATGCCAAAAACAAATTTGTTTTTGTTTTTAAAGTGACCTGTGTGAACAATGACATGTAAGACTACTTTTGCACATTTACATAAAAAAAGGGTCTTTACTTTTTGTACATTGTCATGTCACTTCAGGAAGAAAGTATCACTATGAAATTAACATTAGCTACAGAACAGGTGCAGATGACAAAAAACTATAGACTACAGGGTGAGACAACTACATAAATAGGCATTATTTACACACCGATGGCAGAAGCTGCTACTGTATGTAAAGTGGCCATCAGTATTAACTTGTCCAATCATGCACCACTGTCAAAGCAGTGGGAGCTACTGAGGGTTAAGTGACTTGCTCAAGGACATCAAACCCTGATTCATTGGTCGAGAGATGACTGAGCTGCATATTATTAATGACAGTTAACAATATATTTTCATACTATACTTGATAAACTTAGTGTTCATTGAAATAGTCCATCAGCCAATTACCTAGCTAGCTATTTATTTTTTGCTCACCCAGTGAAGACAATTAAATGAAATTCATCACACAAAATCATTCTCGCACAAACCATAGAACTCTGTCATCACTTGGTATATTTTGGACAGGACAGACACAAATCACATAGTTTAGAGCAGTGGTTTTCAACTGGTCGAGCCTCAGGACCCAACATCAACTTCTTAAAGGTCCCATATTCTGCCCTTTTGGGGGTTCATATATCTAATTTATTTGTCTACTAAAGTACGTTCACAATCGCTAATGTTTGAAAAAAGTGCATTTATTTTCAACTCTCAGAATCCCCCATGAAGAGAGAGAGAGAAAAAAAGGCTCCCCACGGGTGCCAAGTCTGATCTGATTGGTCAGCCGATTTGCTCTCTCGAAATTGGTCAGTCGCTATGTTCTAAAATATTTCCCCTTTTACCATATTGGGAATGCTACAGTCAGTCCAAGGAGTACTTGTGCTTGCTACAATGAGCCACTGAGCTTGGATCAGTGACGTCTTTTGTCTTGTGATATCACTCCACACATTTTTAACGAGGGGGGCTAGGGATCAATGTGGCTATTGCTACTGCTAACAGGAGATATAGGAGAAGCCGTGTTTCTGCAGAATTTTTTGGAACAACTGGAAAACACACTAAAGAGAATTTAAACCAGAAAAAGCAGAATATGGGACCTTTAATGAACAATCATGACCCAAATATTCAATCTTTTTCATCCAATCAGATTTAGCTAATGAAGTACGGACATCAGACGGTAGAGAACTTATGACTGAACAAGGAAAACTGAACAAAACAGAAGAGCTTCATAGTCTTTTTGACACTATCTTCTCTTCAAGGCACAAGCTGCTCTGAGACCCACTTTTGGGTACCGACCCACCAGTAGAGAACCACTGGTTTAGACGAGTGTGATAAGAGACAGAGGGAGAACTCCCCATAGACCTGCATGAGACAGTGTAATGAGTAGCCAGGGTTTGATACAGTTTGCTCCGTCTCACTAATGCATTCTGTTGTAGATATTTTCCCAGCTTGCCTCCCTCCTTCCTTCTTCCCTCTCCCGGCTTCCTCTCCGTCTCTGTCTCTGTTCCAGCCTATCAGACATGACAGTACCAGCTGGCTGCTGGCAAACTCACAGCCAGAGGATATAGCTTGTGTGAGTGTGTGTGTGTGTGTGTGTGTGTGTGTGTGTGCTTGGGTGGGTGAGGGGTGTCAGCCTATCTGTCTTCTGAAGGTGTGTGTCCGTATTTCTGACAGCCTTAGGTGCATTTGTGTGTATGTGGTTGCGCGTGTGGCACATTATATATGTGATGCGTCAAAAGGCGAACATGTTGATTTAATGTCATGGAGTCTGAGCCTGAGTGATCTGAGTCACAGGTGTTTGGCGGTTACTTGGGGTGATGAGAAGAGCAATATTTAATTCCTATAAAGATAGTTGTCAACACTTGCTTGGAGCAGCTGTGTACTCTTGTGGGTGCTTGGCATTTGCTTTTCTGCCTGAGTCACTGAGCACATTAAAAGCCACTTATTTGCTTTCCTTGCTGTGTGTCGATATGAGCCCATAGAGGTGTGTACCTTTGCTTTTGTACTTGTGTGCATTTGACACAAGTTTTAGTAATTTATCGAAATGTCTCGGCAGAAAAAAGGTTGAGAGACAACCTATTTCTTCACACACAAAGGAAATCAAACAACTACTCCGCCATGTCTTGGCAACTCGGGACACATTCACAGGACTGGAGGAAACATTTAAAGCTTATTGGAAACATCCATGATGAACAGCAGATGTGTCTGTGATTTTGGCCCTGTTCAACATGTTCACCTTGACCCCCGACTGCTACTGATCCTCCTCACCTTTCTACCGCAGCCCCCCTCTGTCCTCCCCTACATCGATTAAATACACATACTCCCTTCTTTCCATCTGTCCAGCCATACCTCCCGTTGCCTTCTGAAGTTTTGCCCTAGATTCAAATCAGGGAAAAAAACACCCCAGTCAGGGGACAAACTCATCTCCCATTCCCTAAATCCCATCCAAATGTGTATTTTTAGATCTTCAGTTAAACAGACCGTAAGATCCTTTGTAGCTGATTCTGTATTTGCATTGTTCAGAAATTAGTGCTCTGTATTTTTATCTTCTTTTACTTTTGTTTCCTACTTTAAATACTTGTTAGTATTAGTAAACATGTTGGGATAAAGGGAACACAAAAGCATACTGTTTTTTAAGTGTCATGCATATAAATGTAAAGATCTGGTCAAATTTAAAACTACACTAATCATGTTTAATGCAAGAAATAATTCACTTCCGGGAAACATTAAAGAAATCTTTAAAAAAAAAAAGAAAAGAGTTAGTACGAATTAGAAGAGTGTGTATTTCAGGGTGCTGGGTGGACTTGTGGAATGGGTTTGGTGAGGCTAAGGCCCGACCAATACTGGATATTTGGTTCTGATACCGATATATTGGCCGATATTTGCCACTGATCTATCTTCGATCTGTAGAGATAGATAGTCAAACATATTTTTAGCGTTGATCCCTCAAATATAGTTATTTAACACTTGTGGAAAAAATAGATAATGAAGAAAAGATGGTCACTAAACTGGAAAGTAACTGCTCTTGTGCATCACTGCTTGACAGTCTGGAGAGTGATGATTCTTGTTGTAATCTATAGAGCACACTCTGCTGGAGAAACAGAACTAGCTAGATCAATACAATGAAATATAAATCAAATATTTTTGACTTCTGACTAAATCTTGTAATATTGGGGCATAACTCTGATTAAAGTAGCCGATATGGATAGACGACATTATCGGCTGATATTATCGTCTGGACGATTTACCCGTCGGACTCTCGTGAGAAGTTCAGAACAGAACACATATATAATTCAACTAAAAAAACTACACAAAAAAAAGAAGAACATTTTTGTGTTAGGGTTGTTCCCATTCATTTTGAAACACTGGGTGGATAGTAGGATTGTAAATACATTGGGGTTCTTATTTATATATGTATTTATTTAAGGGGAATAGAGTAAAGAGGGAATATTTAATAATAATAATAATAATAATAATAATAATAATAATAATAATAATAATAATAATAATAATAATACATTTTTTTATGGGTGCCTTTC
Source organism: Symphodus melops (assembly GCF_947650265.1). Taxonomy (NCBI): domain Eukaryota; kingdom Metazoa; phylum Chordata; class Actinopteri; order Labriformes; family Labridae; genus Symphodus; species Symphodus melops. Next base: position 15,208,605 of record NC_136710.1, on the reverse strand, counting down.
AAAAAACCAAACAACACCTTACAAGCAGAGTTAAAAAGATAATTTGTATTTTTTTCTTTTTATTATATTATCTTTTTATAATCTTATTTTAATTTTGAATAAATAAAGTCATTCATCCATCAGTTATTTTTTTAAATGAAAAAAAAAACAATATTAGAAGTTTGCTCCAAATGTCATGGTCCCAGTGACCTTTTACTAAAATGCTGGGATTTTATTTGTTCCCTGTTGGTTTGGTTTAGTTTGGTTTGGATTGAGCCAGAATAAAGGTGAAGTTACAGTACGTTTCAGTTAAAGTCAGGGTAGCAGTTAAGCAGCTTGGCCAGACATAAAGTAGGAGCCCTTATTTGAAAGAAACACAAGGGAACGTAACGTAAACCAACAGGACTCTAAGTGCCAGTCCAGACGAGGTCTGAACTAGCTCTCTGGTAGCTGAAATGGGCCAGATGACAGACAGGCAGACGAGAACTGATGAGAACAGAGGCTCATATGTTACATGCTGTGTGTTCTGTACAGACTCCAAAATCTGTAAGACACGGGGGGGTGAGTTACAGTGTTGGAAAAGGGATAAGGAACAGAGGAGTAGGAGTCTGGGTGAAGGAATGAGAGGAGGTGAGAAGAAAAGAGGAAATGGGTTGACAGTGAGTAAGAGGAGGTGGGAGAAGGTGGTGGAAAGGGAAGGAGAGGAAAGAGCGCTGTGGGAGGGAAGTTTAACATATTCATAAGAAAAGTTTCAGATTTAGTTTTAGCTAGGTTTTATGATTTAGATGTTCTGTCTGCTTTGTTATGTGCTATAACTTAGAAAAGTAACCTGTCTTCCAGGAAACACAAGAGGAGGAAACAAATATGTACCCCATAGGCAAGAGGTATACAGAGGTAAAAGCTCAAACCTGCTAAAAGCCCAGTGATAAGACAGAAAACAGGAAGCTATTGTGTGAAAAGGAGTCTAAAAAGGCAGCACTAATGTAGTGCTAAGTGAAATATCTTATTCTGCCCATTCTGAAAAAAGCAAAGAGGAAGTGACTGGAGAATAAAATAAATGTGTGGAACTGTGAAAGTGTGTTGAAGAGAATAGGGCACGGGCGTGTGAATATAGCTCTAGGCCACTTGGCAATGGTCATAACGGCTTTCATTGTAAGGTGTTGATTCTGTTGCTGAGCCCTTGAGCCACTGGCGTTTAACCCGAACAAACAGCTAAGAACAATGGCTAAAAGCCGCATGAACGGATAAGGTGTGAGGTGAAATGCAACATTTACTGCCCACAACCGTGACATCTGGAGCTGGAAAACTTAATCAGAGCTCCAGGCTTGGACAATGTGCGGAGGAGTGTGGGGGAAAACAGGGCGGGGATGCAGGTGGGCTTGTGTGGGAGCAGGGTAAAAGGTAAGATGTGGAGGTGCATCGTGGGTAAAGTGCATCCCGTTATAAATCCTCTGATGCACAATCCGCTGACTGAGCCGCTTCTCGGATTCTCTCCCAGTTCCCCGGGGGACTCGTTTGACTTCAGCGCACCCCGTGCTTTATATGAATCACCTGCAGTGTAATGTGTGTCGCTGCTCATTACTGACAAGACTGACTGTGATGTGGTGCTGGGGGGGTCCCAGGAGGGGGTGGTGACTCCCCTGGTGAGGGTTAAGACCTCAGTGGTTGCGCACATCGACTCATCACCACCACAGAGCCTTCCTGTGTAGACTCAACATCATTAAGTGGAGTACGCGTGCAAAGTGTGTTTCTTTTAAGTGTCCCTGTGGTTTGACATGTGCTGGTTTAATGTTTCTCTTGTTTGTGTGGATGTCCAATAATTAGATGATTTGTGTCTTACTTCCAAGGAAGCTTAATAACTAAGTGTGAGTGAGGGAAATGTCTGTGTATGTGTGTTTCCTCAAAGAGACAGAGAGCGAAAGTGGCAGTGAGCAGAGTGTGTTTGTGCTTTCTGCTGTGAATGTGTTCCAGATAGTGCTGCTGATGGTTATCTTTCGCAGAGAGCTCTATTGATTTGGCTGGGGTAAATAATTGGTTGGGTCTACAAGCTGTCATGTTCGGCCTGATTGCTGAGCATTGGTGGTCTCGAGCAGTTATCTTCCTCCATATCCCTCTCTGATCCTTCTCTAGCCTCCTTAGTCTATCTCTACATTTATTGATTAGGACCCTATATATATGGCCATTCACCATTCTTTAATTTGGGTAATAATCCCTGCTCTGAAGATATTTTTTGTTTTAAGTCATCTTGTTCTGCTGTGAGGAGAATGCAGGTACAATTTAGCCAGGCAAAAAAACAAGGGATGAGACGAATACAGAATGAGGACATTTGAAAGGGTCAGACATAATGCAGGCTTGCATGGTCTGCCCTACTTTTCCTTGACAGTAGACTAAACTAGTCCAGCTACTGCAAAGTGGGGTGGACTGAGATTGTATTGGGGCCTTTTTCGAATTTGTTTCTAGTCCTTTAGAAAATAAAGAATCTTAAAGGGGAGGCTGTTTCATGTATTAGTGTTACTTCTCGTCCCATAATTAACAGGAAAACCCGCAGAGTGATTTAAAACTAAATCAAATTAAAAAAGAAAAAAAAACTGCTCAGAGGGATTTGCATACAAACTTCATCTTCATGCTGGCTTTGTGGTCTGTCTCCTATCCACGGGGAGGGCAGGGTGTCAAGTTCAGCAGGCCCTGTCTCACTTGCTCTAGCCTCTCACAGGGTCACTGAGCTGAGGCAATGAGAAGACCATTAGCGACCCCGCTTGAATGGCTTTGGGAACTACAACTCCCACGGAGCCAAGAATAAAAGGGGTTTATTATCCGAGCAAGCCCGCAAAGATTGCCTGTGAATGTATGCAGAACGCCTCATTTACTGCAACTGGTGGATTTCTTCTTCTTCTTTTTTTAATTTAAATATCAACCAGGCCCAACATTTCATGTGCAAAATCCCTGCCAAAGTTACAGAGAACATCCAAAATATAGCCTTTCACTACTGGGACTTTGGGCTATTTAATTATGGTTTTGTAAAGCATAAATGGATTATGCCTGCATAAACCAGCTGCCACAACTGACTTTAAAGCTGTAGCTGGATATTTGTCTCTGATGTCGGCCTTTATTGCCCAATCTTTCAAATAACTTGTACACTTTTAACATTATCAGGCTGTAGCCGGCTATTCTAGTCTATGGGTTATATAATTAGTGAACCATTACAACAAGAAAAAAATAATAATTAAAACGTTGGCTAATTTAAGGAACAACGAAATAAATCGAAACTCTAATGGAACTTTTTGCCTATGTGGATGTTTGTCTTTGAGTAAATCGGATTTTCTTCGCGATAAACCAGAAATCCACGGAGTTTAGGCATTTAACTCCACGGTTCCTCTATGCGCTGTTCACGCTTCATGGGACGCCTGGAAGTTTCGAGAAAAAGCACTGAAGCTTTCCGGGGGTGAAGCTGAGGGGAGACGGTGAACTTCCTCTGAGAGCTGCCACGTCTGAGCTCACAGCCTGACCCAGCCTCACGTTCTCACAGGACAGCAGCGGAGGAGAGAGGGATACACTTGAATAAAAGAACGGTAAATTTGAACAAACACGCCTTTCCTTCTTTAATTTTCAGGGAGGAGGGGAGGGGTGTTGGAGAGGTTCGGATATCATAACAGAGTAGACCAGACCAGACAGCAGATGTTTCCCGTCACCCGTCTATCACCGCTTAGACAAATCAGTCGGGGTGAGCGTAAGGCGAAGATGTGGTCTCCTCCTTATCAACAACTGCAGAGCTTTCTTTTTAAACTTCGTCGAAGTTAATTGTCACGCTGTTGTTTTGACGCAGCGGGTGAGATAATAACAATGTCGTGAAGTGGGGAGGAATTGACAAAATCAAGTTTACTGCTGTGGCACTGTATGAGCAGAGGCTGCTGTTTGCACAAGTAGGAGTTTAACAGCAAAGAGCAAACCCTTAGGCTGTGTTTATATTGCTTTATCTCAAACATGAACAGTGCAATAACAGCATGAGCAGCTATTACTCTGTTTGAAATCTGTAAGAAAAAAAAAGTGCATTGACTAGAGCTACAGTCTTTGCATTATGAAACAAGAGGAAGCTCAAATTGTCATACATAAACATAACGTTTCCTTTTTTTCCTCTTTTCTCTGCTTTCTCAAACAGCTGCCATGCTTCTCAGGATTTCGTTCTATATCCTAATTTCTTCGCCAGCTCTCCTGGTGCAGGCTAGCGCTGCAGATTCATCCAAGAAGAGCCCTGCTGCCAGCCCTCTACCCCACCCACCTGCCCCTCTGGGTGACCCCAGCTGGGCCCTGGGTCTGCAGCTGTACCAGGCCATCCGCTCTGATTCCAGCTCAGTGAATACCCTTTTCTCCCCTCTGCTTGTGGCCTCCTCACTTGGTGCGCTCGGTGAAGGGTCAGCAAGCACCACTGCCAGCCAGCTCCAAGACCTCCTGAAGACTCCAGCCCCTGCCAAAACTGGAGCAGACACTGGTGAGGTTTTGTCTGGGGCGCTGAAGAGCTTCACTAATGCCAATGGCTCAAGCTTTCACCTCCACACGTCGTCAGCTTTGTTTTCCAAGCAGGCTCCTCAACTCAGCCAGAAGTTTGTGAAGGACATCCAGGCTCGATTTAGATTGCAGCATCAGACACTGGGAAAAGGAGACACCAAGGCCGACTTGAAGCAGCTCCACAGCTGGGCTAAAGCTGGACTCGGTGGGCTTGAGGGAGCTTCTTTAACAGCTGACATCCAGGCTAAGACTGGAGCAATGATACTGGCCAATGCACTGCACTTTAAAGGTGAGTAAAACAATGCACATATACTGTACACAAGTAAAGTAGATCCCACTTGGTCTTTTCTATTTGAACTGACTCAATGTAATACCAATTTAAAGAAATAAAAAATAAAAATAAAAAAATCAATCATTATTGTACTCCACTGCACTAAAATTTAGCCAAAGTAGCCAGTGATAATCCTGACATATTGTGCTGAAGACGCGTGCAGTAAGCAACTTGCTAGTGGAAATATGGAATTGGAATTGGCACATGTGTAAAGTTAAATTGTTAGTTATGTTATGTTTTCTCTCACCTTTTCTCTGCTAATCCTGTTAAGAGCGCTTACAGGAAATACATTAGTCACGTCACATATATTGGCCTTTTTTCATCTGATAACTAATTCGAAAAAGTTATCTTTGATACTTAAAGCAGCATGATAATATGTGGCTATCACGACAGAATCTGGGTTTGAACAACATTTATTTCATGTGTATTTTAACTTTACTATTTAACTCATGTTCCAATTGTTTTAATGCAGGAAGGGGGGTTGTGGCTAATACTGCAGGGGGTCAGCTGTAATATTTTGAATCTTCTGGTGGCTGTCGCTCCATCCAGTTTTCTGGGATAAAAAATAAATATTTTTTACAACGGAAATTACTTGAAATAATGATTTATTCAACAAATAATTGTCATAAATATATGTTTTATTCATATCTTTTATTTAAACAAGTTCTTGTGAAGAACTGTAAATGACAGCAGTGGAGCACAAACAACTGTGATGAGATATTATCTATTTAAATTTTTACGAGAAAAAAAGCTTTCTTTTATTAGTAAAAACATAACCCCAGAATGAAAATCAATTGCATATAAAGAAAGGGATATCTTGTATTTTTATTGTCAAAAAACATCATTAATATAACCTGATATATTCTTTAAAGGTTTCATATTATCCTCCTTTTCAACCCATTTAAATAAGTCTCAGCGCTTCACAAAACATGTGTGTGAAGTTTCTTGCTCTAAATCCACTCTGATCCTGTATTTGATCGTGCCTATAAACCCTTCTATTTCAGAACAGGCTGTTTCTCTGTCTGTAGCTTTAAATGTAAATGAGCTGTGTCTGACCACGCCCCCTCTCTGAAAGTGCTTGGGGGGATTAGGCCCAAGAAAGGGAAGATGAAATGTTCTCATAATTGGTGTGTTTGTAGACAGGCTAAGTGCACATGTTTGTGTTTGGGGAAAAAAAAAAACATGTCAAAGTGTATTTTGAACAATATGTGACCTTTAATTGCCTTCAATCTCCTGTCTTCATACAACAAAAAGACACTTATCTTGTATCAAATTGTGAGTTGAGTGTTTTGTTACATGCCTGTGGAGCAATAGTCAACTTCATCTTCAACTTTCTGGTCACAGAGGGGAAATCTGTTTTGCGCAGACAGATGAATAGAGAAGGAACATGAAGAAAGACAGGCCCAAAGACTCAGACAATAGAAACAACAATCACAGTGAACATTAAATACATACATTCTGGCATTCATCAGGAAAACTCCGTCATCATTGGAGTTCAGTCATTTGGTGCACTAGTCGACAAACATGTCATAGCACTCTAGTCAACAGATTATTTCATCATAGTGATTATCTTGTGGCATAACTGATGGGATGCCAATACATTGCATAGAAGCCAGGCTGGTCTGCTGAAATAGACTGCTGTGCTCTGTAATTGTGGCGTCATTTGTAATTATGCAATGTTTCTGTGCTGATGTTGTGTGCTGCATTGCGTGAGAAGTCTTCCAAGAGTACACATTTTCAGTGTTAACACAGCAGTGAGACCCTACACGCCAATTTGGCCCGCCGCATAGTGTGTGCCAGCATACCCGCCGGCGTGCACGTCTGCACTGTTTGAGGGCGTGTGTGCGTGCATGCGTTGGGACTCCAGCTGGTGGACACAGCAGATAAAGGATGATTCTGGGGTCCATCACTGAGAGCTTATTCATCTTCCATTGGGGGTGATGTGTCATCTTAAATAATTGAGTAACAAGTGTCCAGACTCTCTCCCTCGGTGTCATGCCTAACATCTGTGCATGGAGCGCTCCAAGTCTGCGGCGACACAGCTTGGCTCGGATCCGTTCTTTGTGACGGTCTGCAGCGGTGGAAACTCGTCAACGTGTCATTTTGGGAAAGCAGTAAGTCAGTCACCCCATCTGTTATTTAACAGTTGCATCCCAAAAATATCATCCTTATTTGAATTTCAGCGTTTCATGTAAGTCTCATTTTGCAGTGAAGGGTGTCAGTATTTGTACAACTAGAGTCACACAATGAGCCAAAGACGTTGCTTTTTTTGTATTCATTATAACTTTTCAGGAATGTAATCTTCCATCTCTCCGTCTCCCTCAGAACACAGCCAACGTTTGCCTGCTGACGTCGAATCTCGTTTTTGTTTGCGGCCGTCACAGAAAGATTATGTGTTAAATATAGCCCTCTGTTTCCCTCGTTCTTAGTGTGGCGTTTGTCACCGTTTTTTTGTGCTTTTGTCATTGTTTATCTGGAGTCTAATCTACCCCCGTCTCCTCTTCATCCCACATGTCTCCTGTTCACGTCCTTATCTGCCTCTATCTGCCTCTATTCCTGCTGTTTCCTCCTGCAGGTATTCTTTTTTTATTACATGCAAAGAAGGCTGCTGAAGTGAAAACAGGTTGCCAAGAGATAGACAGCCCTTTGAAAATAACATTCCCTGACAGACTATATATTTGATAAGCAATTTAATTAATTTTCTTTGTTTGATGTTTGACTTCATTACAAAATGAGTTTCTCTGTGAAGCGACCCTCATTGGTCGGTTCATTAATTTTGTGGAGGAAATATACAAATTCGATTACACAGCAGATTGCAGCACACCAATTAGATTACTGAAAATTGGATTCCTTTAGTTTTGACTCATAATTTAAAAGTAGTCGATAGTTTGCCGCTTGCTCTTAAAGCCAACTCTGGTTTGTTCAAACTTTTTTTATTGTCTTTCCATTTGAGGGTCCTGAGGCAGTTGATTATATACAACGTTCAGAGATTGGTGTTGAAATTCTTTTTGGCACTGAAAGGGATTTCACCTGGTTGGCCGTTTCTATTTGTTTCACTTTTGTACTCGTCAGTTCATTAAGATGAACGAAAAAGAAAAGCTCTTTTTTTTCTGCTCTTCACCACTTTTAAAAAGGAGAAGGTCAGAGGAAGTCGGTGGTGGGACATGTTTCTCGGAATGCGTTACAAGCAAGAGGACTACAGAGGAAGAGGAGGGTAATGAGGAAAAAAAAAAGAATGGGCGAAAGTGCAGATTACAATTGGGAGAAATGTAAAGAGAGAGAGAGTGGCCTTCTGAGGGTGAACGAGATTGACAGACATAGAGGAGGGATGTGAAAAGGCCTACCTTGGGAGTTCCGGTCGACACGAGTTAATTAATTCAGGCTTTGTTCCTGTTCTAGACAAACAAACACTCGAGATGGAGGAAGAAAAATACGATTTTTGAAGGCGGGGAAAAGAAAAAAAACAAGAAGAGAGAAACTCATACACAAGATAATACGACAACATAGGGGACTTAGAGGAGGAAAGAAAAGCACGAGAGCACAACAAGTCCCCCACATATTTAACCTCTAATAATAGCCTCTGATATACCACAATTTCTTGTAATCAAAAGTTGATGCGGGAGGAGAGGGAGCGAGTCAGCCTCATTGATTTCTCCGCTGGTCTTTGCCTGAGGTTTACAGTATGAACTGGGGAATCTGTGAGCTATTGGATTTCTCAGATTTGCAGTTGTTTCATTGTTTATTGTTGATGGACATAAATGAATTCAGTTTCCTGTGAGCCTGTAAAATGAGATGATGTCACGGAAACCTGAGCAGGCCTAGTCGTGTAGACGCAGAGCCACACACAGAGATCACACACTGGACTGCTGAGGTCATGAAATCCCTTCCCTCGTAGCACTTCTCAGCATTTGAACGTAAGAGTGAGCGCACACGCACACGGAGGACAAAATGATCCGCTGGTATGACTTCATTTTCAACAACACGGCTGCCACTTTCAGGTAACCTTCTTTCGCCTGTTGTTTTTGAATTCCTGCGCGATCGCATTTCACTCTCTGATCTGAGATGAAGTGGAGCGAGTGTCTGAGACTTGCGCTAGCATGCCTGGGAGGGAAACTAGCACGTCATTTTACAGTGACTTGTGATTGGCTGGGATCCAATTCGGCACTGGGTGGTCTTTAGAAAATACTGAAACAGCAATTGAAAGTATTGATCAGCATAAAAGCTTCTTTTTGAGGAACAATTAAAAGATTCACAAATTGCGCACATGCAGTTCAATTTACTTTTCATCAAAAGTGCCAGACAGCCAATAAGAGCACTTTTCGGATCTGTTTCATATCAAATCATGCAAGAATGGATGAATAAGTCTTTATCATTTATTGCGGCCATGATGGCATTTCTATAGTGATAGCCTCACTGTCATCATGGTCGATTTCTATCACACCAGCATGTATGCCTTCTTTCACCATGGTGATAATAAACAGACTCGTATAGCACTTTTACACCACGGGTCACACCCACCCTTTCACACACTGATGGCAGAGGTTTCTATGTTAAATGGCTATTAGTGTTCACTAATCCCATTCACACACGTGTATATGCCACTAAAGAAGTGTTTTGCTCAAGGACAAATTGGACTCTAGAGAGAGAGACTCTACCGACAGAGCCACAGCCGCCCAGGGCTCAAACAGACTCGACATCCACAATGATCTTTTCTGTCACCACTGAAGTTGATTTCAAGCTTTAATTGTCAATCAGTCAATGGGAAAAAAAGAAATACTGTTTTAACATCGCAATCTCAGAAAGCCTAGACGAGGCTTTCTGAGATTGCGATGTTAAAACAGTATTTCAGCGGGCCTAAATTTGTTTTGATTTTAATGTGAAGCGTCACACCGCCCACCAGCTTGGGAGCACTCGCTGTGGGCAGTCTGACATCTCTCCTATTAGTGCAGATCCATAGAATCCTGTTGTGCATGTTGTCGAGGAAACGATCAAGACATGACTCGACACAGTAAGACTCCTTGGACTCACGTTGATGAATCAGTTCCTACATCAGATGAGAAAGCCTATGGGAGGAGAACATCGCACTTGAGGTTCAGTGTCCAATGCAACTGCTGGATTCTTCCAAAGGCTCTGCAATATATTCCAAAAGATGTTGCCATTATCCGGGTCGTGTCACATTGAGCGGCATGTAGAAGAGCTTGGAGCGAACAACGAGTTCTATCAAACATCCGTGCAGATATCAGGAAGAGCTGTTGAGCTTCTCTAAGCTGTCTGTGGTCTGTAGAAAAAGCTGAGCTGTATGAGCTCTGACTGACATCAACAACAGTGATTGAAGTCATTTAACTTTACTCATTGAATGAGTAATGTTACCCCCCCCCCCCCACACCATTCCACCACTGCATGCTTTATGTCATGTTGAAGCGTGCTCAGTTTACAAGCACGCGGACTCGAGAAAGAATACATTTCAAAAAAACGCGGCTGAGTCTGCGTCTGCACATCGGAGAAGAACCCGGAGAGCATGACAGCTACTTTACTTTACTTGAGTCTCTTTAATCAGCGACAGCCTTAAATTAATCTGTTTGAAAAAAAGAGACGCACGGTTGAGTTTGCGTCCGCACGTCGGAGAACATGGCCGCTACTTGGTGACTTATTTTGAGTGATTTTTTGGGATAAAACTCTGGATTTCTCCATTATGAAGACTGTCAGCGTTGTGTGGCCGCGTGCTTGTGCTCGTGCTCGTGCAAGAAGTGAACCGTGCCTGGGTACAGGACGGAGCGGTCAAAGTGCCAAACACTGAAATCATTTTATATTATTGGTGTTTGAAGCTTCACAATGCTTTGTGTCAGTTTGAATCAGGATCTTTGTTCGTTTCTCCAAGCCTTTCAAACATGCCACTTTGGGGTTTTTAAAACTTGCCGTGGGTATAATTGTAATTATTTAGTGATATTCTCAGGACTAATTGACTATTGATGGAATGAAGAATACAAGGCTCTTCACCTTTTGTCCTTTTTTTTTTTTAATATGGCTATCAAATGATCGAGCAAAACCAATCGGTCACTGCTCTTCAAATGAAGTGTTTGGCCTTCTTGCACCTTAGTATTGTGTGATGAAGGTGCTTGATCTCTTTTTAAGGGATTAATCAATAACGAAAGAAATCGTTTTCATTTTTGGCCCTCTCTTGGGTGTCATTCACAAAGAGACATGAGTGCGAGTCATAATCTTTTGACCTCCTGGCTCAATGCGGCGTCCCCTGCACTATTGAATGGAGCAGGTGGCTTTGTGAAAGTCTGCGAGGTTACTACAACAGTAATCCCACTCCTCTTTAGACCCTTTTCAAATTGACAGCTGTCAGGGGGTTTGCAGGACCGAGTGAGATGTTGTGAACGGTGGATCGGATGATGTGGCCTTAAAAACCTTATGACTGCCTCTGTGTAGCTCTCTCCCCACATCAGCTGTGAAAGCAGAGAGACACCTTTTAATGAGCAATGCACAGCTCATGTCACAGTACATCAGGTCCATCTGTATTTATGAACATGTCGTTGTTTCACCTGATGTCAATCATTTCACCTCCACTCATCGTTCAGTATTGTCTAACTGCGGATCCACGTCCACAGTATTCACAATGACTTCTTCCTGTTTTGTTCAGGGCTGTGGGAGAGAGAGTTCAGCCTGGAGAGCAAAGATCTTCGTACTTTCTTGGGGAAGAAATACACCAAAGTGATGATGATGCATAGAGCAGGTAAAAAAAAAGAAAAGAAAAGAAAGAAGCACAGTCTGTCGCTGTTGTACTCCATCCAGAAAAATAAGTGCAGCAAAAAGCAATTTAGTCCTAAAATGCCTGGAACATCTGTAAGGTCCAATCTGCTTCCTTACTATTTATCACTGTGTACCTTATGACTTATTTAACATGCACTTCATATTTTATGAATCGCCTTACAACAACAACCAAGCAGAGTCTGTTTCTGCTGTAACAGCAGTAAAAGATGTAGGAAGGATAGAATGTATTTAGCCAACTATTATATCATAATGTCTTTGCTAATTTATGACAAAGTTTATTTCAGTGATTCGTTTAAATCCTGTCCGAGAACTTCCACCAGGTACGTGTATGTCGCGTGTCTGCTCCGCTCCGTCACAGATCCATGATCCCTGGTCTGTCATCACTCAGAGGCAGCACGGAGCAGCACTGCTGGACGGCTGGAGTAGCAAGATCAAGGAGTTTCCTCAGTAATTACAGAAACAGCGCAAGATGATTTGTGTGGCATAAAACACAACCACTGTACAAACACACACACAAGGTTGCGGGTGTGAACCCTCAAAACGAAGCGATTTATTCTGAAATTAGTTTTGAAAAGTTCTGGCGTGTGACTTCCTGTCCCACTTAATCTGCTCGGTATAAAAATTGATGTGGCGTGTTATGTTAAATTGACGCCAAAAATAGAAGCCTGGTGTCTCTGCTGAGGAGGGCTCTGTCTTGCTGGAGCTGAGTGGAGCAAGTGGAAGCACACACATTGACGAAAGTAAAAACAGCTCCACTGTTGTGGCGGAGCAGAGACGGACTGAACAAACATCTGGTGGAATTTAGCAATAAGGTTTCATTTGTTCAATGGATTTAAACCATTAAACACCATTAAACTCTAAAACCTAAGTAATGTTTGAAATCAACCTCCCAAAACCTGAGGGTATTCAGAATTTTATAGTTTACTAACATCTTTGTCTCTGTATCAGATAGAGACCTTAAAAAACGTAAAACTTTTTGGCTTTAACTGTCAATTAAAATATCCTTTGCACTCTTGTTAATGGCCTTACAGACGCAGACGTCTCATCAGGTTTTTAACCCTCAATTCCACCAGATTTGTGTTCGGTACGTCTCCGCTCAGTTCAGGCAACAGAGCTGACAGGTTTCACTTAATTCAACGTATGTGCTTCCACTGCGTCCGCTGCCCTGCGTCTCAGCTCCGGCAGTCCCCTCTGGAGCCGATACGCAAGGCTTCTATTTTCGCCGGAGCACGACGCAACAATTCAGCAGAGGAAAGAAAAAGCGGGACGGGAAGTCAGAAACTGATACAACATTAAAACATCCAGTTTATTTTTCAGAATAAAACACTCCGTTCGGAAGGTTCAGGAAAATAACTCTTGCGCTGTCGCGAGTGAATCTGTTTAATTACCGCGGGAATTCCTTTGTCTCTGCACTCCAGCTGATCGGCTGTGTTGCTGACGGAGAACGCAGCCAGTGGGTGTTGACGGACGAGGGTGCACGGAGCCGTCACGCACCGAAGCAGACACACAATGTACACGGATCTGATGGAACTGAGGGGTCAAAGGTAGAAGCACATCTTTGTCTCAACAGGTCTGAAAGGGTTAATAAAACCCTGTTGGCCTGTCTCCTGTTTTTAATGTCTCCCTGAGCAGACTTCAAATATAAACTCAAAAGTCAAAGGTTGACTCTCCTTTATGTCTTCATCACGTTGCATTCCTCTGCCTGCCCTTTCCTTCAGGTTTGTACCACCACCATGAAGACATTGAAAACATGGTGCAGGTTCTGGAGGTTCCTCTGTGGGGAGGAAAGGCCAGCGTTGTGTTCCTGCTGCCCTTCCACGTTGAGGGTCTGGAGAGGTTAGACAAGCTCCTGACCCTCGAGCTGCTGTCCAAGTGGCTGGAAAAGACCAATAAGACTGGTGTGATCATCTCCATGCCCAAGGCCAACATCACCAACACATTAAGCCTGCAGGTCTGTACAAAAAAAAACTAGAGAAATGATTTAGAGAATCACCAACTCATACATGTTCTAGTAGAACGTTGACTCCCCAAACTGTTTTGATGACAAGAAGTTTTAGCAACCTCGAGGCTGACAAGTTAGACTGATTGTTTTTTTGCAACATCATCCATTCATAAAATTGACCAAACCAGGATGGCTGACAATCTGTTGGAAGTTGGGTAGTTTAAATTTAAGCTCTTCCCCAAATGGTAAAGATTGTTCAGGGTAGGCTTGGGCCTACAAATGTTTGATTAAAGTGTGACAGATTTAAAACTGTAATTACACCAATCAAACGGTGGAAAATGTGTGCGATGATGCGCCTTATATGTTAGATGCCACCCGACATTAAAGAGAAGAAGAAAAATATGACAAACAGCCAATCATGTTGCAAGGATAAGGGTTTATAAGAAGGACAAGAAAACGCTGAGCCTACCAAATCAAAGCACGGAGAGGCTACTCCACTTCAGAAGTTTGGAGATATTTTGGCTATTTACACTCAAACAGATCAACACGGTCTGTTAACTGGGCTGACACCATGAACACCATGAAGCCTTTTTATTATTTCAAACAATATTACCGGTGAGAAAGCACAGAGGGACAGAACAGACCAAACGAGAGCAAGCACCAGGACAGTAAGTGTGTCTCCACGCCAGTAAACGTTTTCCGTTTTTTTTTTCTTCCTTAAAGTAGCTCCCTGTTTGCAGCCTAATGCATCATGCCTGTTTTCTATGGCAGGCAAGAGTTGTAAGTCTTATGTGTTCGTATGAAACACTGCTGATAGCTTGTTGCTCACCTGAGAGGTAGAGTGACTTCACATGGAAAAGTGCTGATCAAAGAGGTAGTTTTCGCTTCATGTCACTGACTACACTGTGTAGCACATTCTGTGACAGCTTGTTCCATGTCAGGATTATATCTTAATGCGTGGTATGCGCTCTATGTTTGAGGTTGCGTCCTTTTTTCCCTCTTCCCATTGCTATCATTATTCTATAACCTGGCTTAGGTCAAACCTTTTAAAAGTTGAAGACAGAGAATGAACTCTGTATTTTATCTGCAATAATCTGACAGTCAGGTACATCAAGATGAAGAACAAGCTAGTCTTCATTAATCCCTAACAGTTTAAGAAAATCACAAATCTGCGTGAGAGCTTCTGCTCCTGCTCGCATGAGCTGAACATGCATCGGAGCGAGCATGCACGTCGGAGAGCTCAGCGTCAGACTCAGCCGGAGTCTTTGACAGTATACGGCTCACAGAGAATTACCCCTGACGGGAAGCAGACAAGAGGTATGAGTTAGCGTTTCCTCCTCTTCTGACATCAACAGATCGGGCCGACGATGGAAGAAATGTAGCATAGAGATGACGGGAAATAAGAAAAACAAATGCTGGCCGACCTTCATCTCTCTGCCCCATTAAATACTCAACTTAATGTATATCAGCAAAACATATGTAAGTGAGGAGTTAGTCACCTGCTGTGCTGCAACAGCACATAGTAGTGTTATGAGCGGCTCAAGTTAATTTGCTAGTTACACGATGACAGCTGCTTCAGGTGGAACGTAGGAAAGATTGAGAAATGAAAACAAACTTATGTTAGAAATTAAATCATCTTACCTACCCTGGAAGTCAGTGTTGTTTAAGTGTTCTTTCAAGCAATCTATCAAAGTAAAAGTCTTCAGATGGACACATCAGACTGAGGTAAAGATTGGATTTACAGTTCATTAGATGATCACAGAGACCTCTGGGTGTTCAGCGGAATTTGACAGATTCGGTCCTATGTGAAGCTTTAAATGCAGTTTTATTCAAATGACAAGGTGTCTCACATCTAAAAACCTAGTCATTCAAATGTTTTCTTCTACTTCTTTAGTTTGTCCTTGTCTCGTCCTTTTTGTTCTCTGCTTTTGTCTTGGCTACCTCCACTTTCTGGCTTTTACTCTTGTTATCTCAGTGTTTTTCGTTTTGATATCAAGGTAATTTTATTCTCTATTCATGTCTTTCCTCTTCCTCCTTTCATTGCTCGGTTGCCTCCTCTCACTTTGTCCTTGCTTCGTGTTGCGCTGCCTCCAAACTGTTTGGTGTGCGCGTCACTCCTTGCTCTCTCACGGCTTCCTTAAGGCAGCCTTCACCTGTGACCTCAGTTTCTTGTGTCTTTTTCTGCCTCTTTGGAGCTTGTTGCTACTGAACAAGTGGCCTTGCTCGCCCTCTTCGGTCATAGTGGATTCCGACTCCGCTGAGTTCAAATGTCACCCATTGACACATATCTCCTCTATTCGTTGAAGCATTGGACATCCAGCTGTAATCACAGCATTGGCTGTAGCAGCTTTTAGCAGTGAATCAAACGCTGGCTGCTTGGAGGTTAAGAGGGGCTCTATGTAGCTCTGAAACCTCCCACAAACCCCCTGTGCAGGAGGAAGGAAGTTTATTCCACAGCCCTGCTGGTAGTCTGGCTGCTGTTGACCTCAGAGCCAGCTGGAAGTCAATTTCCACAAAGTCTATACGTAATGTGTTCTGTCATCACCGTCAGATGACATGTCTCTAGTCCCACTGAGTCTGTTTTTTGTCTCCCCAACGTTGATCAGCTGTTCCTTCAGTGCCTGTTTTGATGTCATGATCAGACCAACGGGAGTCTGTTTATTGTTTTATTTTGACATTGACCAGAAGCTCTGTGCGTTGTTCTGGTCAGACTTCCAGGTTAAGGTCGATCTATTCTGACTCTGTCTTCATTAGACTGGGTGTGTATTTAGAACAGAGGAGAGTGGTGCTGCTAGCGGGTGATTTGGAAACAGGAGCAACAACTAGAGTGGCAGCACACTGAACGACTTGTTGGTTTTTACTGTATAGAGTCAATGTGCTGACTTCAGATAAGCTTAAACTAGCTAGCAATGTACACAATGAATGCTTATGTGGAAGGTGTCTGTATTCATACTGCATGTGACAGCTCAGACTCTGCAGTCTCTTTATATTAACATTTCCTGAGCCATACAAACTTTGGATCAGCACAGCATTTTTTTTTTTCTTCTTCTTTTAAATTCAGCTCAAAACGTTTGCAAATTGAACTTTGCCGGGACGCATCATCAACTCGCTTCCCACAACTGACGCTGAATTAACGTCTTGTCTGCATCCTCTTGAACTCTCCCCTTGAAGTGCCTTGAACACACTGTTGTGAAAATGTGCGTCACATTCAGTCTGAACACTCCGTTTGAGTCCAAGAGACACACCACAGGTTGTGGTTTAACACTTGTGAATGAGTGAGAAAGACTCGGGCTTAGAGTTTGATGGAGGAGAGGGTTAGTTGAACCTGACAGTTACAGAGGGCACGCCAGTAAAGCCCATTTCCCCCGAGCAACGTACACTGACTGAAACCTATTACCACATCCTCTTTAGATGTACATTGTAACCTCATCATGGACTGATGAAATCCACTTTGCCCTCTTTTTAGTTTAAAAAACATCTCTGTAGAGCTGTGCTGCCATGTTATTTTGCTAGCCATGCCCTGAAGAACAAGCTTTTGACATTAACATTGTCGGGACACTCTGGGGAGAAGGCTGTAATCTAGAACTGAAGCTTGAAACAACTCCCCTTGACACGGCGTTGACTTTGCCAGCGTAAAGAGCAGAAAATATTCTGTTGCATACAAATGCTCTCTATGTCTCTACAGGAGAGATTCCCCGACTTAAGAAAAAAACTAAAAACTTTTCGTCCTGTTAATAAGTAAAAGTAGCTGTACTTTGCTTTCATTATGTAACCTGATTATGGAAAAGCAGTTGAATGTTTTGGCTGCGGTTCGTCTGACTCGTCACGAGTTGTCTCCCTCCGTTTGCTCTCTCAAGAAAAAAAAAAAGAAGAAGAAAAAAAGTGCATTTGAGGAATCATTATGAAAAGGCCTAAACTCTGAGTAAACCCTCATATACCACTCCAATCTTATTTTGTCTGTCATCCCAACCCATTTGGCCAGTGACAGCCCGCCATATCTTCAGCGACAATCATTTTTTCCAATTGGGTCAGGCAAATAATTGCTCATCACAGTGCGTTAATGCTGTTTACCACTCTGTCTGTCAGTGCTTGGGACGGCCATGGACTCCTGAGATTAGAGGGCGGCATCTGGACAAGCAGAAGATCATAGAAGTGCGTGCCTCTGTGTGTGTGTGTGTGTGTGTGTGTGTGTGTTTGTGTGTGTGTATGTCAGCCAAAACACAAGTGTCCACTGTTTGAGGCAAACGAGAACAAACAAAATCCGACACCTCTGAGCCTCTGCCTGGATTTGCTACATCGAAACACAACCCACTCCCTCCTTCACCTCTGTCCTTTTTACCAGATAAATCCCAGAGATCTAATTCCTTTTTGTAGGTCTCACATGTGACCGTAATATGCCATCACTCAGCAAACGCACACTGGCTGACCTAAATAGGAGCGACATTCTGCAGGCAAGTGAGCAGGAGAGGTTGAGGAGGACGAGTGGGGTCAATGATTGCTCGGGGACAAGGTTGAGAGTCACAGAGAACTATATTTAGCTGTTGAATTCTCCACTGCTGCTTCTTCTCTATTTGCTGTGTTCTCCTCTGGTGAAGGGCGGGACTGTTGGAGTCTGTAGCCAAAGACGGAGAACCCTCTTAACAAGCCTGGCCCAGAGGTCACGGAATAAACCACCCTCATCGCTCTCCCCCTCTGACTCTGATCCAGTGCTGACCAGGCCACACGCACGCACACACTAATGGCCGGGCTTCAGCTTCTTCTTCTTTCTTTTTTTTCCTGACTGTCTCTGTAGTCGGTGACTAAGACATATGAGTGTGCACCGGAGAGCTCACTCAATCATGGCTAATGAGGTCAAAAGGCCATCAAATATTTACAAGAGCACACTCCACAGTATACAGTGCAGTGCCTTTTTTCCGCTGCTCCCACAGCCCTGCATCCTTTGAAATAATCAAATGTGCTTCACGGCCATTACTTAAACATCTGACTAATGCTACGGCTCCCTTGTCCTTTTTCATTTGTGGTCAAATTGCCTTGAGGAAAAAGAAAGAACTAGCGAGTTTGTATGTGAGCAACAGAGCACGAAGAGGTAAAAGCTCATGTAAATAAGACATCCAATAGTGCTAGTGCTGATGAGACTCCATAAAGAGAGGAGAGGCTTTGAAGCCCCCGAGAGAGCTGATAGAAAGAGAGATGTTTTTTTTCCCTTTAAAAGCCTGCATCATATGTGTCCATGAAATGGAGCTGTGATGATGCCAGCGCCGCATACTGCATACTTGAAACCACCCACGCGCGATGTTAAGGGCAGTATTGAATTAAGCAGAACATGTCTGTAGCTGTTAAATGTGGCAACAGCTTAAACGGATCATTTGGCCAGTGGGTTTGGTAAGCTGGAGAGAACAGGAGGAGTGAAATGTGCAAGAAGACTCTCACCCCCTGGATCTTCTTATCGTTTGACAATTAAGGCATCGATTGATTGGAGCAACAAAAGATTTGGGATGGGCTTGGTCAAGTTTAACTATGAACTGTTTTAACATGTCGCAGGTCGTTTCAATGACATCACCCTTTGATTTTGAAGAGGTGTGATAAAGTCCAATGATGGCGGTCACCACAATGAAAATTTTATATCTACCTTGAGACCCCTGACAAACCAAGCAGACGGCCCCTAACCATTTTGGTGCCCGAGTCAAGATTTCAGCAGTCGCCCCTTAAATTTGCCCACCAAAGACAATATTCATACACCTTTAGAGAAGTGGCATTCAACCTTATATTCAAAAGAATTTCTTAATTTTAAAATAAAAAATGACTCCTGAACAAAAATGAACAACATGGTAATAGTTCTTGTAATTTATTTTGTTATGTACAAAACAAAATAAATTAAAATCTCCAGTGTAACAGAACAAACAATAACAAACAAGCGGGCACAGGAAAGTGTTCACAGAGGGGACAGGGACAGCAGGGGACGGCTGTAAATGTTATCAAATTGTACCTGGAGAGAGAAGATGAACATTTGTGAAACAACACTGTGAACACAAAGTATTATTTTTTTTCTCTACAGAGCAGTACACACACCTCAGCAGGGTTTTTCAGGTGTGCCCAAGCGTTTTCATTACAAACAGACCTACAGCATTCATGTACACATTCGTGAGGACTTCTCTACAAAATGCATTTGTGCTCTTCGACATTAATACTCTAAAGGAAAGAGCTTCACACTGTTAATGACAACAGGAGGTGGGAAATAAACATTTCAGGATGAAAGCTAACTAAGTACACAAAGATGTCAATAAATATGGAAGTAGGTTTTGAGCCCAGAACAACATGATAGCAAAATAGGTGTTCTTCTTATATAGGTTATTTTATTAATCGCCAAACGATCGCCATTGCATCCTCTTCGTCCACCATGTTTGTTGACTCTGGAGTCACGCTTGATCTCGAGAGGTTTTGCGAGATTTCCTGTTTGATTGGGGGATTTTCGTGAGTACAGTTGATGTTGCCGCCTGGCCGCACACCACACACTGTACCAAAACTGAAACCTCCGATTATTTATCGCTGTGTGTGGTCTCCAAGGTTTGGGAAATCAGCCGACAATTTTAATATCCTGCCGTGTGAACCGAGCATTAGGCTCCTATCATCCATCCATAACAAGCTAGCTTAACTCCAACAGATAAACCATTGACCGGTGCAGCTCGTTACCTCTGTGTCTTCTTCACAGTCTCCCTCCTCTTCTGCGTGAGAAATAACTCTCCATGCCAGCAGTCGGCTGTAGTCCGTTGTTCTGATACAAGAAGACACCTGCCCTTCAAATCGAGAATAAAGTCTGATAAAAAAGTTGAAAATGGCACCTTTGTCTTTTAGTGGGCAAAGAAAAGAGGCGAAGGTGAAAGCATGGATACTACAGTGGCATGCTCAAGAGGCTTTCCCCAACCTGTGTCGAAAGCTGGAGATAAATGATCCAGCTAAAACCAACAGCTGACTTCTTGGTGTGTCAGGGCCTTTACTTCTAGTTAAACAGGCAGAGAGGTGTAGGCGGGCCCTGAGCTTCCTGGCAAACAGCAACATCACACTCACCTGTCAGCCAAGAACTTTTGGGCTTCATAAAATCAAAACACATTAGTCACCAGTACAGTGTGTACCAATGTAGCATTGATACTAAATGTCTTCTTTGTACAAGGCTGTGAACATGTTTATTTCTGCTGCAAAAACTGATAATTCAATATTTCACCAATCCTTTCCAGGCGGCCTCCAGTGGACACTTGAGGGACTGCATTTTTCTGCATTGGCTTCATTTTATAACATCAGAGTTTGTTGCTTGGGTTTGACCCTGGCTCTTCAGGGCTAAGGCAGTGTTTCACTTCTTACCAAAGGTTCATGGCATTAGTTAATCATGCTGCTCATGTTTGCAATTAGACATCAGCCCGTATAAAAGCGCTAGTGCCTGATCGATCAGTGGTCTTAATCCTGGAGCTTGAGCAGATCATGAGAGGGGAGGAGGGCAGGAGTGCTCAGAGACACAGCATTTAGGCTTCAGCAGCTGATGACAAAGAAAAGGATATTTATTTAGATAGCATTTCTTTTCCAGTAGGCTACAATCCTACAGTGGAAAGCTGTCTAAGCACATTGGTAAATGTAAATCTATTCACAAACTGAAGAAGTATTGTCCACCATAAGGCATCAAACGTTTTTTTTTTTTTAACATTCCTTTTGCTGCTTTCATTTAGTTTTTATTTGTTAAAAGTGAATTTTCCTATGATTCAGTCGTCTTTGTGTCCTTTGATCTACCAGAAGGTCAAAACAAAAACAGGCTCAAGTTTAAAAAGCAAGTCAAGTACTCTCAATTTAAGTTGGGAAATTCAAAATAAAATACGGAACTTAAAAAACTGCAATAAAAAAATGGGATTAATCGTGTTTAAAAAAAGTAATCGTTTGACAGCACTCATTTTTATTGTCTCTTGTCCTGTTGACACTACCAGGGCTGTGTTAGACTAAAAGTTAAGTACTGCTGCATCACATTAAATTATTGGAAGACAACGTTTGAACAACATTCAGATTTAATCATGCACTAATAATGGAGGAGATTTAGACAGTCACATATGTTTGCCAGCTGCCCTTTCTTCATTTTGCAAGTCGCAGCTGTGTTGCCTCAATCTGGATTATATTTTATACCTCTTTATGTATATAAAGAAGAATAGTAACATTGTTAGATTCTACTTCCAAAGACTTGTTGCACAAGGTGATTTACTGCAAACAGAGGCCCTTTCATGTAATCACAACATGAGACAACTTCTTCATTTACCAGGTTCCTAACTGGTGCCACGTGATCCAGTGATCAACCCTGGTTTCATCATTCCTGGTGGATGGGGTTTGTTTAGTCTGGGTCAGGTGGTGTTCACATTGTTGAAATACCACTAATAAATTTTGTTAATCCAGGACTTAGTCACCTTTTTTTGTGAAGTGATAGGTAGATAGTTTCACTTCTTTTCCAGCTCCGACTTTGTGACAATTTTAAAATAATGAACGTCTAAAGCCTTCAATAAAGTATTACAATGTACCCTGTCATTCAAATTATTATTATTATAATCCTAATGGACTGGTTATGCTACGCTTCGTTTCACTCTTCTGCCAGCACTTCCATTCACAGAGTTTCTCTGACTCTATCTTGAAAACGTAACTCTCCTGGAGGCCATCATCTCCCCATTCACTATCTCATCTAAATTAAATCTCTCTCTCTTTATCTCTTCATAGCAAATTTCAGCAATGATTAGCAAGTTGGACTGATTTGACAGATTCTGCATTCGGCTTTATTTATTTTTTACATTCTTACAAAATAGAAAGGTATACTTAGTTGTACCGGGAAAATGTGTCTTGGCTCTACTGCATTTTCAAAAGTCATAAATTGAGGATGCAATTCACAACACAAAAACATTACATAGTGATACGTTCCATGTGTTTTTAGAGCTTCCATGGTGATATCTGATCTGGACTCGGTCGTTGTGATAGTTAGGTGGGGTCTTTGTTGGGGTTAATCGGAGTTCATCGTTGCATCATCTGCAAGCAATAACTGATAAACTGTATATAAAAAACAGATGAACTGTTAATGCGTTATCCTTTTCTTTTGTTCCCATCATGATTAGTACTGCTCTGTCTTGTAGCATCAGCCTCTGTGTCTCCTCACACATAGAGCTGTAACATGTCCTGGCTGCCACAACCCATCCTCATAAAACCCCCACAGGTACTCCCAACAAGCTACTTAGTGGGCTCAACCATCGAGCTGAAATAATGTGAAGTGGAGTGCTGCACGCCTGAGGGTTCATGCCATGCTACCTCATGCCCGGGGTAGAATGGGCTGCTGTAGGCCAAGTAAGCCGTGCACACACATTGAGGAAAGCACCAGCTGACAATGCCTGTGGCTCTCACTCGCAGACAAATAGCTCGCTGATGTTGTGTGCGAGGCATCAGCAGTCCGCCCCTTGCTGTTCCATCCAAGATTCATGTGGTGCTACAGAGAGAAGGGCAGCCAAAGAGCACATCCCAAAAGGTTGTTTTTTTTTTCTCTCCATATAATGCAGTGCAACACCTCTGTGATGCACAAGACCTCTGTGGACTCCTCAAACACACATGGCCCATTTTTCCCCCGTGCAACCGCAGGGTTGTTTAATTTTTAAACATGTTTCAGCATCAAATAATAAAAATTAACCAGGTGCTTTATCCTTGACAAGCAGAGAGAGAGAGTCAGCTAGGGAAGCTAGGTCAGTTGAGGTTAGCAAGTACTATTTCTATGCTTCATATAAGCCCCTGCACTGCTACATTACATGTGAAGAGCCTGAGAGAATGGAACGAGCTGCAAACTCTGGTGCCGAAAAATGATGCAAACGCAGACCATTATAAACCAACCATTATAAAACTCAATCAAACTTTGTTTCAGAGAAGGCTGTGTGGACCGAGGAGAAATAAAAAGACGTAAACAATCGACTATGTGTTTAAACACGGCGGGGTTTTGTTTGCTGCTGTTACACGGGAAGTGGCGATTCTTTTTTGTACCAATTGTGGGACTGCAGTGTTTAGCTCCACCTTTTAGGGTCGGATCGATGTTCTTGGCACCTTAACAGAAGAGTAACAAAAAGAAGAGTGTTACGGGGTCAGTCATTTGGGAATCTTTCCAGGCCGAACCGAACTGAACCGCTCAGTGGAAACGAGGCTTATGTAACTGTTGGTCAGGAGGCTTACATCCCGCCTCAGCTCCAGGCAGAAAGTTAGGCTGTTTGAAAGTTCGACATCGTCCATTCATATTTTCAGTCTATGGGATGGGTAGAAAGAATAAAGAAACCAGCTGCTGTTCCTCACACACATTTGTCTTCTACAACTCCAGGAATCTGCCACTGTAGCTTGTTTTTGTTTCCTTTTCAGATAAGGAGCCGAAAAAAAATAACACAAACAGAAAATGATTGCCGATGGAGATTGAGAAGTCGAGAGAGCGCTGTGTACAAGGGCGGCGAACTGGCCTGTCAAAGACATAAAGGATGAAGCTGGGAGGAAAAAAGACTGAGTTAGGGGCAGAGGGAGAGAGAGACGCAATGGGATAAAATAGAGGCACACGTGGGGCAGATGAGGAATGGGGATGCCAGGCGAGTGGCAGAGCAGCAGAGGAAGACAGTGATGTAGTGGTAGCGAGCGGAAAAAGAGAGGAGGAATAATGGATGAGGACAATAGAAGTGCATTAGAGCAGGAGGTGGCATGTGTGGATGGGGAGCTAAGCATGAAAACACTAGAATGGGAATGACAGATTGCTGACAACTGTATATACATCTACTCATTTCATGTTTAGCCAATAAGCTGACATGATCCAGTTTAACCTTCTCTTTCATGCACAACTCAACCTTTAAGTAGAAAAGCAGCCATTCTATGTGGATTATTACAATCGTCCATTAGCGTGTGGTTTTGTGAACTCAGCAGAGCTCTAACAATGTGGTTTGAGGAAAAAAGAAAAGCCAGTCAGCCAAGCAGCACCCACAGAACATTTCCATTCACTCAGACAACTCATCCAAATGATTTTGTGTTCCTGTCAGCCGGTAAGAGATATTTCCAATAAAGAGTTTAATCAGCTGAAGTTTAAACAATGCTCGAAAACAATATCTTCACCCACTGCAACTTCTGTTCTTTTCCCCCAGCGTTGGCCTTCTGCGCATCCACATTAAAGTTCACACCGTCACACACTCACACCTCCACACACATGCTCTCATCTGGCCCCTGGAGAAGCCTGTCACTGTGAGTGTGGCCCTCTGCCATTGGAGGATAAACTACCTGTCATGCCGACGACTTTCTGTGGAATTCATATCAGAGGCAAAACAAAGGAGGTGCTGAGGTCACGGGGCATCACTCTTAAATTATTCATCCTCCTGCTTCCTTCCTTTTGAATTCCTCTCTGCCTGTCGCCCACTTTGTTCTGCCAGCTCACAACAAGGGCATGTGTCAGCCTCGGTCCCATTTAGAATTTTTACAGTAAATAAACACATCTGTGAGAGAAAAAAAACAACTTATTTAGTGAAGTTACTGATTGACTGTTCAGTAGAGCGTATTTATAATCCTGTTCGGGAAGGGCAGCGAATGTCTCCCACTTCTGAAGGTCACAGCATCATGAAATTTTAAAATGTGCTTTCCTTCCCACTCGTTGTTTTGTCGTCCTGCGTGCATAATTGATCAGCGTCCTGGCGGCTGTTTGTTCGCACACCCTCTACAGGATGTCTCCATGTTGTACGCGGACAAAATTGAGAATTATTCAAGGCACTTCATGAATTCCATCGCTCTGTCTTCCCCCCACCCCCCCCAATTTCAGAGGCAGTTGTCCACCCTGGGCTTGACCAACGCTTGGGACCAGAAGCTGGCCGATTTCTCTGGAGTGTCGGAGAAAGGTAAAGGGAAGCTCCACCTGGGCGACGTCTTGCAGTGGGCTTCCCTAGAGCTGACTGCTCAAGCTGGGAAAGGCGAGGAAGAACTTGAGGAGGAACACATGGAGAAGCCCAAGATGTTCTACGCAGATCACCCATTCATCATCTTTGTCAGAGACAACGCCACGGGCGCCCTGCTGCTGATGGGAGCTCTTGAGCATGCCGAGGGAGAGGCCCTCCATGACGAACTCTAACACCCTCTGACTTACATCCCTCTCTCTGTCATTTCTGGCTTTGTCTCTAAAGACACCTCCTCTCAAAGACTACACATGGTTTCTAAGTCGAGACATTGTCATTCACCGTGGCACCCTATCACATCAGACTATGGCTGGCTGTCACACGTTGACATTGCATCGTCTCACGCTGACTGACACTGACACTGCCAAACCCGACACTTACACAGGCACACACACACATTCCAACACCGACATGCAAACTTAAATGAAAAATACTGTAGGAGACATTACTGAAGTCGACAGACACAGAAAGGAAGAAAAAAAATGTGGCAAGACTGCCTGCTTTTTCTTTGTGCACCCACACACATTCAAGGTCTCAATGATCAAGTCAACACCAAGCAGAACGGCAAACAAGAGTGCAGTGCCAAACACTGAGATGCCGACAAGCAAAAGTGGTTGCACTGACACGACACTTACGAAAAGCATCAAGAACCTGAAGAAGAGCGTGACACTTGAATCCTCGCTGTCAGGCAAACAGCAGGCCGGGTGTGTGTGTGTGTGTGCGTGTGTGCGTGTTGACCCTGCAGATCAAAGGTAGCCGAGCTCAGAGTCCCACAACTGGCGCTGGGCCTACGCCTGAGTCCCCTGGGTTGCATCTCACCAAGACTGATGGATCAGCCAAGTGCTTATTGATGAGCAAGCTCAATGCTAATGGCTGTAATGAGTCACAAGGCTTGTCAACAACACGGAGAGGACGGGGAAACCTTTTAATCTCTTAATGCCATCAGGGATCGATGTCGCTGTTATGCCGCTGGATACAAACATCTCTAACATAGTTCGACTTAAACTTCTCAGCTTAATATTTAGAACGATTAGAGCATTTTTAAGAGGGTATTGATTTCCATTTGTACATTTTGTTTCTCAAAGCAACACAGTGAGTGGTTGAGATTTGTAAATAAAGTAGATACCGCTGACATCAAGGTTGTACGTTTTATAAGATGAACTCGAATGTCAGTATATTTGTCATTGTTTTTTTCCCTTATCTTAAACCACTCAAATCTCACACAAGGAAAAAACAGGAAACCTATTTTTTTTTTTTTTTTTTATAAATCTCTACTTTGAAGCAATTTGGCTGACATTGAGCCTCAAGGTTCTGTGGAGGCATATTTAGAGACCTGAACTGGGATTATTGTGGTTATTACATTTTGAAGGGCATGTTAGGCTCCCAGTGCTGCAACCGTTCTGCCACACTTTCTGATCGTCCCCAACAAAGAATAACCATTCCACATATGTACGCGAGTCCCTCAGTGTCACATCTTTTGAACATTTGTGAGTGTGGTGTTCATTTCTGTTTTAATTCTGACAACAGGATGTGCCTTATTTTGTAGGTTTATTCACATTTGTAACATTCTACAGTTTTAGAATCGGCAACATCTACCGTGCATAACATGCTGGAGGAAAGCAAACTGAGTCTTTCTTGTGACTGCTACTAAGCAATGTCAATAAATGTACTCTCACACCTGTACGCTGCACACACTGGTGTAGTGGTGCCTGAAAGAGTGGGTATACTTTTTTTTTATTTCAGTGGCCCATCCACCAAAGGAAAAATAGACTTTTAAGATTGCTCTTCTACTTAGTTAGTGTGTACTATAAAATTAGAAACAGAAAATAGGGAGGCTCATCTCAGGTTCTTCTCTGTGATGCTTTTATTTTTTTCACCAGTTTTTGTCAAAGTCATCTTTATTGTCAGTTTTTCTACATGTGCTCGACATACAGGAGAATCGAAAAAAAAAAACAGGGGGGGGGGGGGGGGGGCTCTCTTCACCATTCTAGGAAGGAAACAAAATGCAGCATACTACAAAATATTGTCAATAAATCAGTGGTGTGAACCAGAGGAGATTTTTAGAAGTGGGTGTACTCAGGGGTCTCCAACCTTTCTTCATCTGAGAGCTACTTTGAAAAAAGATACGCAACCAAGAGCTACTTACATTTATGTACTGTACATAGCACACATCCGCTGAGTTCAGCTAATGTTTGTACACTTGTGAAATTGCTCATCAATTATATTGAATTCCCTTCAAGGTCTTGGAAAAAAACATTTTACACTTGTTTTTGTGGGCGAGATATATGAATAGTGGGAGGAGGTCATTTAATGTCAGATTTCTTTTTAATTATTTTCAACCTATAAGCTACTGAAAACCTGCCAGCGAGCTACCTGTTGGAGACCCCTACTCTATGAAGACTGAAAAATAAGTGGGTATACTCTGTATACCCTGCACTACACCACTGGTTGTACATCACTTTTTTTTTGACTGTCAAGAAAGACAGTTGTCTAACAGTAAACACCATACACACGTCACTTTGATTCACATACATTATGTGTAGACCTCAAGGTGTCCCAGTAAGTGTTTTTGTGTGTGTTCCTGTTTATCTGTGACACAGACAGCTGTTGACTTCTGAGTCTGACGGAAAGTCTAGAAATATTCTTAACCCTTTATAGGGCACTCATTGAAATACTAAGTTACCATATGTGGTTCAAATGCACAATAGCAGGATCAGTGACGTAGGCTGATCTCTTCGGATTGGCTGAGTGAGGATCACATGCTTCTCAACCTCAGGTGCAGAAGGATGGCCATTTGTAATGTGTACGGAAATGACCAAAAATAGTCACTTGCCCTATAAAGGATTAACAGCAACTGAAAATTCTTTTGAAGATATGTTGAAAAGTATGCAGATGAGAGAGAAGTTACAAAGGGTGTTTTGGTGTTCTCACTTTTTACAATATTTCTTCAAAGCCACTGATGGTGCTAAGTTTCGAAGTGTAGACTCACAGCTGGTCTGTCTAATGCACAGAACATAACGAATCTGTTGCAGTAACACCTCCGCCTTGTTCCTAATTTAGCCCTCTGTACAGGTCTGCTCAGCAACAGCATTAGCGTGCGTGTGTATGTGTGTGTTCATGGACTGTTCTCGTGTGCATTCATGTGTGAATAAAAGCTACTACAATGACCTCTC
Organism: Symphodus melops; assembly: GCF_947650265.1. Classification (NCBI taxonomy): domain Eukaryota; kingdom Metazoa; phylum Chordata; class Actinopteri; order Labriformes; family Labridae; genus Symphodus; species Symphodus melops. Next base: position 15,179,943 of record NC_136710.1, on the reverse strand, counting down.
TGCAGTGGCCTTCTGTGCAGCAGAGACTTGTAAAGGGCACAATACCGCAGGTATACTTTGCACTGAATAAACCCGGGAGCTCAATTTAGACATGCTGATGATGGATCCGAGGGCTTCTGCTGAGAGCACATCAATCCAGCTCATTTCAAAACCTGTTCCCCGCTGATTCGCCTTCACATTTCATTCAGTTTAGAACACGCACAAAAACATGCATGTCCATATCTGCTCAGAGGTAGCCACATAATCTACTTAGAATGGGGGGAAACACCCTCATTGTTGTGTAGAGCAGCCGTATGCACTGAATATACATCTATGAGGCCATGCATCAATGTAATAACTGACTATGTTATGACTTCTTATCCTAACTTTCAGTACATTTTGCGTTTGTTAAGATTGTGCTTGTTAGGTTATTTAATATGTTTGTTTTTTTTCTGTCACAAGTGATCCTAAAGAAGAAAACTAAAATATATAAAAGCATAAAGTTGCAGCTGAAGTAAATTGAGATTATACAGAGTGTCAAAAATAAAACTTTTTAATTCCTTTCATAGAAAACCCATGAAATCAAGATCCCTAAAGAATTGAACTGTACGGGGGTTGATTTGTCTTTGCCTCAGTCACAACTGAAGGACTTTAAAGCCAGAGGGGGGCCTTTAGTGCAATCAGAACTTTATTTTGGGGGATTTGTATGTGTTTATCAAAGAGAAACATGAGAGTATTGGTGTAATGTTCTAAAAATAGTTGACATTTTTAACATTCATCCAGCAGACACCAATGATATCGTAACCTATTAAATCGTTTAGTAAAGACATTATACAAATAGAAGGGCTGATGTTTTGTTTTTGGTTCTAATTGTATTGCTTGTTTTATTACCTGTATTCTATATCATTATTACTTCCTAAATTATTGCTATAATTTGTTCTGCTTTATTGTGTTAAAGAGCAAAGGTAACAACAAAGTATTTCTGATTCTGATTTTGCTGGTTGTGCTGTCGTGCCAGTATGTGTGGCTACTGTAGAGCCCCATTTCCTCACAGCAGTCCGGTACGGATCGGTACAGTTTGGTACAGTTTGGTTCGATTAAGCCTGATCCTGTTTGCGTTTCCACAGCCACCCGTGCCGTATTTGGTTGGCGGTGTGTAAGATAGATAGATAGATAGATAGATACTTTATTGATCCCGAGGGAAATTCAAGTAAACCGGATGACGATAGCTTGCTATGTAAATAGTGTCGTATGATAGCAGCTAACTGACAACAGCTAACCGCTAACTAATAAATTCAACAAAGGAGAAAAACGCGACTCAAACAAAACCAAAGCTGGAGCCATCCAGCAGTTCATTCACTTTGTCATTGACTCTTTATAACAAGAACTCGAACAAGCTTTGTTTCAGAGTAGGCTGAGTGCCTCGAGGAGAAATACAGACGTAACCAATCAGCTGTGTATTACAGTCAATGGTTTAAACACGGCGGAGTTTTGTTTGCCAACGTAACACGGGAAGTGACTATTCTTTCAACCAATCAGCGCACTGCAGTGTTTAGCTCCACCTTTTCGGGTCGGCTCGACATTCTTGGCACCCCAACGGAAGTGGGACGGTACGGATCGGTTATTTGGGAATCTTTCCTGGGATTAGTCTATGGAAACGCCGCAAAAGGTGTGCCATACCGAGACGAACCGAGCCAGACCGCTTGGTGGAAACGGGGCTTAGGTCGTCATGGGTTGTGTGGCAAAGAGAGGCCATGTTCCTCTTTCTTGTTGTTCCTCATCACCATACACATCGTGCATACACACTTACACAATTGATTGTCTTCCACAACTCATAATGCTTCTAAACTTTGTTGTAAATGAATGAAACAGATTTCTGCGCCATGACAGTGTATGTTTATAAAAAGGTTCAAACATTCTTCATACTGTATATGTTGTTTGCATATATGAACTGTTTGCATTAGCATGTGGGGGAAGAAGGGTAGCCCCATTCACTCATGGGCAAAATTTGTGTGGTTATAACAAGAAAGTGTTGCAGAAAGACTACAGGGGAAAGAGGACCAACAAACTTTACAAATCCAAGAAAAGACAAGGGATAACCAATCAACTTTGAGATGCATATCTGAACAGGGTGTCCCTCAAACTGCAAGTTGTACTCTTGGGTTGGTTGGCCTGCTCTCGGCTCTTACACTGCTTCACCTTTATAGGGCCAATCTTGGTCTGCTTCCTCATGCTGAAAAGTACTGGAACAGTATGTGTTACGATCTCAGGACCTCTTTCTGCTCTCTGTCCCAAACGCTCGAACAGAAATTGTGAAAGGGCCTTTTGGGTATTCTGCACCTTCAGCCTGGAATCTGTTGCAGAATGGTTTAAAACTCAAGAAATATCAGATTTTTGTTCATTGTGTTCTCTCATTTTTTTTCAGACAGTCTTTCCATATTTGCTGACTTTTTTCCCCTCGGCACACATTGTTTCTGGGAGCACTCTGAGGCAGCAGTATTTTGGACAAGTAATTGAGGTGAAGTGCATTATGATGGCTGTGTAACTTGACACTCACCAACGTTAGTGCTTCTGCTGTCTGCTCGCAAAAAGAAAAAGCATTGACTGGAATTTAATCTTTAATCTCTGTTTTTTAAATAAAACATGATAAAAGAGGGACCGTGAACTTTGTCTCTCTCTTGCTGCCTTGTATGATGCATTCATCTCTTGCACAATCCGAGCTGTAGAAAAAAGGGTGAGACAGCGAAAGAGCACTCAGAGCAGAGTCACACCAGTTACAGTACTTACCCTTTAGAGCGGATCATAGAAGTGGCTCCGTTCAGCTACAGGGGTCAACTTGCTGATAGGGATACTACATGGGCCCGACCATTTTTGCCTTGCTCCTAAAAGAAAGGTTAAAAGTAAGAGTCAGAAAAGATGCCTGGAAAATAGCAACATTTCATACGTGTTGAACTGTAGGGACAGCTAACTAACACACTTAAACGCTACACAAACAGGCAAACAGTTTCAGAGCATTTTCTGTCAGATATGGATTGAAACTCATCAGCATGGAGACACAATTTTAACGACTATATCAATATCTGAAAAAATAAAATAGTCCTCACATCAAATCAAGGAGTTTAATGTCAGCTACTGTCCATGTCTTTATTAAGGCCTGACTGTTAGGTTAGGTAAATTAAGTGATTGGTTTTATTTTGCTATATTGAGAAGTATAACTTGGTGTCATCTGCATAACAGTGACAACTTGTTAAGTATTACCTGAAAATTTGCCTTGAATTAAACTGATGTCAATGTGATTAGTAGAACTTAAACTTTTATTACGGACATGTGTTTAAACTGACCTTCCAGTTGAAAGACGACAGACTCTACCACTGAGCCTAAATGTAACATTTTCTTCAATGCAAACTAACTGTTCCTGTCGCTGTGATAGGATGTGATGGTCAGATAGGTTTTCTGCCCCTTTATTAAGAGATGATAGACTTTAGAATTTAGAAAAAAAATACATAAAAATCAAACCATGATGCACCTGGCGCATCACATTCATACATCCTGCTGCTGTATACGCTGGGTTGACCCTGTACATGTCTGTTGTTTTCCAGTTTCTAAATGTCCATCTATAAAAACAGACAGCTGATTTTGATAAAGTAAAGAGGGTGTGGACAAGGGCTTGGTAAAAATGTCGACTCATCGATGCCTTGCAATTATTTTATTCCCAATTCAACTTCGATTCAGGCAAATCCTGAGATGGATTATTTTGCTTATAATATCATAATCATGCTGTGCTTTAATGATTTATTCTTTGTGTATTAAAGAATAATGCAAACATAAAATACATTTAGTTAGTTTGTGTTAAAAAAAAAAGTTCCTTCGCTTAGCTATAGAGCAATATCTAAATTCATTTCTTTTCTTTTTTTTGAACATTCATTTAATCAGGAAAGAAATTTGATAAGATTAAAAATCTCTTTTTCTAGTGTGCTAACCTCATGGTTAATAGTCCACGTTGTAGTGGCTGTGGGTTTAAAGCAGACTCAGCCCTTTGCTGCATGTCATCCCCTAATATGTCCTCCTCACATTCCCAGTCTCTTTAGCTTTCCTATCTAATAAAGGCAAAAGGCAGGACATTTTTGACAGGAGGAACTACACCCCAGAACTAAAAGGTTCAGGGACTTCTTTTTCAGGAACTATGTGCGTTTCCACCAGATCTACCAGGGTAATAATGTAGTTCTGGGGTAGATGTTTACCCCTAAAAAAGACCCTGCTAGGGGTTATGTACTTTATGAAGATCCAGGAACTTTAAACAATAGATAATGGAGCCCCTGCAGAGCTGAATGGCTCTGACTGGTCACTCATAGCAGCAAGCGAGCAAGAGAATAGTCAAAGATTTGATCTGGATTGAAAACCGTTCTCTTCGATTTGTTTAGTTTTACTTTAAGTAATTTACGTTATTCACCTATTCATCGAGATAGAACTCCTTGATTTGACCTCTACAAAAAAATTGAAGTTTATGTTAGTGTAAAATAATTACCTGTATAATTTTGCTTTCTTTATTCTCCATAGAAAAAAAATAAAATCTAACATACGAACATATGATTGAAAATCTTTTTCAGAAATACAATTTTAAAATGATCCCTCCAAAGATCTTCTGTATTCACATTCAGATATTCAAAGGCCCCCTGAACCTTTAGTTCTGGTGGCCTTTGGTCCAAACGGGGCTCAACACATCAAGGAGAATCTCTACAGCCAGATGTGACTGCCTTCAAACCATACAACATCCTCTTAAAAGAATCCAACAAGAGCTGCACATTAAGTTTAAGCTCTTTTTATAACTCGTTTCAAGTCAAGGGAGCGGCAAACACCTTTCTCTGTCATGTCTCTCATCAGCGCAGCCCCTCCTTCTACCATTGCGGGTTGTCTGTCTTTCCCTGTCTGCTTTAAAGGGATACTTCACCCATTTGCATGAAGCTTTGTATCATTAGAAACATGGTATTAGTGTTGAATGGTTGTGAGTCCAGCCCTCATTTTGCAAAAAGCGTCATATTGCATCACATGAAGAAAACTTCCAGGCAAAGGAAAACATATTTTTCTCGTCTCTGGGCAAAATGAGGGCTGGACTCACAACCATTCAACACTACTACCATGTTTCTAATGATACACAGCTTCATGTAAATGGGTGAAGTATCCCTGGCGAGACACTACAGGTGAATAAGGTAAAAAAAATTAACTCACAGATATCAACATGAAACTTCTACAGTTGATTACTTATGTTAGGACAAATATTTTTAATATTACAAGTTTTCTGAAATATTAGATTTCCCGTCTGATGTGGGGATGTTCGCGTGTGAAATCGGTTCGTGTGTGGTGTGTTGATGTTGCCGTGTGGCCGCACACCACACGCTGTACGACCAAAACTGTGAAAGGTCTGGTTATTTATTGCCATGTTTGTGATCACAAAGGTTCGGCAAATCAGCCGACAATTTTAAAATCCGTGTGAGCCAGCCTTATTCCTCATGTTTTCTCTCCCTGGTTGTGAGTGTGGTGGGCGTGGTTTCTCTCCTCAGCAGTCACCAGGTGTGTCAAATCAGCAATCAACCCAGGCTGTTCAAAACACCCAGATTATCTCTGACTCTGCGCCAGATTGCTCCGTCTACAGTGTGTAGGAATTCAACATCGGCCAACAAAGTTACTATTATCTCTTTTTGGATTAGTTTGTGGAGCGAACTTTGTTTTTGTTTTCTGCCTGTCTCAGATTGCCTGTTGATCACTCACTGGAGCGCCACGTCTGGATTCTCAGACACTTCACTTACCGGATCTTGGGACTTCTCTGCACCCCTCCCTTTGGCACCATTTTTGAATCACCTTGTAAATATTCCTGTTCATGTATTCCACCTGTCTCTGTCGTGCATTTGGGTCCAAATCAAGACAATCCGTAACATTTCTCCCCAGCTCTGACCCCTCAGTACTGACTTTTGGACCAGACAGTGCCATACACCAAAAGAAAATGTTTTTCCTACACCAAAACAATGTCAAATTAGTGCTAAGAAAAGCATCATTGTCATCCACTTAAATAGTGTGTTGGTAATATAATAATTAAATATTTTGTGCAACTATCTCACATGATATGTTGAGTCATGGCAGCATATACACAGGGGTAACAAATAAAAGAAATGATCCCAACCTTCCAATATATTCTGTCCTTCTTAAGCATATAAATAATCAGCGTGCCCTACGAAATGTTCTTTATAGCACATTTTTGTGCATGAAAAAAAGAAAAGATGCTTAATCTATTCCTCTTGGGAAAATTTCAAATTGCTTTTCAAAATAGCAGGAAACTCACAGTTGTAATGAATAAAACAAACAGTACATTCCACCAAGGTGAGCTTGTTTCAGAGCCTTGATTTCGTAACACGTGGCCTCATGGGGATCTTAAATACGAGAACTGAGAAACTTAACAAAAAGTATTTTGTGTAGAGCCAATAGTGGGACAAACAACAATTTTACATTTGATATGGTGGCAAGACTAGTGGGTATATTAAGTGTGAAATGTGTGAGTGTGGGATGGAGAGGGGGTGAGGTGTGAGGGGCACTGCACACCCTGTAAATCTGGGTATGCTGCTCAGTTCATCCAGAGAGCATCTTTATAGCCATCAGTGCCAAGTTCAACTGTACTTCCATTTTGTTGAAAGTGAGTGTTCCTGACTGAACAGAGTTTAAAGGGGCGAAAAAAGGTGGAAAAAAGTCTAGTAAGACAAAAATGAACAAGCAAACTTTCTACTACTATATGTGTCACATGGGCTACAAACCAAGCAAAGAAAGAATCTTAAGAACCACTTCAAAAGAAAAACTACCAAGATAAAAGGGATGTATATATCTACAGCTACCAAATAAGCTAGAGAGCAAGAGGCCAGAAGAAGGCCCCAGGTGTCGTATAAGCCGGCCTGGTTAGGAAGCTGGAGGAAGACGGGTCAGGTAAGAGGTTGTGTTCAATAACTGCACAAAGCTTGAAAGAGGGTCCATTTGAAAATTCCAACAGAAGCTCCTCCCTAAATAGTAAATTCACTTTTCCTTGACCGTAACGAAAAAGGTCACAGGACAGGAGAATATCTCTTTTTCATAGCTCATAAAAGTCCAAAAAGTTCCCCCTAAGTCCTCGCCTAACCACTTTTTCTTGACCTTAATACAAAAGGTCACAGAGTCAAGGAAAGGTGTGAATAACAGGATTGGAAAATACATTTGTTTCATATCTCTAAATTTGGAACTAACGTCATCAATCTTTATCTGTAAAGTGTCAATTCGAAGTGTTATTTCAAGAGACTACAAAAAGCAGGTAATTGACCTTACTCTGTGTCTATTAAAATAACTTGATGTCAAAAAAGATTTCATGGATGATTACTGAAAAAATTCTAGAAATTGATTAGTGGTTTCACCACAAGCTCACAAAAGAACCTCTGAGTCTAAATAACGTGCAATACCCTGTCCCTGCAGTCTATTGTCTTTTTTCAGCAGCAGGTAGTTAATCTGCCTGGAGCACACTGTCTGTAGAAACCCATATTAATGTTATTGATCACTGTCAACTTTTGTGCTTCCTGGAAACTCAGATCCGACTCTAGTTTCTAGTTTCTTGGTCTATTCTCTCAAGTGAAGGATTCTTTTTTCATTAGTCCCTCGCTCTGTTCTTTTCACCAATAACCTGTCTCCTTTATTGCACACAGTCCTTAGAAAGTGACAACTTGGGAAACTGAATCAAATTTTCAATAAAGTCTGGACTGCTGTGGGCTTTGACAAGTGAGGTGGCTAGAGTGGAACAGTACAGAATAAGTCTGAAGGAGGAGGACATATCGGTTCCAGAAAGATAAATAGTTCATGAAGCTGTTGACTTCCCCATTTTATTACTTTTGTCTCAGAATTTTCTGGCCTGCCTACAGCTCTCTCTGCCCACAAATTATTCATCGTGCTCCCCACAGGCCCCAGCTGTCAATCCTAGGATTAAGAGTAGGGAGCGAAGATGGGAGTTGTAAGTTTGTCATGAGCTCAGGTGCATGCATATTTGCCAGGATCTTGATAAAACTAAAAGCTATCATGATACCATGAAATCATTTCAGCTTTACGAAGAAAAAGACAAAGCTGCAGTAGTAAAGTTTCTTAAGTTAGACATGGCAGTGTCTTACTTTCCTTGATAGTTTCCACTTTTAGTTCTATGACCTTTTCTCAACTCTCTTTTGGAAGCTGACTCAGGAAGAAAATGTGCCTGATAGTTCCTCGTGTTGACTAAATGTGTCTAACCTGGGGGTAAATAGTGAGGATGGCTCATCCCCATCCTCGGCAGTCATTCAGGGTCAAGTATGACTGGCTTCCTTCTCGGTCCTTGTGGGTCTTCAAGTGGCTGAAAATACATATATTCTTAAGTCACATATTTTGGTGCAGTGTGGGCAGGGGTGAGCGGAAGAAGTGACCCTTTTTCTTAGTCTCACTGCTCAGTGGGTGGTGAATCTCATCATCAAGGTTAGGTTTCAAGATGCTGCCATGGTATGGTGGTCCACACTTTCCAGTTGGATATCATCAACAGCGAAGAAGATGATGATGGCTCAGGCAGCTTACATAGTATATCTGTCAAACATGACTCATCCAGTAGATCAAGATGTTGTCTTTTAACCATTATTCTTTATTATAGTTTTAAACTATACCTTATTTTATTAAAAGTTTTCAATTGAGCCATGGAATTAAATATTCTATTTCACATGAAATTAAGCAATATCAGTTTGTTAAAATAGTAGACTGTTAGAAGTGGACACCATTGGCTTGCCATTTAACATTTTGAGGAGTGGTGTTTTGCATTTTTGTGTTCGTAAACTAGATTTCTTGAAGCGAGAAGTGTCTCTATCCAGGTGGCCGTGGTGCAGACCTCACAGGAAGCCAGAGCTAAAATATACCCTGTTCAGGCACTTGACTATTTAAGCCACCAAGAAGAGGTGCTTTCCAAAAAAAATAATACAAATTTTACAAGAAAGCTACATTTACACACCTTAAAGATAATCTATAATTTCAAAGGCAACACAGAAAGGATAAAAAGCTCCAAATTATGATTAAAATAAGGACAATAAAAATCAAGAACTTGAATATCTATAATGAAGTTATAGAAGGAAAGAATACATTTCTCTTACAATTATGAAGTTGGCCCTAAAACCACACAATTATTAGCAAAGAAAATTCATTAAAAATTTTTTTTAAAAAAACAACAGCAACAGATTGCCCAGTCTATTAAAATAATGGACCCTAAGACTGGGAAAGTTGAAAGTTACTTAGATTTTATTAATACTGTATTTCAAACATATTTCCAGATCCTTTACTTACAACCGAAACCAAACAAGTAAAGAGAACATAAAGACATTCTTGGTAGCCCTCCGATCAATTGGAGAATATCAAAATAAATATCACAAATACAGTAACAATAAAATAATTTGAAACTGTACTAAGAAATTAAAAAATATCAAGACAACAGGAAGTGATTGTCTCCCAGCTAAATGCTATGAGATATTTAGAGAAGAACTGGCTCCGGTACCCCTCATCTTCTTTAACTGAAAAAAATGGCAATACCTCATTTTTAGGATGATGTTCTCACTTCTGTTATCCCAAAAGAGGGCAACAATAAAATGCTTTGTAGCTCATATAGACTAATTTCAACTTTAAAACAGTATGCTGGGATCGTCGGTGGCGCAGCGGCAGGGCGCGCGATCCCATGTATTGAGGCTATAGTCCTCGCGCGCGGGCGGCCCGGGTTCGCGTCCGGCCTGTGGCCCATTTCCCGCATGTCTCTCCCCACTCTCTCTCCCCCTTTCCGACTCTATCCACCTTCCTCCCTCTATAATAAAGGCATAAAAGGCCCAAAATAAATCTTTAAAAAAAAACAAAAAAAAAAAAACAGTATGCTGCATGCTTCAATCATATCCAAGAGGCTAGAATATATTATCCCTGAATTAATGGATAATGACCACCAATGCTTGGCCACCAAGCGCACTACTTTGACATTCTCTTCATATAAGAATAAAAAAAAAACAAATACTTTGTTAGCCAGACTAGATGCTGAGAAAGCTTTTTGGAATATTTGGTCTTGGTTTTTTAGAGTTGCTGAAGAAGTCATTAACTGTAATAAAACCTTATATACAGCCCCATCAGGAAGAATCAAGAATAACCTCACAGATCATATAAAACTCAAAAGATCCACTCATCAGTGATGCCTCCTCTCACTAACAGATACATAGAAGCTGTGGCACAAGCAACAGAAAATAGCATTATACGCTGATGATGTTTTGTGCCATATTAAAAATTGAAATATCTGCCTTACTGCCCTTTGAGACTTCCTTGATATATTTGGCACTTATTCAGGTTATAAACTCAATATACAACAAACACAGTTACACATATTTAACTGTAGATCATCATCTGAGCTTAAACAAAGACTTATTGCACATAGTATCAATTAGTATCAATTATAATAGAAATTGAGCTAAAGAGGTTTTTAACGATACTGAGGTGGATTTATTACAGGTGAACCACGGTCAAGCCAGCATGTCCCCCCGTGTTTTTTAAGGCCCCTCTAACGCACAACACTATGGGTTTTAGATATTTAATGGTTGATCATATGAATGATGAGACAGATGAATGTTTGTTAAGATAATTGTGATTGAAGAGGATATTGTCAGTTGGCTGGTATCGATGGATGGACTGACTAGGCCATGGGAGACTTAGGATGGGGTCACCGTCTCATGCTTGCCATGCAGATGAAGAGTGAATGGATGAGAGTAAGCGTAGGCTAAAGAACTGAGACAAACAGGGTGGAGTAGGGTGGCTCAGTATAGGTAGGCTTGTCGGGTAATGAAGTTGTGATCCCAAAGTAAATGTGTTTACTTCATATCAAAATAATCTCCAGTCAAAGTCTTAGCTGTAAAGGTGAATTCGATGCCAGTCCCTGCCACCATTTTTCCAACTCACCTCCCCTATCTATTTTAGTTTAATCGATCATTCTTTGAGTCAGTCTATTTTTCTTACATATAGAGAGTGTCACGATCGAGCAGGCAGGAAACAGGGAGGAGGACCCAAGTGCAGAATGACAAATTTATTAACAAAAGATAAACAAAAACTTACGAGGAGAAAATAAAATCCAAAAACGAAGAACATCCAAAATCCCAAACCACGACGGAGAAAACACAGGGAGCAGGGAGATGAAAGACATTCCAGGAACAGACCACGAGACATTGACAATGAACCGACAAGAAACTGAGGCAGACACAGAGACTAAATAGACATGGGGTAATCAGACACAGGTGAGACTAACGAGACAGGTGAGGAACATCAGGGTAATCAGGAAGGCGGGAAACACAAGGAACAAAGAACACAAGACCAGAACACTGAGGACAAGTACAAAGTAAAACCCAACACTGACACCACCAAAACCAGAGCTACAAAATAAAACAGGAAACACTAAAGACTACACTTAAAACACAAGACAGGAAATAAACTAACAGGCAACATAGAAGAACACAAGAATACAGGAAAACACACTAGGAACATAGATACACAGAACACAAGGGAAATAATGAAAACTAAAACAAGATCAAATACAGAACAAAAACCAAACCATGACAGAGAGTTTGAGTCAGATTCCATGGAAAGACCTCATGAATACGTTGAAGCTGGATTCAATCCGACAAAGAGAAGAAGTAGAGGCAGGAACGTCATGGGTCAACGAGCTCCCTGGCCACAAGGTTGAAATATAACACTTTGTGCTGCTTTAGGTAATCATGGAGTTCATCCCCAACATGCCACGTTTAGGCCCTATGACACATCTCCTCACACTTCTGGGTGGTCTTCAGTATGTTTGGTTTGGGCATGTACAGCAGGATAACAGGCAGGAAGTGCATCCTGTTTATGTCATAGTTCTGGACAATGTCAGTTTTTACACATTGTCCTGTTTTTACACATTGTCCTGTACCATAATTTCCTGGTAGAGGAGTTATTCAACATGAATTAGCAACAATGTTTTACAGGCCATGGCCAGGCATAACTTCAACAGGTTGTTTCTAAGTAAGGGTATTTTATCAGATAGATTACTTCACAAACATGTTCATAAAGGTGTCTTATAACACATTAAAAAAACATTTAAATCCAACTCCTCTAGGAAAATCCGTGAGAGCGGCTCAAAGTCGGGGTACTGGAATAGTACCTTATTGGTACAAAAGACTTTTGAAAATGTTAACTTTTGCTTTTGGTATCTTTTGAGAGGTCAAACTAGGGGTTCTTTAGGATTCTGAATCCATTACAAACATTTGTATTGCAAAAAATCCACTCCTTGGTGGAGAAATGGCCACACCCACTTTTACATGTCAATTTACAGTAGCTTTATATGTTGATTTTAATATCTCGAATACTAGTCAAAAAATATACTGCACCACATTGCTTAATGTATTAGGGGTCCAGGTCGAGCTTTCTTCACACTCTACTGTTCTTAAAGTGGGGACTGGGACCCCCTGGGGGCTTATGAGACACTGAGAGGGGGGTCGCAAGATGCTTTCCTTCACCAAATACAAAAGTTGAATGATCTAAAATGTCATATCTTACCCATTATGTTGGAAAAAAACCCATTCAAATATTAGTTGAATTTCAACTAATGGTTCAAAAATGGTTAATAGTGGCAAAGTAATTTATGCTTCCCATAAGTGAAACAATGCAGGTGTCTGCTGCTCCCTATGAATGACATTTGACACCTACATAAACTGAGTGTCTGTGAATGTCTGCTCAGGCAGGAGTTTCTAAGCAGTAATCTAATAGTGTGAGTGTAAATGTTTTAAATGTTTTTTATGTGTTATAAGACACCTTTATGAACACGTTTGTGAATAAATCTATTGATAAGGAACTTATTCCCAGGTTTTTGCAATATGCCCTTACTATACTGTAATTACAGTTTGTTCTAATTGCCAACACACTAAAATGACATGCATAGCACAATTATTGAAACTGACACACAGAGAGCAAAACCTCTTTTCAAGTCTCCAAAAGTCCAAAACATGTTTTCTGCTGTCCACACATTGCCATTCAAAATTTCACTTTTTAAATGCACTGAACACAGTTCCCGGCATAAGACACAACAATCTGGCATATGTTTGCCATTTCAAAAAACTTCAACTTCAATTGCTGAAGCACGATTTTGAAAGCTGGTCCCGTTTTGATAGCAGAACACCTCAGACCCTTTGATAAATGAAATACTCTTGTCAAAATTATACACCAATTTATAAAAACCTATTTTGTCACCATATGAAACACACACACTTCATATTGCTTAATTCTCTCTGAACCAGTTAAACACTGCTGTTCTTAACCTCAAACACTTTTAGCAATTCTACTTCTCATTGATTGGAGTACTGTATTACACAGAGAGTGCAAATGTACAATAAGTTCACCTAAACACTTGACAAGACCAATGCTGCAGACTGAGGAAAATATAAGTTATTTCTCTGCATACACCTACATCAGTCAACATGGATAATCACAACAAAACATGTCTGCTTAAAAATTATAGAAATAAATAAAATAGAAAAATACGAGACATTATCTCTTTGCCTAGTTGGATCTGGCCAGAGATATTCATCAATACAGGCAACATCCTCATTGGCAAGAGTCAACGTTGGAAGAACTTCCTTGAATGTCTAATCCATCCTTGCCCAGCTACGGCGCTGACGTAACAGGCGTCATCCATGGACTGAATGAGGGATACCTGAGCCTGGGCCCAGAGGCTGTAAACCTTCCACCGCCATGCAGAAAAAAACTATTCGATTGTGTTGAGAACAGGAGAGTATGGTGGAAGGTATAGGATTGTGAACTGCGGATGGTGTTAAAACCAGTTCTGGTCCAGAGCAGCACAGTGGAATGACACATTGTCCCAGATGACAATATTATTGCGTCTGCTGTATTTAGTTCCTTGTTTGAATTTCCCTCGGGATCAATAAATCAATCAATCAATCCATCCATCCATTCATCCATCTGTGTTGTGCAGTCAGTCTAAAAATGTGAGTATGTGAGGCCAATAAGGGCCAATTTTGGCATGACCGAGGAGGACCCCATCCTGTGTAATTGCCGCACAAAGGGTGACGTTGCCCTGGGACGTTGATTATAGCCTTGTGGCCAATGATGTTTCTGTCTCTCCGTCTTGCTTTGGCGAGGTTGAACCCTGCCTCCTCTATGTAGATGAATTCATGCTGGATTTCCTCAGCATCCATCTGTAGAACTCTCTGAAACACAGTGGAAGTGAAGATTTTGTAGTTTAGAAAACGTCAACGTTCAATGTACATGTCAAGAGGTTATGTGTGCAGTATGCAAAATCACAGTGCTACTGTAAAGTAGACAATATATACCTCCACATACTCATGCTGAAATCGCTCGGCCCTCTCTAAGTTCTGCTCAAAAGGCACACTATACAGTTATTTCCTTTGGACCTGACCTCTTTCCAGGATGCGTGCCAGTGTTGACAGAGAAACCCAATGGACATTATTTAAAATGGCTTGGTTCACCAATAGTTTTAGCTTGAATTTCTCTGAGCCTGATGGCATTATTGGTCAAAATCTGTCTCTCGTGTTCTTGTGTGAAAATGCGCCCCCTTACTCCTCGCCTTTCTCGAGCCTCAATCCTTTGTAGGAAATAACCACATGTGACCTACTGTAAAATGACACAGGAAGGGGTTTCCAAAGTGTTGGTATGGTGTTATACAATAAGCAGCATTTTGACTTGTTTTAAGGACATTACATCAAAGGTGGATCTGCCTGTGGTGTGTTTTTCCACTTTAATTTTGAGTGTTACTCCAAATCTATACCTCCATTGGTTTATAAATTTGATTTCCATCAATCATTTTTGTGTGATTTTGTTGTCAGCACATTCAGCATAAAGAACAAAGTATTTATTAAGAATACTTCACTCGTTCAGATCTAGGATGTGCTATTTTAGTGTTCCCTTTATTTTTTTGAGCAGTGTATTTCACATCTCCAAGTTTGGTGAAACAGCTGACATTATTCTGTCTAGTTTAAAAATATGAGTCATTTTACAGCCTACATTTAATACCAGTGTGTTCGTCTTCTATTGATAAAACAGTACTTTTTATGGCAGCTTTGGTGTCCCCCTAGGAATGACTTTTTAAAAAAAATCCCTATAGTTGTCCCCCCCGATACTGAAGAGAAATATCCGCCCTTGATTACTGTGTTTGTTTAGTGTTTTGCAAATCACTGT
The DNA here is from genome assembly GCF_947650265.1 of Symphodus melops. Taxonomy (NCBI): domain Eukaryota; kingdom Metazoa; phylum Chordata; class Actinopteri; order Labriformes; family Labridae; genus Symphodus; species Symphodus melops. The sequence goes on along the minus strand of NC_136710.1, from coordinate 15,164,697 downwards.
GGGCCTGATTTACTCAAAGTTTTAAAAGTGTCTTAAAACGTGTGCAAACTTGATACCATTAGCAAAAGATTTGCAATCTGATCTACTAACAGCATGGAGCTAATTGGCAAATAAACAAACCACCATGCCAATCACTTCAATGGATAATTGTTATTGTTTCAATCAGGAAGTAAGCATTATGAAAATACCACAGGTGCAATTTTTAAAAAAATAAAATTTTTACTCTTTATTTGAGGTATTTTTGTTCACGCCAATGTAAATGTATCTGCTGTGCATGTTGCACTGGCTTGATGACATTTCCACTGCGAGAGACAGAATTTAAAAACAAAATCAGGAAGTCACATTGTATGATTTTAAAATAATTTATTTGTTTTTTATTGCTGCACATAAGTATTTGAACACCTGCCAATCAGCAAGAATTGTGGCTCTCAAAGACATGTTACTCTGCCCTTAAAAAGTCCACCTCTGCTCCACTTGTTAATCTAAATTAGTAACACCTCTTTGAGCTTGTTAAGACACCTGTCCACCCCACAGGCAGACTCCAATTACTACCAGGGGCAAGAAAAAAGAGCTGTCAAAAGACACCAGAGACAAAATTGTAGAACTTCACAAGGCTGGAAACAGTGACTGGGAAATTGCCAAGCAGCTTGGTGAAATTAGATCAACTATTGGAGTAATTGTTAGAAAATGGAAGAGGCTAAAGATGCCTGTCAGTCTCCCACGGACTAGGGCTCCATGCAAGATCTCATCTCATGAGGTATCACTGGTGATAAGTAAAGTGAGGAACCAGCCCAGAACTACATGGGAGGAGCTGGTCAATGACATGAAGAGAGCTGGGACCACAGGTTCAAAGGTTACTATTGTCATGGTTTAAAATCATGCATCGCACAGAAGGTTGCCTTGCCCAACTCATCACATTTCCAGGACCGTCTGAAGTTTGCCAATGACCATCTGGATGTTCCAGAGGAGGCATGGGAGAAAGCCATGTGGTTAGATCAGACCAAAATAGAACTTTTTGGTCTAAACTTCACTCGCCGTGTTTGGAGGAAAAAGAAGGATGAGTACCATTCCAAGAACACCATCCCTACTGTAAAGCATGGGGGTGGAAACATGCTTTGGGGGGGCTTTTCTCCGAAGGGGACAGAACGACTGCGCTGTATTAAAGAGGATGAATGGGGTCATGTATTGTGAGATTTTGAATAACTCTATCACAGACAGAGGTAGAGAAACAGGGAAGCAGGACGTAATATCTATCTATCCATCTATCTATCTATCTATCTATCTATCTATCTATCTATCTATCTATCTATCCATCCATCCATCCATCCATCCATCCATCCATCCATCCATCCATCCATCCATCCATCCATCCATCCATCCATCCATCCATCCATCCATCCATCCATCCATCCATCCATCCATCCATCCTTCTTCCTATGCTCCTGTCCATCCACCTGCAATTTCAGTTCGATCCTTCAAATTGCTTGTCTTCTATTTTTTCATGTAGGGTGTAATGACTGTTCAGTTGTGTTTTTATTTTGACTGATGTCTGTATGATGTGAAAACAGCGTTTTATTCTGAGCTCAGATAAAACTGTTTTGATGGGAGTGTTTGATTAAGCCAGAGGAATTTGAGGTTTGGTGAATTTAGTTTCAAAACAGGGTTTTATGTTTACACTTCAGAATAGAATATGACATGATAGAAAAGGGAGGACATTTTCAATAAATGTTTCTTCGCAATTGTGAAAAACTGTAATCTATTGAAAAATAGATTTTTCTTTTCCATGGTGTTTTAGAAAATCTGATAACTACAGAGAATGAAAGCAGTCACTGTCACACAACAACAAAAAGGCACAGAACCGTTTTATGCCTTTTATTATTGTTGTAAGGTTTCCCTGTTGAGACTGCCTGTTCACTGCGCCATATTGATGTCTAGTCTTCAAATGAATGTCAGGGAGGTCACCCATGGGCTTCTGAAATGTAGTTTTGGGGCACAACAGTGGTAGAGGCCATGTTGGAAATGCTGTCTCAGCCAAACTTTTGGTCAGTTGGCAACAAGAAAGAGCTAAGGCCGGCCTCAAGCCTTCTGACAAAAAGTTACAATGCACCTTTTGCTGTAAGATCAGTTACGCCCCTAATTATGGTTTTTATTTTTTTACCAGTAAGCGTTTATTTCTGTTGGCAGTTTTTTTAACTTCCACATTGGCTTTCTTTACAGCTTGGTTACATTGTATCTTTGTCTTTAAATTGCAAGCTGTTATTTGTTTCTCAATTTCTATTTAAAAATGAAAAGAAATTCAATGAAGTAACAAATTGAGAGAACGTAAAGAGCAGGATAAGATTCATGTAGTTCACTCATCCTGTGCAGTTGCTGTTTATCAGTTGAATTAAAACAATTAATTATCACTGCCTCAGAACATAGCAATTGAATCAATTGAGTGTATCCCAAAGTCCATTTTGTATGTTTATGTATTCTTTTGTGTTAAAGTGGGTGTATTTGATTCTGTGTACAAGCAAATATAATTCCATCATAACATGCACACACACACACACACACACACACACACACACACACACACACACACACACACACACACACAGAATGTTTGCAGTATCTGGTTAGCATTACTCAACAAGACAGTTCCATGTATATCCTGTGTGGTATTATCATTTTGATAATAATGGAGCTAGCTCAGGCACCTCATGTTGCTATGTTTAAACTCCTGCTGAGATATGAGGCCAGGAGCATTTGGGCTTTGTGAGACTACAACAAAGACTTTTTCAATTGTGATATACAACATCATAACTGGGGGAAAAATATTATGAGGTGTAAATGCACCAAACTATTCTGGTCAGGGGTGGCTCTGTTTCAATGGTAGAGTCGGTCGGGACTCAACCAGAATTTTGCGGTTTTGATCCCAAGTTTCTGCAGCTACATGTCTGACGTGTAAGGGCAAGACTCATAAGTTGCTCCCTTGACGTATGAATGGGTGTGACCTATGTTGTAAAAGTTCTTTGAGTTGTCAGAAGACTAGAAAAGCGCTATACCATCTCAAGTCCATTTACCATTCATGTTGTGCACAGATGCAAACTGACATTTTACATTTTAAATCTTAATTTCTGGTGACACATTTCTCATGACAGTTTATATATTCTACAGTTACCTGACATGTCCAGATAAACATTTCAAAATATATCATATTCATCTCAAAAAACCTAACAAGTACAATGTTTTGCTGCACTGGCAGCTATTTTTCTGTGGCTTATATCAAGTAGCGAGATATTCTTTACTTGAAATTAAAGTACAACAAAGAGTTACGAAGATTTTAGTTTCACTCTTGCATGTCACTCTTGTCCTTGAACCCTCCATGCTCCAGAAGCTGTTAAGAGTCAATCATGGTATTACCAAGGACTAATTGATAAAGGACAGAAAGCAGGAAAAAGTGTAATTCCACTAAGGACACCTTCATCAAAGCTATGGCATCTGGTATAGTCCTCCACTCCCTCAGAGGTAAAGATGACCCCCCCTCCAAAACAAATGGAGCTGCAGTCGAGTTCTGTAAGGCCAGATAACGAGCAAACCCCAGTGAGACATGTGTTATGGAGCCCTTAATGAAAGAGATGTGCCCCATTGAGCCCTATAATGAATGCTCTGACATTGAAAATCCCAGGGGGGAGCTGCTTAATTCCTATGAGTTGGTTCAAGTCGCTTACTCATTTTGATACAGAAAAGTGTGGCTTTATGTCATAATGGACGAATATTGTCTAGCTGGTCTTTTAATTGGCCATGTTTATGAGGTTTGGTATGCGTGCACCTGCATGTCCCCATCAGAGAGATTTTTCGATTGAGTTTTTTAAGGCTCTTTTTTTGCAGCCTTGTCCAGCTTGTCTGATAGCTGTTTAGCTTTCATCCTGACTAATGGAAATGTCAAAAACACTGTAGAAAAGCTGGACTACCCATTCTCCTCAGAAGCCAAAAGATGTGAAGCAGAGATTGCTGCCAAGCCTTGTCAAAGACACACACACACACACACACACTCACCCTCACATACTGAGGCAGTGCTATGCAGTATTATAACTGATAAGAGCTTTTGTAGATTTTGGTAATGATGTCCCTGAATACCAAGTGAGCTGCGACTAAAGGGACCCGCAGGAATTAATAAAAATGTCTCCCATTTCATGGCTGCAGCAGTTTCCTGCTTTCGAGAGATCACAAAAGAGAATCACTGAATGCCATAATTTAATTATGTATTTCAGGGTGTCTCTGCCTGTATTGTGCCTTTTAGAAATTTCGTATCCCCATTATTATCTTGCTCCTTGTCTTTTGCCTGTCTCTCTTTTCTGGTGCCCTCTTTCACCGCTCTTGTGCCGTCTCTTTGTATTAACGCTCACTTCCATTTCTTAACCTTTTCTTATTTCTGACTTCTCATTTCCCCATTTTCCTTCTGTCCTTTGGGTCTTTTCTTTAATTATCTCACCCCTTTCCTTTTATCCCTGTGTTCCCTTTTTTATATTTGCCTCTCTCCATCACCTCTCTGATTAATTTCTCCTGTTCTTTATTCTGTTATATGGACAGGTGGCAGAGCAGCTGGCCTCGTATGTCCATGTGTCAAGGATAGCAATTACAAAGGAGTCATTTAATGCAGCAGTTCAGTTTTGCACATTGCAGGGCAACCCCACCCTGAGCTGAGCAGGGTGACCTGTTCACATGCACCCTTGTTGCATTCATCACCCACTGGGAAGAGAGCATCACGGACAACTACTGTACACCACTAAGGTGTAGTTGTGCCCTGTCAGCTTCACAGGCTGATTACGCCATGGAAATTATGTTTTTTGAGGGGGCTTTCTGAATAAGCTTCAAATGGTGGGATATTATTTCATGTGATAATCAGATCAGGGGAGAAGGGGAAGTATTTAAACTCAATACACTTAAGATGAGATGAGATGAGATGAGATGAAAAGTAAATTATTGTTCCAGTTTGCTCCTGCTATCTTCTCTGTGTCATGGTCTAAGTGTCAAAGTGTATAATGCAAATTACATTAAGGTGCAAACAAGCCAGCAAAGATGTCCTGCTCTGTGCGCTCTGTTCTTCTTTTGCGCCTGAATGTTGAGAAAGCCATCTGCACCTCAGTGTTTATTTTGATGCAAGACTTTCACAACAACTAAGAAGCTTCTGCTGAGCAAAATAAAACCAACCGCGGGAGTCACATTGGCGTATGATGATGCATTCAGAGAGGCCTAGTCACTCATTCTTGTTGACTCACATTGACAGCTCATGGCAGGCCAATTAGACCCCGAGGCCACCAGGAAAGGTTCCACTGCTTCCAATGTACAATCGGCGCCTGGAGGACATGTACAGTTTGATGGCTACAGGTAGAAAAGAATCATTGGCATTAAGAGGGCCTCCCTCTGCGGATTCTGCAGCATAGATTTTAAGTATTTATGGGAGAAGCCTGAGTGACGCCACCCATGTGTTCCTGCAGGGGGCTTTGGATTACCAGGGTTTGCGGTTGCCTTGCAGAAATGCTGACTCAATCTAACTTTGAGTCAACCTGTAATGACAGGCTGAGACGCTGTACAACGCAACATATATCCACCATGAAATCAGAAATGATGAGTTATCAAAAAGATCACCGCTGTTACTATGTGCTGATAAAGACATGAGCTGTTTTGACCAATTTCCTTTTTTAGACCAGGCTGTCCATGTTTCTGCTATTTTGTTTTTGACTTTCTCTTCAGTCTTTATTCAATATTTTGTTTCGATCTGCAATTGGGTTCCACTCCTTGTTTTTTTCACAACATGATGTACACGATAAAAAGTTTCGGCCACAAACCCCCAAACATGCAGCAATGAAACTGCTTTGTTGTGTTATCTGCTCACCAGTATGTTGTTTACATCTACCCATGTGTAGATGTGCTGTGTAATCTCAAACTAGTAACACTGTTATAAGTGGATATGAAGGCAAACATTGTCATCATAGTGTCAGACTTTCTCGTCTTTTTTCATCAAATACAGCCTCTTGAGATGAAGTGATTTATTATTAGTCTCCCCAACACTGGTGATTTTGAGCTGCAAACTACATGAAACAAAGATAATTGATAACACTGTGTGATCAGGATTTTGAGAATTAAAAAAAATATAATTACGCCTCTTTTTACTCTCCATGTTTTACCTCTTTTTCTTTGCGCCCTGAGGAAGAAGTCACATCTTAGCTAACCTTTCCAAACAGCTTCTCTTTATTTCACTAATGATACCTTACAATTACTTGTTGTTTGTGCAAAACATTTCCTCTTAAAAGAGGAGTGCACTGCAACAAAGGTCATGGTGCTTCCTCTATGGCAAATGTTCGTTTGACAGCCAAACCTGGATCAGCTTCAACAACAACAGCTTTTACAATTCAGATGTGTTCTTTCATGTTGCAGCCAAACAGATTCTCTCTGTTGTACACAAAGCTACAGAAGTAAATGCTGACAGACTTGCTGAATTCAGACAGACAGAGAGGCAATCACACAGCATACATGTAAGTTGTGATGGTTCAATTCTCATGCTAATTATCTCAATCAGTGTACAAAATGCCACTGCTCTTTAAAAAAAAAAAAAAAAAAGCCACACACTCATACAGGAACACAAAGGCATGTGCACACACCCATGCTAGTAGTAAACAGAAACTGCAGACCCACAATTACAACCTTCTCTACCTGACACAGCTCCATGTTTCCCGGATAATCAGACAAAGATTGGATAATCCTGACAGAAATCCTTTTCATTCCCTCGGCCCCCCTGCAAATTCTCATTTTGCAATATCATTTTCAGTCAATACCCGACAATCAAAGGCCTTTCAAGGATATAAAACCCTGAGACTCTCAAATCAGGCCCCGTGGGGTAAACATTTTTTTATTGCTTTCTAGAAACTTTACTCTAAACTTTTCAGATTCAATAACAATGAAGTAACTGCAGAGCATAAATATGTATGTAAATGGAGAACACAGGTAATGTTATAGCTCCTGGGTATACAGATTACACTCCCATGTCAGACTGAGCGGTAGCAATCATGTAAAGCACTTATTTAGCCCTCAGCAAAGCTGCACCTCAATCACTTTGTCTTTATCTATTTACTTCAGGCTCACTAGGGTTAAGTGTAAATGGTAAAGTGTCCATACAATGTATGAACAAATGCACAACATATGAAACACCAGCGATAAAAAGGGTTCATGTCAAACACTAACTGGGATAGGAATGAAACATTATCCATAGGCAGGTAAAAGATCGCATGCATATGATGTGATCTTACTGTTCAGCTCACCCTTTGCTCCTCTTTCAAAGTAATGAAGGGCTAGATGTTGCCGCCACTGATCATGCAAGTGTGTTTTGATGATGCCCTGACACTAACCTTTTCTGCATTGAAAGATGATAGCATGTAAGTGTGCTTTTATGAACACACTGACCTATCAAGTACCTCATTATGCTAAATGACCTTGCACATTGTTGCCCTCTGCTTTCATTAATGTTCCTGTCATTCATTTACGCCTGTAGTTGTATTCATCTTGCTATGATGGTGTTATTTTTCACCATGTTCACCTTCCTTTAAAACCCAGAAGAGTTCGTAAGTGGTACTCTTCAGAGTAGAGACATATTTTCCCAGATTTCTCTTCTTCATTGAAGGCAAAGTTGTAAAGATTTACCTCTGAGGGCTGGAGAAGGACATTCATTCGATGCTGGTGCTGAATTTGTGTTGCACGATTGTTTCCAGCTAAATCGACAATTCAATCTATCACTAAAGTTTTGTCAAATACAATTAAATAATCCTTTTTTTGTTAAAATGTATGTATTCTGTATTATGTATAAATAAAATAATGAATTCATCTTTGACTCAAGACCACAGCATTGTTGGTAAAGCATCGGGCAGCTGTGGCTCAGTGGTCAAACCGATTGGGTTAGAAATTTGGGAGAGAAGAAATTGCTTCTGCTACTATGTTAGCATGTAATTTGTTTTTATAGGATTAGTTAACACTCATGGCCACTTTAAATAGCAGCCTCGGCCATCAGTGTGTGAATGGGTGTGATGTGTGGTTTAAAAGTGCTTTGAGTGATCAGAAGACTAGAAAAGTGTTAAGTTCAAGGCCATTTACCCCATGCTTTTCCATAACCACAACCATGAATGAATGAACAATCTGCCTGAAGCTAATCAATGAATTCTTTAGACAAGATAAAAACAACAGCTACAATGTGCATAACAGAGCTACATTTTTGGTCTGTATCACAGTAAATAAAGATGGACATTGCGTATCCACCTGAGTCTGAGATCCTGACCCTTCTGCTAACCAAAGCAGACAACAGTGCCAGTTTAAAGTAGACATTCGCAGCAAAGAAAAGTTGATTGCTTCTTGTGTAAAATTGAAATGTATTTTTCCCATTGCATTCCCGATTCAACTCTGCTAATCAGGTGCACACAGCTCAGAAGGAGATGCATTTTACAGTAGAGCTGTCAATCATGGTATTTTACCCCTTTGTATGACATTCAAATAAGAAATTAAAACGTCACTTTTCAGAAACATGAACACTTGATTGAAATAAATAAGAACTTTATTCAAAAAAAGACGTCGACCATGTTTGTTGTTCGACCACACAGGTCGAGCTTATGATCTACACTGCTGCCAGACACTTGGGGGAGCGCCAATGTTTTGGCTTCACTTTTGGGTGATGTTTTGTTGTCCATCTTTCTTTTTCAATAGACTACAGTCTATGGTCTGTATGTAAAGCAAAAGAAGAGCTTGTGTATTTTAATTGCTTAAGTGTTGTTGCAAAGCGTTAATTTTTGACAATAAGGGGGGAGCGCATTGATACAGCTTCTGTTTAACTGAAATAATCTCTTTGCAGGTCCTTGGAGTCCTTGCGTGTTTAAAAATATGATTATTTTCCAGTATTTTAAAGGACCCCCATAGTTTACCTAAGGTGAAAAAGTATATTTACTGCCTCTCTTGTATTTTCTCTTCTCTCTGGATTCAGTTGGAGCTTCACTCCACTGTTATGCATTTCATATTATTGCATTTGTAAGCATAAAGAAACCTCAGAAATCAGTGCTTTATATTGATGATGTATATCACTTTGTAGAGTATTCCGTCCTTTTCAAGAACGCAGACTTTTTTTTCTTTTTGAGTTACCTCACACTACGCAATCCATTTCACATCCTGATGTAGCCGTCTAATGCATAATGTTTGGTTAAACTTTCCTTTTGCAAAGATTATGTGTTTGCAGCAGAAGCATTATAATTCCATAAGGAGGCCTACAGCACAGCCCACAGGAGACCAACAAGGACAAGAAGCCAGCACAGAGAATGGAGGAGAGTAAGCCTAAGGGGAGCTACATGTGTGTTTGTGTGAGGGTGTTTGTGTGGGTGCCTTTGTCTCTCCATTCGTCTCCCTGGGGATGCTGTCTAAAAGGTCACACAGACTTTATCTTTTGATCTGTGTTTCTCTGTTCAAAACACGATTGAAGCTCCAGCATCTGCTTCCTGACTCGAAGTCTTTAGACTTTTCATTTAATGAGGCACTGGGCTCGCCACCTCTCACCTTCACCTATCCACTGCCTTTATAGTTTTTTGTCTTTGGCTCTTTGAATCTCCATCACTCTTCCCCTTCCAATTCCACACAATCTCTTCAAATCCATTCTTTCCTTTCATTGTGTTCTGTTTTCAACATCATTTTAAGCTTTGCTTAGCACCCTGTGTCCATCACTTATTTCTTTGAGCTCTTTATCTTACCTTTCCTCCATCACCTCAGGCCAAGGCTCTACTGAATCCAAAGAAAATGATGGGGATGTGAGGATCAAATAGGCCTCCTGCAGGGTTTGACGTCTGAAGGACCTGATGTACAGATCTGGAAATTACAAAGGTCAGACCAAGATACAAATGTTCATCTTTTTAAGAAAACACAGAGACATTTAGAAGCTCCACACCCGTATACTTGTCTTTAAGAAGCCTGTAACAGAATCAGCCTACAATAAAACTTAGTGTGAGGTGCTGCTTGTTGTCCCAGGCCAGACAGGGGCCCGTAAAGGGCTGATAAACAAAACCACAGCTGTGGCTCAAAATGTGATCGTTTTCAATGACAGTAAGAAACCTCCCTATGGGGTCTATCTGACAGCCCTTGCTCATATGATAGGAAATGACTGAATGTTGCCACTTTAGCCCTAAATATAGGGAGAGAAACTTGAAATTTTTTTCGAATAGCTGGATGTAATAGTTTGCTCTTTGACATTTTTATCATCATCATCACATTTATATTTAAAAAATACAAGTTGTTTAATGTTTATTGTTGAGATAAATTTGAAAATGTAAGTGTTTCATTTTTTTGTGTTGGTGTCTTATTATGGTTTTGAACACTGCAATGGCTGATTGAGAATTTATTACCCAGGGCCCCAAACAACTCCATAATTTTCACTGTTTAAAGTTACAGAATAGTTTTAAAAATCACATCTTATTCATTTCAAAGTAATAAACAGAACAACATAATGGAAGTTACATTTGAACTATATTTCATAAAATTGTACTTTTTAAAGTTGTTGGTAATAATTTGAGCAAGCTACTCTATTGAGTTTGAAACCAATAACTTACGTTTAATAGTCGATTGGTTACTTCAGAGGCTGCCAGCTTGTTTAGCACACAATGACTTCAGAACTCTTACCGTTTCCATTAAAAAGGAACATTTATAAATGTATTAAACAATGGGAACCATTTACCTTACCCTCCCAACTTTTGACTACAGTCGATGAAACCCTCCAATATAGAGAAAAAACAGTAGTATGTTTTGTTATTGGAGTGTGAGAAAGAGGTAATAAGTAAAGGTTAGAGAAAGAAGGACCCATTTGTTGAACACATTTTATTGAACCTTTAATGGAATCCATCTTCAAATGCGCCCTCCAAAGAATGCAGCTTACATTTGTCCAATTTGATTGAACCCTCTTCACTGTTATTTCAGATAAGTTAGCAAACAGATAACTGCATCAGAGAACTTCAACTCAAACACAAAGTGCAAATGGATTGAAGCTCTGTGCAGGGTGACACAGCATGTCATTTAGCCAACACAGCATATTGGCTGGTATAAGGCCACCATAGAGGCACAGCCAAATGAATTATGGGCAAACAGAGAATATTGAAGCTTTATCCACTGTGCTTTACAGCTCTGAGTTGGCTTAGCCATCTAAACAATCCATTTAACACCGTAGGGCCGACTCTTCCCAATAGCTCCTGTGTGGATGTGGAGTTGAAGCACCGCATGACTGATGACACTGGCTAATGTTCAAATCGCACAGTTTCCTTGCTGTATACAGGAGAATAAAGGTAGTGTTTGAGTTTATTGAAGAGGGAAACAGAAAATGATGTGGAGAAAAGTCTCAGTAAGTGCAAAAAGTGGCTGTGGGCAGAAGCACAAACCACTCTATCAATGTTTCTGTTTTATGTGTGTGGGTCAGAGCTTGGCATTTGCCATTTATCATGAGAAGTAAAGCGCAAAATACCTGCAGATTATAGCCTGCAACTGTCCACAGGAAAGAGTGTAAAGACAAGACTGAGGGCCAGATTTACTAAAGGTTTGCGTGTATGAAAACTTGTGCAAACTTGATACCACCAGCAAAAAATGTGCTATCTGATCTACTAACAGTGTGCAGTGAGGATTGTGTCTTTCATATGAGCAAAACAACACGTACTGTTCATTTAGTACGTTTGCCTTAATGAATTTTCAAAACGAGGCGTTTCTGCCCAAGTGCGCAAAATACTGGGAGGAGAAAATGCAAAGAAGTTTAGTTAGTACACGCAGTGTGATTTACCAAGCCAAGCAAAAATTGCGGTGGTTGTGACGGTGTCTGAATTTAACACCTTTGAAAAGAACGTGCTAATCCAAGAGCCCTAGTGTTATGCACTGCAGGCTGCAGTTAGGAGGAGACATAGGCACAATAAAAGACATGTTAACATGTTTAAATGACAGAGAAATAAATGGTATGCATTTATTTTGTATCTTGCTTCAATAATAGTTTAAAAGAAACGCCATGATTAAACTGTAACTGAACATTCACAGCGTCTGAATTCTAAAGAATTTCAACATTGACACTAATGCCGTCCTATTTTCCTCTTCTCACCAACATTACATTTTAAACTGGGCATTTCATTTTCTCGGGTTACGCGTCTCTGGTGCGTTCCGGAGCGCTTCTACAGAGCGCGCTCGTCTCTTCACTCTACAGCCCCCTCCCCTGCTGCTGCGCTGTGGGACGCTTGAATGGGGGGCTCACCATGCTTGTACCCCCAACTTCAGTACCTGTTCACATTTATCTGCTATTACTTGAAAATACTGGACGTTCATTTGCCTCTAATTAATATCTATTTTGCGCCTGCAGACGTCCAGCTTTCCGTCCAAACTCTCTGTGACGTAAACCAGTAGAACGCGCAAAAGCCTGACAGAAATACTACCGCCTCCACAAGGTTTGCACCTGACGTCATTCACGCAAATGTTCTTAGTAAATCACCCGCAAAACGCCCACAAGCCAAACGTGCAAACTTTTGCAATGAGCACACAATTTAATTACTTCCAGCAATTTAGTACTCTTTAATTGAGATCTTAGTAAATCTGGCCCTGAATGTTTGGGATGGAAAGTTGCGTATTATTGTTGATTTATACTTGCACAACATATACTCAAGATCTTGTGCCTTTACTTACTAATGTTTTCTCTCTCATCCGGGTGATCCCCGGTGACAACAGACGTTTACCACAAGGTGCCTTCATTTTCCCATAGTAAAAGTGATGGGTCTTTGTTTCCCTTTTCTGACTTTAACTGCCATTACTCTCACATATATGGTCATGCCTACATTCTGCATCTAATTGTCTCGTCTCATTGCCAAGGGGGCAAAGAGCAACTTTAGTTGCTTTAGTCTGTGGAAATGCCTCAAAATGTGTGTCATACCGAGACGAACCGAACTGAACCGCTTGTTGGAAATGAGGCATAAGGTGACTTCTAATTTTGATGAAGAATATGTAATGTAGCTCTTGCTGGCATTCTGGAAGGACAGATGTGCCCGAACAAAACCATCAATGGGGGATACAAGTTCCATAATATGGATCTCTAACTAATCTAATTTAAAACTGTACTGTATATTGCATTGTTGTCTTTTAACTATAGCATAATGACTTCCCATACTGTTTGCCTAACCATGATCAAAGTTCTGTGTAAACGCCTTCACATCAGCACTTGGCATTCATCCAGCATTGCTAATGTTGCAAGCAATGCATTGTCTATGCAGATCATTGGAAGCTTTACTGAAAACGATTTGACTACTAGTGAACTTTTTGGACAATAAACTTACATTTCCAACTATAAGTGTGAACTAATTTAGTTTGAGCCAGTCTTTTTTCAATGTGAACTTGCCCGACAGACTGCCGGTGTAGGTTTTCCTCCTAAACCTTACAGAACTCTACCACGTGTTAAACAGTAAGAACTTGTTTTGATATGGCTGACAACAGTATTTCGGGGTCTGAATGAGAAATGAAAGGGTTTAGACAGTGTCATTATTTGAGGGAATTTGACAGTGTTGAAAAACATACAGCCATGTCAAACTTACGAGCTACGACGTACCAAATCTTGGAGACATGTAATCGATGTTGTATGAGAAGTTTCTTGTATGCAATCATGTCTATTACAAAAAAAGATCTTTTTTTCAGGCCCATTTTTTTCCTTTCTTTACAGACAGCTGAAGACAGCGATAAATTACCAGTGGAAGAGGGGGGTGGGCTATTACATTCAGAAAAAGGGTCAGAAAGTAGAAACCAGGCCAGTTTCATCACTGACATTCCTCTCTGTATGGGGTGCACACTGTAACCACAAAAAAAGTGTCCATTTAAAACAAAAAGAAGTCAATGAAGCAACATTACCAGATCAACTTTTGCTGTCAAAATGTACCTCTGAGTTTCAGATCGGCTCTCCAGTTGGATTAGGTTTTTGTCATCAACATCACAGAAGCCCACTTTCACACACCCAGGCTGCTCAGACATCACCAGGGAGGATCCGCAGACTATAAGGCTCAGCTTTTCTCATTACCTCAGCTCTTTTCATTTGCATTGACAGCTCCGCACACCAAGGAAAAAATGTTTAACCTTAAACAATTATGTTTTGAACCCATATTGTTGCAATCATTTGCTCCCCTGTTGCATGGCTCTTCTTTTTCTCAACGTCTTTTATGTGTCCCTCTATTTCAACATCTTATCTAAATCTTCTCCCTCCCACCTCTCTCTTTGCCTCCCTCTGTAATTCCTTTGATAAAATATCAAGGCTTACTTGCTCAAACAAACATTTGTGGATGTGACTGCACTGTTAGGATGAAGGTTCTTTCCCAATGCCTTCAAACTTTGATATTTATGAAAGTAAACCCCTGTATATTTAGTTTTAGCCCATGTATTGGAAATGTAGAGCACTCCCACCCTCATTAAAACAGCACTAAAGGTAACCCTACAGTGTCATGTCTGTCCTGTCGCCTCCAGGTTGCCAGCAAGAGCCAGCTCCCAGAACATGTTTTTACAAGCATTAACTTTTCACCCATGGGAGTTAGATGGCATGGGAAGACTAATTTCATCAGTCATATTGAGATATTTAACTCAGTTTCAACAGAAACTACAATATGTGAAGAGGTGTGATGCTTTGTAAAGTATATCAGTGGCTCAGCCTTGAGCCACTCACAACTGGCTCCAGCTTTGGCTTAATGCTTTCACATTTTTCAGTTCTCTTTAGAGGTGTCATGAAAAGCTTTTCTGTACCCACTGAATGCCTTGTACTCACATATTTATTATTACTCACACCTAAAGTTGAGGAAAGCCATTTAACAGCTATCTGTGTTTCTTTTTTGAAGATGATAAAGACGCCTTTCTGTGCAGCAGGGCACAGAAAGTAGGCTCCCCTGTCAGCCACTGACCTGGATATTTTTTTCACATTGGACTATAAGAAAAACATGGAACACTGAAGTGCAATTGTGTGCATGTGTTTTTATACCAACCTGCTCCCTCTGCGGTGTTGCATGTTGTCATCCGCCATGAAGAAACTTGGAAACCTGTCCCTCACTGTGTTCTCTACTTCTCAGCAGCCATGGCATCCCCTGCAACACTGCTCACTTCATGTTTTCCATATCTGCTCATGCTTGAGAGGCTTTATTCCCCCTCTAGTTGTAGGGAATAAAAGAGATGGAAAATATCTTGCTTATTTTCTGCAGAAAAAAAAAAGGATTCCATCGGGCAGCATGGGCCCTCTCATTCTTTGCTGGAGCAGAACCAGATCACTGATGTGGTTTCCATTTGTGTCTGATGTTTTTTGGCTAATACTTTCTAATCAAAGTCCATTAGTGTCATGGTAGCTTGTGTCGCTGTAAGCCTGTTTTTTTTTCTCGTGTGTATTATATGCAACGCATGCATTAAATGTGTCCCCCTGTGTGTTCTTTGAGTGTGTATGTACATCTGGGACTGTGTGAGTGTGCATTATATTCCAAGTTTGTGTGTGACTTGCCATTGCCCCCAGTCTCTCCTGCAGGACCATTTTTCTTCATTCGTTCCATCTTTTTGTTTCTTCTTTTTTCCCCTGTTCTTCTCTTTGTGCACTGGGGAACACAATGTCTGGTTTAATATCATTTTCCAATCACTGAAGGCTGCGGGGTAGGGACTTTTGACTGAGCTATTTCGTTCCAGCTAATACCAAAGAGAGAGGAGAGAAAATAATAACCCTAGTGGTTGATAATAGCTGCGGTGATCATTCTGCAGTCATTTGCCTCTGGTGCTCTCTGTATCTGCAGCTGATGTTGTCTTTGTTTTGTCACTCCCCTCTACACAGAGCTACACTGCTATTACAAGCTGTCCGATACCCTTCGTCTACTCCATGTCCATCTGAGATATATTCAGCACCATCTGGTTGTTTTTACAGATGGAAAAACACACAAAAAAGAGAGATGTGTAGTCAGAGGAGAGGCAGGCACAAAAAGTCCAGTGGATATGTACTTTTAAAGTCAAGACTTGTCTGCTGTAATGCATGCTTTTTGAAGAGGTCCAGATCCTGAGGAAACTGATTACACAAGAGCTTAGGGGAAAATCTCTGGAGAGTTAAGATTCAGGGACATATGTTGTCTTCATCTTCACCCTCCTCCCTCTCCTACCCGTCCTTTTTTTCTTTGAGAGAGAGGGAGGGAGTCAGACTGAGAAGGAAAGAAGGAAGGGAGGGGAAAAATCATTATTAACTCATAAGCTGGTTAATGCTGTAGCACTCTCAACCTTCAGCTCAAATGAGAATTTCCGTCATTTACATATCAATTTAATTTCCCGTGTTTCCCCCTTTCCTCTCTCCCCCTCCTTCATTAAAAGCAGCATTTGCTTGCCACTGCAATCAGCCTGTGCAACACATTTTCCTGGATGGCAAGCACTCAAACACACTTGTACACTCCCTGCATGTGTGCATACACACCTATAAAAAGAAAAACACAGGCACACACAAAAAAAACTGGTGATGTTTTGACACAAGCAAATGCAGAGATGCACACACCTACATTTATTTTTTGTTACCTTGTCGCATGCACAGATATGCACGTAAACACACACACACACACAGACACAGAGGGTGTGCGTTAGGGCTCAGGCAGGCAGGCAGAGCAGCTCCGTGGCCCGCTGTAGCTCTGTCAGGATTAAACCAGTGATCAGAGAAATGAAAGGGAAGCTGTCATTCCACATAGGCCTCTGTGCACATCATCCTCAATAATTATACCCTTTCCTTCTTCCGCCTCGCTTCCTCCTCTCTTATAACCTCCTACCTGTGTGTGTGCGTGTGCATGGGTGTGTGCGTGTCACAGACCGCATGCTTGACTGACAGCACATCAAATAGGGGCTTTTATGAAATATGTGCCTGCTTGAATTACACCTACTTTTAAACCTAACTTTTTTTCCCCTCTGTGACATAAAACCACACCTGTATGTTTGTGTGTGTACTGTGACAGTTGTCTATTTATGTATGTATGCACGTGTATGTGTGTGCGTGTGCGCACATAAGCATGCACGTTTTAGCAACCACTTTTGAATCAATACAGATGTGGTTAGCCCGGCATGGCTCACATCTGGCGGTTAGACTAAACCTGCAGGGGATATGTGCAAATAACTACTTCAATCTGGGGCTTTAAGCTTATGAATGTGATCAAATATTCAGTTCAAGCAAAGTGTTACACAGCAAGGCCCCAAGTGTAAAGTGAGTTTAAGGTCTGTCAATTTAAGTCAAAGCCATATGTGACCTCTGGTGTGGAAGTCAAGAAGTACCAGATCCAGGCTGTCATAGTATGATCCCTTTCATTTTTTATGACTCTTTTTATGGAATTTCCATTTTCACTGGAATTAGAGGCTAAAGGCTGGATCCTGCTAGGACACATACTGAGGTTACAAGCCTGGGTCGGCTGTGGAGTAACATTATTTTGCCCATAACACTGTTGCTCATTGAAGTATTTATTTGATGACTGGTTTCCATTTCAACTTTAAATTCTGATGTGTTGTTTAAGTTGTTGTAACCTTATATTAAAAAAGGTGGATGACAGTGTTTACTCTTGAAGAAACCACAAAGCAATGTCTTTCTGTTTTTGTTTTTAATCTACATGATGACATGTATTAAGGCAGTGGTGTCCAAACTTTTTTTCTTGCGGGCCAAAATTGTCGCGTTAGAATTGCTCACGGGCCACAGGGTTTTTTTGGGGGGGGTTTTTTTTTATAAATATAGGAAGGAACTTTTTGTATTTTGACCTCTTCAAAAAATAATGTAAATACACAATAACTAATTGCAGTGGGAAACTGTTGTGTTCTAATTTTTTGGAAAGAACAGTCAGGCTTTTATAGGTCTCCCTCGCTAACATGAAAAAGAAAAAGAACGAAATATGCCATCTGATGAGGCCTGGGGCCAAAATCTTCTGATTCTTCGATTTGAAGTCAAGGGCCACAAAAAATCCACTCAAGGGCCACAAATGGCCCCCGGGCCGCACTTTGGACACCCCTGTATTAAGGTTATGTTAACCTGTACAGCTTTCCTTTTGTGTAGAACTGATCACAACAGTTTAAGTAAACCAGCTCTGGTGCAACTTTAGGTTTAATTTCTTTCCTGTGTCTAATACTGATATACGTTTTGGTTTTCCTTCTAGATAGTCTGCAAATCAGCATCAATATTTCTGCCAACTTAAATTACACCAATTACCAGCTAATAGTGCTTTTAGACTAGCACACAACACTTGAAGTTTTCTGCAACATGTGTGAAGGCTAACAGCCAACATTTTCATTTTGCTCGTACTCTTTCCTGCCAGCCCCCTGGAACATTTTCACAGTGAAGTTGGTGCTAGCTACGTCTGAAGGCAGCAGGAAATATTAAGACATCAGCACAAGCAGGAGCGGGAGTTGATGTTTATATTCTGCAACCAGTGCATGACCATTGGCTGTTTGTACGTAACTGGTGTGATCTCTGCACGTCTGAAGGTGAAGTAGGTTATATCATTTCATGGACCTCTCATGGCTACCCATATCCAGAAATCACACTGATCCTGAACACTCAATGCTGTACTTCTGTCCCTTCATCTATGTTATGTGAAAAGTTTCATGTGTTCTCTGGAGCCTGTCATGAATACATACCTTGGTTTTACTTGCTCTTTGTCCCCTTATTGGAGCTAATGACTTTTTACTGTAAGACTACTTCGTATCCAGGGTTTTGTATAATACTGACTTGTTATTATAGCTCAGCGCTTGAGCGTGTAATAAATGTAAATCTCGGTCTCTGTAACTGGGTCCCCCGAAGCTCATTATTTGTGACAAGTGTGTGAGACGGTGTTTGTTTTCTGCTGTGTTGCAGTTGAGTAATGAGATCATTCGTCTGTGCTTCCTAAGCATCTCTCTGGACAAGATCTTTACGGGCTACGTGGTATGCAGCAAGTAAGGAAGGAAATTTACCTGGATGCAGATTCATCACGAGTAGGGAATATATTACTGACATAAGGACTCAATGGAGTAAGGGTTCTTTTGAATTTCTAAAATTTTAATCTTAATTAAATGTGAATACATTTAAAGAATTGGAGTATGAAATACAGTAATTAGAAGTCTTGTTATGTTGCTGTGTATCAGTGGTAGAGTCTGTCGTCTCTCAACAGGCCTGGGGTTCAATCCCCAGCTCCTGCAGCTATATTCTTAGCACACCTTTCAGGGACAAGTTTGCAGAGGAAGTAGCAAAGGCCCCAGGTTGTTTGTAGTTGTTTCCAGCACTACTTTATCTTTCCATGAGTTCTTTTTTTTGGGGGGGGGAAATATTACAATTCATGCAAAATTACGTAAGACAAAACGTGGATCTTTAGTGACAACATATTGATACTTTTTTGCATTATTAAGGTTTTTATATTAGTGTTACAGCACATGATTAATATCTTAGTAAACACTGAAAAAAAAATGCATCTTAACCAGAAGATCGAGAGTTCGAACCCCAGCTCCTGTAGCACCATGTGTCTTTCTGCGTCAATTGCTTATGCGGCTTCATTGGTGATCTGTGCATGGGATAGTTACTTCTGAGGGTTTCTACTTAGCAACCCAACTATCAGTTTATGAATGTGTAAATGTGCATTCCTAGTCATTTGGGAGTTCTTATCCCTAAAAGAGTGATTGAGGTTTAAACGCTGTCCATAGCTGCTCTGATTTTTTACTCTCTTGTGTTCAGTTTTCACGGTGACAGATCAGATCTGACACGGTCAATCTTAAGAACTTTTCTTGTCCTTTAAAAAACTATTTCAATTCTTTCATTCACTGTGATTATTCTGAAATAATTTAATTTTTCAGTTTTTCTCTTCTCAAAAAGTTTGGAAGCAATTAGATCATTAATTAGATCAGTTTACCATCAGTACACAAGATGCCACAGGGCGTAAACTTGTGTGTCGGATTATCCGGATTGAAATCATTCTGTAGAACTTAATTTAATTTAATTCACTACATGAGACACAGTCCTGTTTTCCTTCTCGTATAAAATAATACTTCTACCTGTACAAAATCCAAGACCAAGTGTTAAGTGGAAGATTAGATAAGACACAAATTCACATCAGATAAAAGTAAGACTTAATGCAATAGAAAAGGAAATGCAAAGCTTTGAGCTAAGGTTCTTGCTAGGACAACTTGCAAAGACGTTGCTTTTGGAGAGGACCTACGGTGTCAATCAAGATCCTTTTTATCAAATAAGTATTTCATCTGCACTAAATGTAATATAAAGGAGCACTTCATACAAAAGTGGGATGCTGTTATGTTTTGCGGTTATACTTTTAAATGTCACCTCTGTGTTAAATGTTAAAGTGGCAGATGCTGCAGCACTTCCTTTGCTACTGACGCAATGAATAATAACGACATATTATTCTCACTAAATGAGAGCATAATGGAGCAGTTATAAGACAAAGATGTGAGTGCCGGCGCATACTTCAAAGGGAGACTGAATGCACTGTGCTGACAGCAGATCACTGCAAACATCTGCCTTTCCTGTCAACTAGTTACCTTCCCTTTGCTGTCTTTGCACACATTTGCATTCACTAAACAGATTTTCTGAACAAAAAATGAACACAAGCGTTAGGCCAAAAATAGAGCATATTTTATAGAGCCAGTGGAAGGGATTCAACAAGAAACTGCGCTTCAAGATATGTGTTTCCTTCAGTTGTCAGTTAATCAGTGGGTCAGTGGTTTTCTTAACTGCAGATTTTCACTTCATTACTGATTGCTCTAAAAGAGTGTTTGAAGGGATGCCAGTGTTTTCACTCGCTGGCACATACACTCTCACACACACAAATTCCAGGCTCTCCAATACCCCTTCGGGCCCCTCGCTGTCTGCTCGGGCAATCGACCTCATCCAACCAATTAAAGACAGCGCTTAGTTCCTGATCGATGGCTGGGATGGGGCAGGATGAGGACAGCAGGAAAGGATCAGAGCTATTCAAGAAGATCCACTTCATGACCCGATGACACTTTTTATTTGGTCTTCCTATCAAGAGCGGCTCAGCCTCAGATCATACTTCAAGCGCCACAAGCATCAATCGCCCTCCCTTGTGGAACTCATTTTAAATATGCAGCTTGTTGTCGCCTGTAGCCGTCAGATACAGCTGCTTGGTAGTTGGCCCAACGTCTCAAAAATGTGACACTTTTGGTGTCCCTCCAGCATTTCTTCTGGACTCTGTCATCCAGATTATTTAAAAGATAGTTTTGATGTGGCTTAGAAGTGACATAGCACAAAGAGGGCAGAGGTAAAACAAACAAACATTTCATTCAAGAGACCGGGGGGGGCCTATATAGTCATCGAGATTTCCTCAGGGTTAACTGGCTTTTCATGACCTGGCATGTGGTTCATTGCTCATCAGGGAAACTAAACCAAACCCCTTAACTTCTCAAGAGCATTCTCTGCTCAGATCAGAGATCAATCTGTAAAAAATCTTCACTTACTGGCATAGTAAAGGGACTTGAGCTTGTATAGCGCTTTTCTAGTCTGTGCTGACAGGTAATGCACAGAGACAAAGCACATCATCAACAGCTGTTCTTTAGAGTTGTTATCAGCATCAGAACCATCCTGAAACCATCATCCTCATCATCATCATCAATAATACCAAGCCGGGTCTTTAGCTTTCTCCTTGGTTTTCTTTCACCAGTTGTTCTGGACTTTTGGCTATATTTTGTACCCGGATTAAGTAAAAATACACTTCGCTTTGGTCTTTTTCATGAAATTATAGGTCCCATATTCTGGGATACAATCGCTACTGTTCGAAAAAAGTTTATTTTCATGTAAAAGGCACATTTCCACAGACTTTGAATTTGTGCACGTAGATGTGCCTAATCATGCACAAAATACCTGGAAAACACACTAAAGACCGGAGAAAGCACAATATGGGACCTTTAAGGCTTTTTTCGTTTGCTGCAATTGGATCCTCCTCTTTGTTTTTTTGTCAAACTATTACAAAAAGTAAACAATTTCTTTGAATGGAAAAAGCTCATTTTACTTTTCTTGCTTGACCCAATGGCACATACTTATACTTATTGCATGCAATTCTGGCCTTATTTTGTGCTTTATATCTTTTGGTCAAGGTTTGGTTAATGGACTTGAAATTGTTGTGCTTTTCTAGTCTTCTAGCTACTCAATTTTCTTTTACACTGCACCTAACCATTCACACACTGATGGTATAGAAAAGCTATGTTCAGTGTCCATCAGGATAAATCAAACCATTTTTACACATTTATTAGCCGCCGACAAAGCAGCAGGAACAATTTGGGATTAAGTCCTTCCCAAGGACACATCGGACATGAGGCTGAAGGTTCAGGGGATTAAACCCCCAAAGACGACAGTCTGGACAACTGATCTACAGCTGCCCCAGTAGGTCTATACAGTAAGTCTAAAGATATATTTTTGACTGAAAAAAAATAGAAATAAATTGGTTTCAGTTTTTGCAGTGTGTTACAAAAGTACCTAGAATGTATTTCTATTTTGGGTCTTTTTAAACCAATATGTAATTAAAAAGGAGTGTTCAGATTAGTAAATCATGAGACATGCAAAAAGGAAGCTGAGAGTCAAACCTAGTCCATCTGCTGCGACAACAACAGCCTTTGTACATGGGCGACCCGTAGGCTCTGGAATCTGTTGCAGAATGACTTAAAACTGAAGGATGCTGGTGTCCTCAAAATGTTTTTAAATCTAAAATCAAAGACCTGGAAGCAGATTCTATAGATGCGAATAGATAGAATGCAGATGATTTTAGCTTGACTGCTTGAACTACTGACTCCCAGATTTGACTCATAGATACTACTACTACAGGGGCTCCTGCAATGAGGGCCGTCTCCCGTCCCTTTGCGTTGAGCCAATCAGGTGAAACAGTTTCTTCCAGCGCTGGCGGTCCTGTGTCAGCAGCTCTGCGTCCTCCACGGCGACTCTGTGTTGTCTAAGGTCACCTGCGATGATGTCGACCGAACGTGTGCGGAGCTTGCCTCGTGGCCCTCTCCAACCTGCTGCCTTTGGGTCGAATTGGAGAATGGCTTTCATCGCATGGTCAGGAGGTAGGCAGAGGACATGGCCATGACTCATAGATGGTCCCATTATAATGCAAGATGTTTTGTAAATTTTAACTTGTCTCCCTTTGTGTATTTGTCTGCAACTTTGTGTTTTTTTCTGCTGCCTGTCTTGGCCAGGTCTCCCTTGATAAAAGAGGTTCTTAATCTCAATGGGACCAACCTGCTTAAATAAAGGTTAAATGAACAAAAAGAAATTGGCAGGCAACATAACCATAATGTTAACCATCGCATTTCTTTTTTAAGCTTTCGGTCAATCACTATAAGGTTCCCATACTTAACTTTGTAAGTGATTGTCTTTGATAAAGATGCAGTTTGATTTAAAATTGTTAGTTTGCTTTCACATGATTTATGAGTCAGTGAAGGTATTCATGTCTATATTGTGGAAATGCATTGCTGACTTAAGAGTGGCCCAAGGCATGTTGATTTATTCTGTACTCAACACAAAGAAATGCAAAGCATGAATCATATGACTGTCACCTTTAGTTTGTACAGTATGTGATGGCTGTTGATAACGTGTGCGAGACATTCCAATTGCAAAAGTTAAATCGAATCATAAACACTCACTCATTTCCTTTTGCTTCATTTTATCTTATTCATGGAAATTCCAGAAAACCTCAAAAAGACCTTCGGCAAAAAGGTAGCCACCTTTTGAAAAATAAATGAACAACATTTCCCCCCTTACAGTATCTGTCGTCAGTCCTCCCTCCATCACAAGCTGGTGATGGAGGGAGGGTGTTAAGTAAAGACGCGCTGATGTTTGTTTTTTTTTCCCCTTCAGATATCACACCAACGAGCCTGTCACCCACACAGCCAATATCACAGTCAGTCCACACACTGGGTTCAGTCACAGGGCAGAGGAAGAAAGCAGAGGAGAGGGTGGACAAAAGGAATGAAAAAAGAAATGGGAGAAGTCAAAACGACGGAAAAAAAAAAAAAGATGTGTCCTGGTGGTAAGAGCAACAGGGCACGTGCCACATGCTTTTAATTCAGCAAGTTTTAGCCACCTCTCCCACTGTCCTGGTTCTTTCCTTTGATATAACATAATGACTCAATGTGAAAATAGACAAGAAACTTATAGAAGGTTTTCCTAAAAGAAATATGAAGGATTTATCAAACTGAAAATAAATAAATAAAAGTAAAAAAATAAATAAAAAAAAGTCAGACAAAACTAGAGTGATAAAAACGGGAGACATGTAAGTGCTGTGTAAAGATTAGTGGACCAGTAGAATGTGTTTTGCAGGCTTCCTGCAGTATGAATAAATGTAAGTTTGAATAGAATACAACTCAATAGCTGTGATACTGGCAAACCTTGCAACACTGAAAAGCATGATTCAGGGAAGTGCTGTAATATGCAATGTCAAAACAACAATACCGGCTGCTTGGAAACACATTTATTAGTCCTCCAAAGGATCACTCTATTTCTGAATTTGTTAGATAATTTATCATCCACCTGAGAATGCAGCCCCCTTTGTGGCAAATGGAACACGCTGCAGAATAGAGCCATGAATTGAATGTCTACTGGCACATTGTCACCCGTGCCTCATTCGCCAGACTGTAGCATTCGCGTGCTTCTCACCTTCCTGCTCTTTGAGCACGGCGCAGACTGATCCATCCTTCTTCTTTTTATTCCACATGGTCACTCCCACACAGTATTAAGTGCAATAAAGTGATTCAAGGACTCATAAACGCTGCCGAACAGGACGTAATTGCAGTTAAGTAAATCTTTTTGATCTAACACAAATGCCCATTTCTTAAGAACTGACATTTTAACTCAGTTTGCTTGGAAAAAAATCATTGACGATAAGTTAAATAACTTCCTGGAAATTGACACTTTTGTATTTACTTTGTGACTGCCCTTAATTATTACAACTAATAGGAAATGTGGATGATAAAGGGCCTTGTTGAAATGTTTTATCCCTGCCAGGTTGGAGCTGCTGAGCCAAAAGCTTTCTTTTAATCACACAACACCTCTCCTTCATAAAGTAATAAACCAGGTGGTGAACCCTCCATCTGGCTCAGACTTCTTCTGTTCACTTCCTCATTTGCCCTCTCTCCTCTCCTCTCCTTCCCTTTCTTCCTTATTCCATTCACATTCTCCTCTCTCTCTCTCTCTCTCCTTCACCTCCTCGATGTCTCTCATTCCGCTGCCAATTTGATGACACAAGAGGAGAGCAAAACACAGTCACAGATCGATCACAGATGAGACTGTCTTTTTCATCGGTACAAGTCTTAGACTTTATTGTCCCAAATGGGAAATTGTTCTTCACTGCACTGTACAGGTTTGGCTATAACATGAAAGCTACTATAAATCCATTTGCTTGCCTTGCAGCATCTTCTTTAGAACATATATGTTTTTTTTTATGGCTTTGTTTGTTCAACCACGCATTGAACGGCAGTTTATTTAGCTTTTATAACCCTCAGGCACATTTATTGATATGGATTGTATCACTGCACTGTTTGTGTGAAGTCATGAATGTGATATATTAGATCTATCTTGTTTGTGTATGTAGGTGTTGTATGATCATGTTGTGGCTTAACATGATGAATGGGAGGTCGCCCGCTTGCTGCCCTCCCTCCCCTCTGTCCTCCTGGTGGCCTCTCAGCTGTTTTCACTTTTACTTTTTCATCACCATTTCTCTAAACTATTTTCCTCACCATCGTCTCTTTTCCTTTGCTTTAGGTCCACTTCCTCAAAGCACTGGCTATGTCTTTTTTGCATGTGCATCCATGCAAGGTAGGCACACACACCTCTCTGTCTTTATTTAATCATTGGTTCTATTACAGGGGGATATTTTCCCAGACAATGCCTCTGAAGGCAGTGAGCCAGGCACGCCGAATGAGAGGGGGAGATCTCTCTATCCCTCATCACATGGAAGCCACAGTGCCGGCACTCCCACTGACTTAGATGAATGAATTTAATATATCTTCCTTTTGAAGCACAGATGACCTCCTGATACGGCGCTCTGTCTCTCTATCACAGGAGGCCTTTATTTCTTTGGCTCTGCTCCGAAATCAGGAAATGCACAGGAAGGTATCTGAAGGGATTCTGACAGAGACTAATTTGTTTGGTGGCCTGACGTGACTCGTGTATATCTTTGTCCATATAGGGGCGGACACTTCCAATCCCTCAACAGACACTTTTATGACTATGGGATATCATGTTGATATATTTGTTTGAATCTGTAGCTGTTTATAGCACAGGAAACAAACTAGGCTTTATGCCTGTGGGAAATATTGTCTTAAAGCCAGTTTGATGTTGGGATGTTTGGTTGACTTAACAGCTAAACACCCTCCCAATTGTTATTTGGCATTAGAATATATTCATAATGTAGTAAATGAAACAAATTATCATCGTACTTTTCAATTTTAGCCCAGTGTTATGCTCAAACTGCAACGCATGCCACTTACCACTAGCCAGGGCTTAGCCATGAATTGGCTTTATTTCCTGGTTAATGGCCCTTCCCTGTTACCCAGATGTAAACAATCACAGTGAACAAAACAGTATTTGGCCTTAATCAGATTAAACTGGCATATCAACCATGGCATTGTGTGAGCACATTAAACACAGGAATGTGGACAGTAACCTTCAGGGAGGACTGATGTCACATCCCCGGGTTTAGGGTTTAGTTTGTTCCTGTTTCCTCATGTATCATGTCTTGTGTTTGTGTTTTACTTTGTACTTGTCCTCAGTTTTCTGGTCTTGTGCTCTTTGTTCCGCGTTTCCCTCCTGTCTGATTACCTGATGTGTCTCACTTGTGTCTTATTCACTCCACCTCCCTTTTCAGTCAGGTCTGTTGGCTGCATGTCCTTCTCCCCAGTGTTTTTCCACTCTGCTGATTACCTGATGTGTCTCACCTGTGTTTTGTTAACTCCACCCCCTTTCAGTATATAGCGTCTGTGTTTCCTCTCGCTCCTTGCCAGTTTGTTTTGTCTCTTTGTCTTCTTTTTCCGTGTGCCTGCGTTCCAGCATTATTTTTGTCTTGACATCTGATCCGATCCTGTTAGTTTTTGACCACGTCTTCTGCCTGCCGACTTTGTTACCTACGCCTGGATTTTGCGTACCGACCTTTGGACTGAATAAATGGATTGAAATTGCCTGCCGATTTTGAGTCGTTGCGTTTGGGTCTCTTCCTCTTTCCGTGACCGATGGCAGTGCTAGCACTTCTAACATTAGCCACACTCTGGATACCAAATTACATTGTTTACCCACAGACGGCCATCTTAAAGGAGTCGTATAGTGAAAAATCTACTTTAACTTTTGAACATGTGGGTAACCTGAGTGCCAAGCCACAATGTGAAATAAACCCATCCAGTCTTTTGTTTGTGGTCTGCATAAGTCTTACAACACAGACAATAAATATCAGTTTCAAAGTTGCAGTGAGAATCGGGTAAAAGATGATAGATAGATACTTTTACTATTTTACTATTATTCAAGGCATCCAGTAGCAGTATACAGACAGGCAGGACACAAGACATTAGTTACAATACACACCCGCTGTCCCCCCTCCCCTCTGTATACAATAATCCCCAAACAAGATTTAGGAGCCCCCTATGTGATTAAGAGTAAACATAATTACAGGTTAAACCTGTGCAGTTAGCATTAGACTTAAACTTATACAGCATAAATGTACATAACCTGTGAAGGAGAGAAAAACGTGTGCTGATTAAAAGAGACCTGTAAACAGTTAAAGAGCCTTAGAAACAAAAAGTGCTGACCTTCTAGAAACCTTCTAGCCTTCCTGGGGCGGAGTCTTTTCAGCTCCTTGCTCACCTGGTCCCTGGTGATGGTGGGGGGGGGGAGGGGGGATGAAATGTCTCTGGAGATTGTGTTTGTCCTGGTGGAGGTGTTAGGGGGAGAGAGAGGGAGGGAGGGGGTGTGTAGAGGGGTGCTGGGGGGACAGGCACTGGCTGCAGCGACGGGGCAGTCAAACCTGTTGAAAAACAAGTTGAGCTGGTTTGCTCTCTCAGGGTCCCCGTCTTCTGCAAAAAGAAATGTCCTCCCCTTCCCTGGTATCTATCTGCCTATCTACCTATGGACTCCACCTCCAGCCTAGAGCAAAACTTTCGCCAAGGTCCGCAATTTTTATTCTCACTAGTGAAGGAGTGATGTCTACCAAGAAAACTCATGGGGGCTCATTACATATAAAGAGACACACATCCCAAAACAGAGCATTCTGAGAGAGCTGGTTTAAACAGGGTCACAAACCTCAGCTGGTGCTTGATTCATTGTATATTCTAACGAAAGCACAGCACAGATGTTTTATTTACACCTCGGGGACTGTTTGAAAAGGTGGAAAAGGAGTATAATATATCCTATTCAAATCAATTGTGCTAATTTTTAACTGTTATCTTACCTTCAAACTATTGTGTCTCAGTTAAAGGTCCCATATTCTGCCCTTTTTGAGGTTATTTATTTTATGTCTACTGAAGTACACTCGCAATTGCTAATGTTTGAAAAAAGTGTGTTTCTAACGCTCAGAATCAGAAAAACAAAAAAACAAAAGAAAGGTCCCCATGTGTGCCAAGTCTGATCTGATTGGTCGGCCAATTTGCTCTCTTGTAATTGGTCAGTCATTTGGCTTTGCTTTCTGACATGTCTAGCCCCTATAACCATATTTTGAATTCTACAGTCAGTATGAGGGGAGCTTGTGCTTGCTACAGTGAGCCAATGGGCTTGGATCAGTGACCTCATGGGTTTGTGATATCACAACCCCCTTTTCAACGAGGGGGCCAAGGGACCAAGCATTTCATGTGGCTATTGCTACTGCTAACAATATCAGGAAGGAGATTTTCTGCAGACTTTAAATTGTTGCACATAGATGTGCCTCAACATGCACAAGACACCTGGAAAACACACTAAAGAGCATATAAACCAGAAAAAGCTGAATATGGGACCTTTACTAATCTTTTTTAACTGACCATGAAATGATTTGTCGAGAACCATCACTAGATTAATGCCTGCTGTAATTTGTTGAATAATATTAAAAATACAGTGATTATTTTTTCCTCACATACATTTCATTTTCCTCATTATTAAAAGGGAAAAAAAATAATTCATCCTCTATCAAAGGACAGGCAGCTGCTATAATACCTCTGGACTAGGCCATTCACCTTTGACTTACCACAAGATGTGTCAGCATTCATTATTTTTCCTACAGGAAAAGAAGGTATAAAGCTCTTTGTGCTAGAGCCTGCATGTGCATGCTAACAGTTTGTGTATGTTCGCCAGTCCATTCTGATGATGTGCTTCCATACTAAAGTGAGCCATAATGACCCGTCTTATATTTCCTTCCTTATTGGATCTCGTGCTCTCCTGAGACAGCAGACGTTGAGGCCCCAGGTAATTTTTCTGTCTCTTATAACAGATTGTCCCAGTGTGCTTTGTAAGTCCCACTTAATTAGGCCCACCATTGGATGGATTTACACTCATCCAGAAGCATCTCTTATTAGATATTTATCCCATGTGATTAGGACCACACTGATCACATTACACTGATTCAGACTCTTGAATGGCTAACTACTCTGCTACGTGCTGCATGTTTTGTATGCATGGTCAATTGTTTGATTTTTTATAATAATGAATAGAATCCAAATTGCCTGTATTTATATAGCATCTTTCAAAGACCCAAATAACACTCAATGTGAGGGTAAAACAGGCAATGTGCAAACAAAAGTTTAAAAAAATGAATGAATAGATAAAACCGATAACAAATTGATAGCAATGATTGTTGAGGATAAAAAGACTTTGAAAAATACCATAGGTGAAGTTTAACAGTTGGGCTGAAAATGTCCACAGATGCAGTGGAATAATCCAAGGACAGAGTTTAAGTGGGTGGGGGCTGCCACTCTAAAGGCTGTCCTGAAATTCTGCAGGTTGGTGTCGGAAGTAGAGAGCAGACCTGTGTCTAAGGATGGACAGTGAAGGGTTGAAGGAGGTCGATAAGGAAGCCTAGTGTGGGGAAAGTGCGTGCAGCGATTTGTAAGTTTGAAGAATGATTTTTTTTTAATGTCATGCAAGACTTGAAGGGCCAGTAAAAATGGATGAGGGTGGCGGTGATGTGCTGCCAGGGTTTGGTGAAAGTGAGAAGCATGGCAGCTAAGTTCTGCACAAACTGAAGCCTGTGGTGATGGTTTGGATGTGTCACTGGAATAAGAGGATGGAGTCCAGAAAGACTCCCAGGTTGCGGACTTCTGCAGATGGGCGTTCCATATCAAGGAGACCTTCCAGAGAACTTGATAGAAGCCACAAACATGGGCACTGTTGCTGTTCATTTTGAGTAGGTTGGATGGCATTCCTTTTTTTAATGTCGTGTAGGGAAAAATTCCAACGGAAACCCCTAGATGCCAGATTTTTTTCAACACCCAACCAGACCAAACTCTGGGAGTATGAAAATAATCTGCTGTATATTGTCACACTGTGCGCCTTACATTATTGTAAGCAGGGTTTTAAAAATTGACAAATCCGCTTACTCTGCTGAATGAACAGAACCACTACAGGTGCAAATGAAAAGAAGGGGGTTTAACTTGAGATTCCATCGTGTACAAAAACTGTTTTGGTTTTAGGATCATATGAATATAATAGCACTAAAAAGATGTAGTCTGAATAAGGTCACTAAAAATTATCAAATCTAATATGTTCTTCATGTTCTAATTTTATTTGCCAGTAAATTAAATCATTTTCTCCCTCAGTTTATTTAGCGTTTTTGGCATTATGCAGTTTACTCGATACATATTCAAGTCACTACTTGGAGCCCTATGATAAAAAAAATCCAGCAAGAAGTCATTTTCTCTCCCTATAACAAGGTCAACATTTTTTCACAAGCGTCATCTTTCATTTAAATTATAATCACCCTTGTAAATGACTGACTCATCAGATTTTTTAATGGCATCATTTAAGAGTCTAGAAAAACTCAGGTGAATGAGTGTGATCAGTTCAGAGAGGCCATGGTTTGCAAAACAGCCCAGAATTGTGTCTCCAGAGTGGAATAAGAGGAGAGTAGATGTTATAAACAACCTCGTCTTTACATACACCTGCATGTCTTTCTATGGGAACAGAGTTGGCCATCAGTCTCTGTGCCTATGCACGTGTGTGAGCAGGTTTTTGTGCCGGCACAGGGCACCAGAGTGCTGTTAATTTCCGCTCGGGCAGGGGAACGGCCACTAAAAGTATCATTGAAGTGATGAATGTGCTGCTAGGCACAGGCATCGGTGTTTAATCTGAGTCATTGGAGAAATAGCACCACATCAGCTTCAAATGACTCCCTTTCATCTGCATTAAGGGATGGATAGTCACAGATTGTGGACCTGTTCTCCTTCTCCTTGTTTCATTCCTCCTGCCTATTTTCTTAATACCACACCTTTTCCCTGCTGTTGAAGTGACTGTAAAGCCTCATCCTTCATATTTTGAGCTTGAAATGTATGTATGTGCAGGAAACGTGTGTAATTATACTTTACGGGATTGGATGGATTAGTATGAAAGAACATGTTTATTATTTTGCAGCGATATTGCTCAACCTTAAACACTAGAATGTAATTAATGTAGATAAACTGCACAACATAAAACAGGGTTAGGCAAACTGATTTTTTTATTTATTTATTGTATTTATTAAAGTATTGTAAAGTTGTGTGGTCCTCATAACATTAATAATTGTGGCTTTAGTATCACATTCATTTCAATTCTGTATATGATGCTGGGATGTCCTTTAATCTGCATAAATATCTTAATGATGAATTATTAGAATCAACTGATTGTACGCCCAGGGTGGGAAATATTGACTGTCAGGGTTATATGGACTTCCAACTCTCCCCATACTGTTTATAATGTTTTGAGATGTTCCACATCTGTCTCAATTCCTTTTCAATTACAGCCGTACTCACAAACTTTGCATTGTCGTTGTTTTTATTGTTTTATTCAAAAGACTTCTGTCATATTTTCCAGAGGCAGCTTTAGATTGACATGCTTGTATTTTGTTATCTTGTCCTTGAACGCTCCATGCTTATTTAGAAGACGTTTTGTTTTGATTGTGTTCCTTTACTTTTTCTTTTGCACCGAGGTCAGGGAGAGAAAACTTGTTTTTCCTACGCCTGAGCTTAAGTTAAACCAATATTATCAATATATGTGAGGGATCATATTTAAACTCAAGATAGGGAATAAAATACAGAGTCTGATAAAAACAGTGTGTGTGTGTGTGTGTAAAACAGAGACCTGACCAATGGTGTATGAAACACTATAACAATATCAAGAAAGATGGTGACCATGACTATAATAGGAATACCTAAACTGGAAAAAAATGATCATATAATTAACAGGTGAAAGATGACAAACATGACAGTGTAAAGGACAGATTCTTATTAATGGCACATACATCAGTTATGGTTGACAATGAATGTTTTATTGTACTTCAGAATTCCAGTACAGCCAATAAGCACAGCAGCAAAATGCATCATTGATCTATCAACCAGACCAAAGTGGAGAAGCATGCGTTGTTGAAGCCAGGGTGTAAACCTTGAATTTGGAACATCAACTTCCTGAGACATAAAGGATAGTCTGCTCGACCCCCCCAACCCTCTATAATACAGCATATCCTCATCCTAACCCCAGGCTTAAAATGCAGTTTCAGTTCTTTTTTCTTTTTGTGTATGTTTTTTATGTAGCTGTCTGTTCTATCTAAATACATTATGTTTTTGAGGTTGAACCTCACATAGGTTTACCTCATCTCTTTCTCTTTCAGCCAACCATTTCCACTGCGAGCAGCTTCTATAAACTTTTGTGTCTTTAGGAATACCTTTCCATCAAGGGAAGAATGAAGTGTGAAAAGCAATCTGAGACACGCCAGGCCACCGATACAAAACTTCAGCGGATGCAATTATGCCGATGACAGATCATTTTCTGACCTTTATCCCTTGGCCTGTATGGATGGCGGTTTGCCACTGTGACAGCCTGCTTTCTCTTTTTGTGCTCTTAACAATTTTGTGACAGCTGGAGACAAGGCTTTAAAATGCTGAGGTGCTCATCTCTCTGAAAGACAGCTTGACTTTTTGTATTTCTCTTTCTCCTTCACTCTCTATTTACTTTTGTTGTGTATGCCTGTCAGTGTAACATTCTCATTATTTTGGTATCGGTCTCACTGCTCCCTCCTCTTTTCTCTTTCATCCTCTTCATTTTTGGTTCCATCTTTCTCTTTCTCATCTTTGCTTGCATCAGGTATTCTCCAAAGGCCCGGTCCTCCACCAACCCATCATTTTTGTACTGGCTGATTCCTTTGTTCCAAGGTTCAGAGAGCTGCTTGAGGTGAATTGCTCTCTAAAACATAAAGATCCTTGAACCCACATGCAGAAACACACCTGCATGCACATATTGAAGTCCACATTCTCAAGTCTGCGGATTCACGCTGCTGAAATGGCTGTCAGACATTCTCAGTACCATCCACTTCAATCTTGTGTTTTCATGCAGCTCCTGCCACTTCTACCTGAAAATATCTGAAACCCCCTGAATGCTTCACAGTATGCCCATGTCCATACTTTTGTCATACAAATGGTAGCCTTCTACCATCTTTCTTGTGTGGCTCTATTATCTGTTGTGTTTTTCTTACTTCTTGTCATTAGTTTTACAGCATTGTTGTCTCCAGTCCTGCAGTGGTTAAAATGTAAGGGTTCACTGCAAAAAGATTTTAAAAAAAAATACAGTATTTAATATCCTGAACAGTAAAATATGTGACTTTTAATTTGGTAGATGTTTCTTGTTAGCATCAGTCTTTCAGACCAAAGCAAACTCCCTCAGCACACTAACTCCCCTCCTCCCTCAGCTCTCATTTAGTGTTTTTCTCAAATGCATCACTTGTTGGACTGATATCCAGATATGCATCAGAAAGTTGATTTGGTACTTCTTCAAAGTGATTTAGACCAAACAGTCTTTTCTTTGGTGGGGAGAGAGTGAAATCGTTTTCCTTCATCTGTACTCTTATAACGCTTTTAGGGGCAGGGCTAATTATCGGAGAGGAAGGGGTTCATGGGATAAAAAAAACATGTATGAGCATGAGCAGCCCCTTTAGTGTGAACACAGAGCTGAGAACAACAAACCCAGAGAGAGTGTGAATTCACTCTTTTTTTAAAGCCATTTGTCAATTGATATTATGTAAGGGTGGATTTGAAATCTGATATATTAATGTGAATGTTTCAAATGTACCTTTAAATTAGAGACGATTATGTGAACATGTTTTATCTAATTTTGTGTTTCAAAAACAGGCCTTTGACCTTTAACATGTTCAAATTTAACCTTTGCTTCTTTTGTGATTCCCAGTCCATTCATATATCTCACATCTTCTTGCTTTCTTTGCTGTTGGTGAACAAGCCTCCCTGTGGACCTGTGGCTGAAAATATCCTTGAATGCAGATATCCTCTTTTTAAAATCCATGGGATGTGACCTTGAATATATTTCATCTTCAGACAGTATTTTCTCAGTACTTATCAACCACATACATAACACATATGCACTCTTCTTTTATGCATGTATTTATTCTTTTCACTTTTTCTTCCTCGTCTTTATGTCTGATCAATGTGCAGTGTTCTTTTGTTGTTGTTGCTTTTTTCTTTTACATAGATTATCCCACGTTGTGCCATGAAAAGCAGTGTTTCTACTTAACGTCTTTTCCCTTCATGTCCTTATCTTAACCTGTATCCTTGCCATGTTGGATATAATTTTCTCCCCAAGCAACTACCAGTAGCAGCTTGCCCGATGGGAAGGCGGGTCAGTGGAGGGCCCTGCTGAGCTTTCAGCGGGCGCCATGAGCCAGAGGTCACCAACTGCCTGCTTGTGATAAAGAGCAACTTCCAGCACTGTCTACAGATTCTGAACTTTGTTGGCACGGGCATCGTGAGTGTCAAAACACCAGCTGGCACAATAATTACAACAGGTAGTGCAGTTTATCTATAAAGGAAAATTACATTCTTTCAGTGGTTTCAATTTCTTCATGACCTTCTAAGTCTAGTGCTAGTCTGTTATAATATAAGACGGGTTAGAAGCTATTTGGGTCAAAGCAGTTGAATTGGGTATTGAATCAAAAAAGTATTAGAACCTTTATTTCGAATGGAGTAATTTGCTGTTGCACACAAAACTACGTAATTGTTTTGAATTACTGCGATGTGGCGGCCCTGTGGTCTGTTAGGTTGTGCCTTTTCTTTTACTTCTGTTGCAGGTTGGTTTGGTTGTGGCCATCATGAGTCTGAGCCCGGTGCTCACAGTCATAAAAGCTGTCGCCTCAGTCTACTCTGAGAGACTCTCTGCTATCTGTTTTGTTCCTTTGTCGTTCTTCTTCATCCAACACATGCACAATACACGTTTACACACCCACTCACTTACACAATTGATTCTGACGTCCAAACTTCATTCCTTTTTTTAACCCCTATTTAACGCCTATTGTCGCAAATTTGCATCAAATCACTTCTTCTCCAAATGAAGTGATAGAATAATAGGCCTCTTTCTGCTTATAATCTGTGTTTACTGCAATAATGTATTGTTGAATAAAGGTTTGATCACCAAATACAAAGGAATGATTAGATATCCATTGTATGAATGATTATTGCTCACTTTTATATTATATCAGTTATTATATCATGTTTTAATGTAATTGTTGAGATTTTAGTTCAGAGGTTAAAGGTATTCTGTGAAGAGGGCTTGCAGGAGTGATTGCACATTCCAACATGTGTTTTGATGTGGCCCTTTAAACGGAATCCCTCACCAAATCAAACATAGGTTTAGTTTAAGGCCCTGAACAGTTAATCACTCACCCACTTTTATATAGGTTGAGTGAGCCTTGATTCTTAATCACCTAAATTGTCTTCTCCTTAAAAAATAATTGGTTACTAGACTAGATGTCATGTTGTGATAAGAAACAGGACAGGTAGGAAGTGTCTTCCCCTACAGATTGGACAAAGGATTCGGGAGTATGATGCACCAATGAGAGAACCACACATCAGGAGATGCATCATTTGGGAAGATGCCCCAATTGGAGGAAGGAAACCGCACATTCTCAAATGCATTATTTGGTTAGATATTCTCTGTCTAGTGTATAAAAGGGTTCTAAAGGGTTCAGGGAAAGATAGTCGGGGCTCAGATTTCGCGAACTGACCAGATATCTGTCTGTTGTCAGGGACACGTAGTGTTGAACCCAGAGACTCTGTAACTTGTATTCTTGATTCATCGGGTTAATAAACTCAGTTAACCTGAAAGAGACGTCTTCAGTCATTCCTCTCATCCCATCAAAAGAATGCGCAGAGATTTGAGGTAATTATTTAGAGGAGTCAGATTTCCATTAACAATATTTAGGAAGAGGATTAAATAGCAACTTTTATCCTTCAGCAGCCAAAATAGCATTCACTGCTGATTGATGCACTTTCAATACATACCTAGGAAACTTTTGCAAGCATTAGATTGTCGGAGACCGAACAACATCCGTTTGATCTGCTATGTATGTGATACTTTTATGTAATAAAAAAATTTAGCATCTACTTGAAAGCAGAAACATGTAAAAAAAACTTGGAAACAAATTCAGGCATCAAGGGGTTACTTTAACTCATATTTTTTTGTAAATAAAACATTTAATTAAGTGTTTTTTTGCTGTCTCTCCCATTTACTTGTATGGCCTTTGAACCGGTCATGCCAACACATATTTTATATTATTACAGCATATTAAAGCAATATAATGTCACCTGTATAAAGATTAACAAGCCACAAAAAAATATTTTTTTCTGATTAATGCAAAGAGCTTTCAGCAGAGTGTGGGCTCATGCATGCATGGAGTAGAGAGGCTTGATTGGTTTATAAAACATTGGTCAAAGTTTTTACGTGTTTACAACTGCTACAGAGGACAGATTTGTTTTCATTTTTGTGCACATTTATTATTTACTGTCAGGACCCACAGACAATTTCAATCAAAATCTTAAAGTCTATCTGGAGAAAATTACCTACCCCGCCTTTAAGTTTTGCTCTTAGAAAACCAACACTTACCTAAAACTGGACACTTGGGCCTGTGACATTAACTCTCATAAGAATATTAAGCACACAGGTGTTTCCGAATGGCATAGGCGTTTGTTTATTGGGTTGTTTTTCCCTTGTTTGATTTGCTTTGGAGTTTTACATTTAATTTGGCACAGCATTGTAAATACTACAATACAACTCATTTCCTGAACAGATGCATCTATAAACCATACTGCACAAAACCCTGAAGTTAGCATACAGGCTAAAATGTTCAGTCTACTGTGGTGGATCCAAAAAATGCCCATTGATTGACCACAAGGGTTCAGTCTAATGAAACTCCCTACTGAAAAGTCTGCAAGCAAGACTGAACTGTGGCTTTTTAGAAAGGGCCAATGTCTTCAATTAAATTAAGCCAGAATAAACCTACAGTCTTGTGATACGTTTAATGACTTATCAGATAGAGGCGTTCAGGGGTTTTGTTATCCAGAAAGCTGAGCACAGGTTGGAGCAATAGCACTTGGCTTGAATGTGCATTACTACCAATCGTTTCAGGAAATAGGTTCATATTTTATGTAACTTCTTGAGAGAAGTTTGGAAGACCATCTCTTTTCTGTTTATTCCTATATGGTAAAATCACTAACTTTGAATGAGGAGATTGTTAAACGTTTGATATGAGAGTATGATGCAGATAATGGGTATAAACTCTCTCTCTCCTTTCTGTCATCAGTAGACTTTAGATGCCTGGTGTGGCTGGAGGTAATAGAGATAAATGCATCTTGGATGAAAATCTATCATGTGTCTTCCCTCTGAGTCAGTGCTCAGCCCTGTGAGCTAGGATAAACTGTTTTCTGTTTTGCTAACACACACACACACACACACATCAAAAGAAGGGTGTTCTGTCATCTTTTTTAGTCACTTTTCGAGTAATAATGGGATTGCTGTACAGAGTTGTCTGACCTGACAGGAATCTCTCTTTCACGCAGAAAGATGTATGCAAAACATCACATCAGTAAAGGTCCATTATCATGTTGTTAGCATAAAAGCCTAATTGTTTGTGGATAATTGAACATTGATAGTCTCTCTGTTTAAAGTAATGCTTATTTTAAATATTCAACCATTTCACACAATTGTCACAATGTCAAAACTTTTGACATGTTGACAGGAAACCAATATAAAGTGTGCTCAGCAAGAAAGTTAATTAAAAATGTACCATCCTAAATAATCACATTTTTAATAGCTGGAAACTTTCATCGTCTTTTAATCTTACAAAAGAAAAAATAATTGACAAAATATGTGTTTTAAGATGTAATGGCATACATAAATATTGAAATCAGCATACATATTCCTCAAGCAACATGCAGCGTATCCTTATTAGGCACATAAACACACAGAACTGAAAAGCTTCGGTCTGAAACTCCTCCCTTTGGACTAATGGCTGCTGTCCATTGCTTGAAACCAAAGTGCATCAAATTAGGGTTTTGTCTAGACAGCCTGTCTGCATGAATATGTCTTCTTATAAATCTGACATAAAATGCATAGTTAGTAAGTGTCCCACAGATAAATGAGATTGCAATGCTCCTCCTGTGTGTGCGTGCATGCACATGTGAGTTTGTATTGGACCATGTGTAATTCATATCATTTATCTATGTTGGGGCATTCGCCCTCCCGGACGAAAACAGTATAAGGTAACGCCCCTTCATTTGCCATTCAGGGATGAAACATGTCCTTTGACCTCTTGTCTGAATAATTTGATCAAAGACTCAAACATTCATGAGTCTGTGATAGTTACTGTGTTGTTTGGTGTGGAAATTTCCATTATATCACATAAAGCATGTATGTATGTATATGTATTCCTTGTAAGACTTACTTTGTAAAAGTGTGCTTTTCCATAGTAGAGTCATGAAAGTGAAGACCTGACCCTCCTGGGACATCTGCTCATACTGTCCCTCTCCCACTCATCTGACACAACAAAAGGTGTTTGGGAAAAGGGTCTGCTAGCTGCATGCATGTATGTGTGTGTGTGTGTGTGTATGTGAGTGTATGTGTGCGCGTGTGTGTGGATGATGGATTGGGGTCATGAAGGGTTGCAGGGTTGCAATGTTGTTGCCAAGAGAAACAGCTGCGCTTGTGTCTGGGGCAGGTGTTTCATAGCAACTCAGCACATTGAAATTAGTCAAATCGATACACCCCTTCCGCTTTTCTGCATGTATTTGTGTTTGAGTGTGTGTGTGTGTGCACGTATTCTTATTTTAGATGTATGCTTTTGATCTGCTTAATCTCTTCCTCCATTCAGCTGCTCATTATCCTTTTTTGTGAGTGCTTGTAGGTTTTGTGCATGAGTAGGAAAGGTTCTGAAGACACTTTTCAACTCACTTACAACCTCACTTTCCCCACAATGTATTTACAGTTACCTGACTATAAATTTTGAATGGCTATTGTCTCCGCAGTTCACCAGCCCACACCAAAGTCCATTTTCCTCCTCCTAAATGGACCATAGAAAACTGCCCATTCTATCACTTTAATACAGACAGAGCAAAGGCACTTTTCCCACAATAGTCTTGGTGTGTAGATTATCCACCCTCTGTTGATTTCTGAGCTTTCTGTGAGCCCTGAGGTCTGTCTCAGCTTCACAGTGTGTGCTGCATTCACTGCAAGCTTCTTTCTCACGCTCAACCAACTTTATGTATTCACCCATAGATATAAACACCATTCTCCTGAGTAAAGACTCTTTTCCAGTTGTCTTTCTCTTTTTCTCCTTGTATTTTTATCCCCAGCACACTCTAAAAACTCCTTCATCCTTTTATTCTTGTCCTATTAAAATCGTTCGGACATCAAACGTACGGCAATACTGAAGTCGTGAAATAGAGAAATTGATGAGAGGATGGTGGACACACTTGAATCAGCTCTAAAATCAAAGAATATACAGATCAACTTAAGTTTGTGGGGCAACAAAATCAGTTGATAATACACGAGAGGGAAAAGCTAAGTATTATTTTTCTGTCGTTCAACTAAGACATTAACTCTCTTCCACTCCCTCCATCTACAGAGGAATAGTCACCATGGGAAGCTTAGTTGGTAAGTCCCTCAATTGGAAGGTCGAGGGTTCGATCCCCAGCTCCTGCGAGCAACATGTCCGATGTGTCTTTAGGCAAGACACTTAACCCCGAAATGCTATCCCTGCTGTGTCATGTGCTTGAACAGAATTAGCTACTCGATGGGCATATAACCAGCCATCAGTGTGTCAATATAACGAAAGCCAGAACTGGTGATAAATGATTTTATTCTCCGTCTTTGTCACTCATCAACATACTTTGCAGTCATGAGCAACAGTCACAGGAAAGAAGATTGCATTATGATGAACTGCTTCGTTGGTGATCTTGTTTACGCTGATAAAAAGATCCACCATTTATTGGGACTCTTCTCCAAAACTCCTGAGGCATATCCCGATGAAAAGCGGACATGATGATCAGGCCCAAAATATTGACTCCTTCAATATTTTCGCCAGCAAGACGTTTTACTATGAGTTTCTATGAGCAGAATTGGAGTTATCCTGTCATGAGTTGGTTTCTGTTTAGTTCCCTCCTACTGGTGTGTGTTGTCTGTTTTCCCCTGTCTGTCTGCTCCTCCTGTCTCCTCCCACTATCCAGATTGGCAGCAGGTGTGTTTTCCCAGGTGCAGCTCATCGTCAGTATTTTAGCCGCTCTCCACACACAGTCGGCGCCGGATTATTATTCTCCCCAAGTGGTAGTATACTTTGATCAGGCTCGTATTTTTTGGATTCTTAGTGTTTTGTGGCTTCATGTATTGACCCTCCTCCTGTTTTTTCCCTGCATCAGCGCTTCCCACAAAGACTCTCCTGCCCCGCCGTCCTGTCGACCTGTCTGCCTGTTTGTTCTGCTCACCTGCCTTCACCTCACGCATTCGGGATTCGGGATTAAGGATTTCTTCACAAAGATCGTCACCAGATTCTCATTTACTGCTCACGGACGAGCAAGGACTCTCACTCATTGTCACTCGTGTCACTAGTTCGTGTTTATTAAATTTTGTTCACTGTTTAACTGTCTCTGAGTCGTGCGTCTGGGTCCAAGCTACAGTGCATCATAACATATCCTCATCAACTTTGATCTTAGTAAATCAGGCCCTGAGTGTATCCGGTGGCTCCATGTAAGACAACAGAACTCCCGTTATAAAACATGCCGATCCCGAACCCACGTGTGGGGGGATTACTTATCAAGTTACGTTACAGGGTCCTGGTACTATATAACCAGCCATCAGTATGTGAATGGGTAGGTGCGACCTGCAGTGTAAAAGTGCTTTGAGTAGTCAGAAGACTAGAAAAGCACTATACAAGCTCAAGTCCATTGACCAGACTTTATGAATTTTCTACATCGCATTGTCAATGTTCTTGTTTGGGAAGTGATCATTAAAACAAGATGAAAGCTAGTTAGCATACACTAGCAAGCCCTAACTAGTGTGAAGCCCTGAATTTCCCTCGGGATCAATAAAGTATCTATCTATCTATCTATCTATCTATCTATCTATCTATCTATCTATCTATCTATCTACTGTAGCTAGCTAGTTATTGTGACCTAACATAGTATACTGACATTTACGATAGGGACACTGGCCACCCGTACCGTGCCGTACTCAAGCACGATTGCCCCCGCCATTCCACAGTGGGAGCACACTGCATCGGGACTAATCGTGTTTAGGCATGGTTAGTCTCTACCTTTTGGACATAACGTCATAATACAGCACATGCATTATGAAGCGTGCTCAGTTTATAAACAGGTGGACTTGATGGAAGAAGTGGAAGAAGAGTGTCTGCACATCGAACAACACAGAGCATGAAATACTTAACTGACTTTGTAGCTTATTTTAAGTCACTTTAATCAGCTACAGCCGTAAATTCAATAAGAACATAAACGAGACGCACGGTCGAGTCCACGTTTGCACATCGGAAAACAAGATAGAGAGCATGACAGCTTCTTAGTGACTTACTTTAAGTCATGTTATTCAGATAACACCATAAAACTCTTCTCAATAATGAAGGCTGTCAGGGTACCCGCGTGCTTGTGCTCATGTTTGAAGTTTACCGTGCCCACCTCTCCAAAGTCTGCCAAAGCCAAGGAAGTGCACTGTGCCTGAGCACGGAATGGAGCGATTACACTGGCCAAACGAATTAGACTTTAGGATTGAAGCGTGCTGCCCTTAGTGACACTTTCAGCTGTCAGTGTAAAAGGGCATCAATGTTGGTCATAAAAGAACAACAGGGTATCCCATGCACAGACCATGTTTTCAGGTGCCTCGCAGTTGCATGTACGATCAATCAATAATTATCAGTGGCACACTGAAAGTATTTTAGCTGTAACTTTATTGTGAGCAAACCACACTTTTCACTATAGCTTGGAAGCTAGAGTGGTACTGTAAAGGCCAATAGCTTGGCTCCTTTTAGTTTTTATCGATGGCAAAATGTTTGAGGCTTTTATTTTGAAAACATCCTTTTAACCGGAAGTACTGTACAACAATAGTTTGACGAACGAAGTAGAGTAAAAGACACAAGCAATAGTTCTACAAGGTTTACGGAGAAAGTAGAGATAAAAGAGTATGGAAACATTGAAACAACAAAGATTTAAGCATCAGTCAATTGGGGAACAAGATCCATTGAAAATGTGCTTTAGATGTATTAGCAAATGCAAGGTTTTTGTCAAACATCCGTCCATTTCAGGCCTCATCGCTGTTGGTTTGGGCATTGCCCTGGGTGTGTAGCTCGAGCAAAATGTACATTTGTTTACCAGGAGAATTCCTAATGCAAATTATAGAACGTGTTTCCATTCTTCACATCGTGTCACAAGTGATCGTAGGACTTAATGGCTCACTATCTCCAAAAAGATGGCCATGCGTGCAGCAGTGTACTTCATAACAACCACTCTGATCGCTTTCACTATTGGAGTAGCGTTGGTGATGTCTTCCAAACCGGGGGTCATTGGTGAAGAAAAAATGACGATGATGTCGCCTTCTCCTCAGGTCTTGCCTTGACTGATCTAATAAGGAACATGGTGCCAAATGATCTGATTTTAGCGTCCTTCCAACAGTACAAGACTCGGATTACGGAGATTGAAGTTGATGAGGATAACTCCAATTCTGCCATGAAAGTCATAGAGAAACGTCTTGCTGGCGAAAATATTGAAGGAATCAATATTTTGGGCCTGATCATTATGTACGCTGTCATCAGGAGTTTTGGAGAATAGTCCCAAATAATGGTGGATCCTTTTATCACTGTAAATGACATCACCAACGAAGCAGTTCATCATATTACAATCTTCTTTCTTGTAGTTCGTGACAACAAAGTATGCAGATGAATGACAAAGACGGAGAATAAAATCATTTATCACCAACTCCGGCCTTCTTAATATGACTGGATGCTACAGGTAATATTTCACTTCAAGTATTATATTTTATGGCAGGATTAGAAGAAGTCTGTTGGTTTGTTCTGTCAAGGGAGAGTGAAGCGCATAGCTACATCAACTCTTACAATCAGGTTTTAATTGGACTGCTGTGATGCATTTTATAAAGTTAGGAAAAAGTATATTCTGCAGCTAAACTGCTACAACCAGTGTGCGAAATACAGGGGGTCCTGGGGGGTTTGAGACACTCGAGCCTTCCTGAAAACCTCAAAAGCAACACGTTGGGGGATCTCTAAAAAATCACCCTAAATTGACCTTATACTCTCGACCCCTCCTGAAAACCTCTCTGCAGTAGGCCCGAGAGAGAGAAAACGAGAGCGATGTCCACTGTTTTGTCTTTGAATACAAAGCACACTACAGACGATGTATTTTCCCGTTTTGTGCAGCTGCTTGCTGCAGATGTGATTCAGCGCTCTCTTGGGTTTGCTGCATCTCGATGGTAAATGGACTTGAGCTTGTATAGCACTTTTCTAGTCTTCTGACTACTCAAAGCGCTTTTACACCACAGATCACACCTACCCATTCACACCCCCGGGAAGGCGGTAGTATTTCATTGCTTTTGCGTGTTCTACTGGTTTACATAACGGAGAGTTTGGACGGAAAGCAGGACGACTGCAAGCGCAAAATTGGTATTAGTGGGAGAGACAAATGTCCAGTATTTTTGAGTTATAGCAGATCTGAATATAACAAAAATAACATTTGGCTTATCAGAAAACCACAGAATTAAAATGTGCCTCTCTTTTCTTCCCTTGTTGTCATACATTGTGCAGGAGGTATGACTGTCAGACGGCGCTCAGGCAAAATGATAGGACCATTGTTCACCAGCGCTGTGTGATCAGACATAAATGCATTTGCAAAAGGAGCCCACCAGAGACGTGCAACCTGAGAAAAAAGGAAATGCTGTTTAAAATGTAATGTTGGCGAACAGAGGGAGGCATAAATGTCAATGTTGCAATTCTTTAGAATGCAGAGGCTGTGAATGTTCAGTAATATTAGTTTAATCATGCTGTTTCTCTTTGTTAAAAATTATTGAAGCAAAATCAAAAATGCATGCCATTTATTTTTCTTATTTTTTCTCGTTTCTTTCCTCAAATCTTTCATTGGGGAAATACAGAACCTGGCTACTGGCTACTACAAAAAGTTTAAAATTTTAATGGGATTCAGGACCAACAGACGTAAAGCTTGTGTTTCGGTTTGTTTCCAAACTGCGTGTTCCGTCTTTCCCCACTGCGCACACTCTCTTGCAACAGAGTTGGATTTATAATAAATCGTATGACTACATATATTAATACAGACTGTCCGGTGTCTAT
This sequence comes from Symphodus melops, assembly GCF_947650265.1. Classification (NCBI taxonomy): domain Eukaryota; kingdom Metazoa; phylum Chordata; class Actinopteri; order Labriformes; family Labridae; genus Symphodus; species Symphodus melops. Next base: position 15,119,842 of record NC_136710.1, on the reverse strand, counting down.
TACGCGCAAACTAGAGAATATAACAGAGGATTCCAGCAGATCAAATCATTAAATGCTTGTCTGCGTATATAATATTTTATGTTAAACACCCAGAGATTTAAATCATTAATAAGGAAACGCTTTTGCGCCTGATGCTGAAATATTCAACGTGTCTGTTCGATGGTTTCTGAGGTTGTGGGAATAATTCACCAAAACACACGAATATGATTATATGAATAATCAAGTCACTTACACTATACGCCCGAATGTGCGCGTCAAATTACAAACTATTGCAGTGAAGAGTGTGTGCTGCAGGGAGGCATCTGTTCTCACTCACTGCCAAGTATCATTACACCTCTTTAATCATGTGAGGTTTTAGCCTGTTTTTTGTACTTTAATTCTTTTGTGCTGCCTTCTAAATGTTTGTTTGTAAAGTGTTTTATGCTCTCGGTGCAAGACAAGTTCCCCCAGGGGCAATAAAGGCTTCATTCATTCATTCATTCATACACGTACGCATAAAGCCCATCAAAGCAGAGTACTTGAATGGGGGGCTCACCATGCTTGTACCACCAACTTCAGTACCTGTTGCCAGACACAGCGCTGACCATAGATTTAGGTAGCCTGCCACGAAACCGCTTTTTGCACGGCCTATTTTTTTTAAAAACACGGCCTTGAAATCATTACACGGCTTGACCTAGGCCAGGGGTGTCCAAAGTGCGGCCCGGGGGCCATTTGTGGCCCTCGAGTGGATTTTTTTGTGGCCCTTGACTTCAAATAGAAGAATCAGAAGATTTTGGCCCCAGGCCTCATCAGATGGCATATTTCGTTCTTTTTTTCTTTTTCATGTTAGCGAGGGAGACCTATAAAAGCCTGACTATTCTTTCCAAAACACCACTGACCTAGGCCAAATATCTAAATTTAATAGATGTGGTTTCTACACGGGTTTCTTTACGATTAGGCTACATTCTAATTCTGGCAAAGAATATGTTTGCCGAATACCGGTACTGAAGAGCCTAAACCCGATCCTGTTTGCGTTTCTACAGCCACCCGTGCCCTATTTGGTAGACGGCGTGTCAGCCGGATCACAATAGCCACTATGTAAATAGCGTCATATGATAGCAGCTAACCGCTAACTAATAAATTCAACAAAGGAAAAAACACTACATAAACATAACCAACGCTGGAAGACATCCAGCAGTTCATCCACTTTGTCTTTGGCATGTGACTCTTTATTACAAGAACTCAATCAAGCTTTGTTTCAGAGAAGGCTGTGAGCGGGGAGGACAAATACAGACGTAAACAGTCAGCTGTGTATTACAGTCAATGGTTTAAACACGGCAGAGTTTTGTTTGCCGATGTAACACGGGAAGTGACGATTCTTTCAACCAATCAACGAACTGCAGGGTTTAGCTCCACCTTTTCGGGTCAGCTCTACATTCGAATATGCTGACAGATGATTGACTTATCAAGGTCTAGGGATCTATTATTACTGGATGACACATGTAATATTCTAAGTTTATTTATTTGTTGTATGTTTTTTAAAGAAAGTGCAGATAGAAGTAGTGGGCCAACTATAAAGGGGTTAGACAACATGAACCAAGTGAGTTGCAGTCAAATGACGTTCAGAAGGGGTGTGTCAGGGCAGAGGCCGTACAGAAAATCAACATTATCAAGCTTGGGAAAACTAAAATGTGTAACAATGTATCTTATTGAACAGAATGCACCGTTTAGAGACTTATTCAGTTCTTCAAAACCAGTGTGTTTGGGAGCACATAACCTCCGCTCCGCCAAGCCGCGCTGCCGTGAGTGACACAGAATTTTTTTTGCACCCCCTGTATTTTTTTTTTTGCACCCCCTGTTTTCCCATTTCTGCCTAAATCACTGCCGCTGACCAGCTTCTGGTGAGCAACGATGGCACGAGTGGCACACACACACTGCGCACCAGTGCCACAGAGGACCGTGTTTAATACCGAGGTTTTCCTATAAGCCACTTTTTTCTTTTGTTCAGATTTATCTGCCATTACTTGAAAATACTGGTAACTAATACCTATTTTGCGCTTGCAGACGTCCAGCTTTCCATCCAAACTCTCTGTGACGTAAACCAGTAGAACACGCAAAAGTCTGACAGAAATACTACCACCTCCATAAGGTTTGCACCTGACGTCATTCACGCAAATGTTCTTAATAAATCAAGCCAAACGTGCAAACTTTTGCAATGAGCACGCAATTTAGTACTCTTTAATAGAGATCTTAGTAAATCAGGCCCTTAGAGTTATTAACTGTAAAATTAGAATTTTTTTGTGTATTATTTGCATTAAAAGAACCTTAAAGGAGCAATATGTAACTGACACTTATTGTTTAAAATTGGTACTGCAGTTCAATTTCAAACCAATGGAGAGAGCCCCGCCCCCTCCTTCCGAGAGTTTATGTCCACCCAGGTTGCCATGTTGCAAACACTGAAGCTTCAGTGTTTAACCAGCTCTGTATTGGCTTTGGAACCTTACTGAAACCTTTTTCAAAATCATCTCCAGTATTTGTCCTAGGTTTACTACGTTTCTGGGATTAGACGGAACAATTAGAAAAAATTCCAAAGCTCTTTAGGTTGGGTAGAATCAGTTATATACAAAACAATATGTTAATGTCTATCTGTTACAGCGCTTCTAATTGCTGCATCACCCGTTGTTTTGCTGTTTGCCTGACAAACAGTGGGGCTAAGTGGGGTGCATTAAAAGTGCCTCCCTGCTCTGGTCGAAATAAATGAAGAACATTTGGAATCATACATTGGAGGACGACAAACTGGCTGCAGCATTGTTGTCGGAGAAGCCAGCACTTCAACATAGCAGATTTCCTTAATGCTTGATGATATAGTGTTTGTGTAGTCCTGTGACAAAAGAAAAAATAGAGGTAATAAAAGAAGTGACAATATCTGTCTAACGTGATTGGCCTCAGTGAACATGATTAAGCTTAGCGAAAAGCAAATTAATCTGTCACGGAAAGTTGGATGACACACAGATGGATTCTTAGCCTGCCAAGAGCAAACAGAAGTACATCAACTACATTTGTATTAGCCTTATGTCTAAAGTTAATGATGCACATTTTTGACAGAAGGCAAATAAACTTGGGGTCATATATTCATAGTTCTTTCTGGATATTTTTTTTTTCACTCAAAGAAAATGTTTTCTTTTATTGGCGTATTCTGGTTTTGAGAGACAGAAGGCCAGATGTAACAGTAGAACTGTATAATTTATGGAAGCTGAATATTAAATATGTGATTTTTGTACAACATATGATATGGTAGCACTGTAATAAGACGGTAACGGTGGTGTTATGAGTTGAGGTCTGTTTTCTCTCTCCTTCTCTGTTGCAGGTCGGTGCAATGAGTGGATTATTGAATTCAACTGTGTTAATCAGTCTGTAGAAGAATAGGTGCAGTGTAGCTGGTGTTTGAGAGAGGACTCATCTCGTGTGCTGGATTTGGAGGCTGTAAGAGCAAAAGCTGTTGTGAAAAGGGATCGACAGTGTCTTATTGAAGAGTTTAGTTGTGTATTCTTTGTGGAGGAGAACGGTTTTTCCTCAATTTATTATCTAGTCGGGGGTTTTTTGTGATTTATTTTCATTAAAAATTCTAGTCTCTATCCGTAAAATGATCCTGATTTATTAATTATTGTTCCTCCCCGCATCCCTTAGCAATCTGGGGGACATAACAGGTGGGGTAATTACAAAAGTTTTAACCAGGTTATAGCTTGAAAATAACAACATTTATATATGGGTATTTTACTGTAGTGTATTCAACAGGCAGAAAATGACATCATTTGGAAGGACTAACACTGATAGTCTATAATACTGTGAACAAAAAGACTTATACTAACTTATTATTACAATATCAATATCAGAATATAGCATGTTTTAATCAAAATATTACACTGATATAACCATTTTATTGTTAGCATGTTACCAATGTCATACTTTACTTTGCCAAATGGTTTTACATCTTCAAATTTGTTTCCCGGTTATTACCCATTTATTATTATTGCCATGTTACATACATCTCAGTGAACTATTACTCAGATTACATTGTTATTATTACAATTATTACAATCTCATCACCGTGCTGTAATATAAAGTGTCATGTTTTGGGGTTTTTTCAAGTCATGGCTGCAATGCACAGTACATAATATATTTAGGTATTTAAAAAAAAATCCAATCACATCCAGAAGTGTGTCCTTAAATATTCTTTGAACTTCTCAGTGCTACCTTAGGGCTAAAAAGTCATCTTTGATTAACAAGCCAATTAGGCTAATTAACTGTCAATCATACATGGATGATGTGATGCAATGGAAAAACCTGAGAAGACCGGTACTTTTTCATGTGAGGAAAAAATGTTAAATTGTTCAAAACTTGTAAGTATTTTAATCTGTAATTGGCAGATAAAACACATGAAATGTCAGAAAAATTACCCAAACCGTAATTATGAGTAATAATATTGGATTTCCTGTGAAGGCTGGATTTTGGACCAACTGTTAATTTTTGTATGCACATGCTGTTGGTTTTCTCTGAAGAGGAAGGTTTAGGATTTGATCCTATCTCAAAATGCTTTGAGTAGTCAGAAGACAAGAAAAGCGCTGTACAAGCTCAAGTCCATTAACAATTAGTTACTGCAATGATTAGAAGCTCCCCTAATAAGATCATTTTTGTATTGTTTTTCATTTTGACAAAAAAAGCAACAGCTCTTTAGGTCAAAAAGGTCAGATCAAAAACTTTCTCGCCATTTAGTCTTTGGAAGTTACCCAGAGAAATGTGTAACAATATCAGTTCCATCTTGATTTGGTTTTGTTTAAGATGGTAATAGGAAAACGAGAAGACATGGAAAGCCCATGGAAGCTCTTGATCATGACCTCTCATCTCTGAACAGAACATTTATGGAACACGAGATAGGGCCTTTATACTCAACCTCTGCGTATTGTAATCATCAATATCTGTGAGTTGAAAGCATTGTTCATTTGAGGCCAAGTGAGGCCAAGTCATCATCATCGTCTTTGGCTCTTTTAAAGCAAGCTAAGCATTTAGACCATCAAAAGCCTGCTTTGGGTTTTAAAAGTTTTGCCTGCCAAGTCAACCAGACTAACCAAGGACAGAACCTTCCCTGATCCGTCACCAGCAGGGTTCCAAATCTGTGGCCTCAGGCTTCCTGTAACTTCAGTGGCTTGGTCACTATTAAACACAGCTGCCCATGCGGGCCTCTGGTAAGACAAACACACACTGAAATGTACATTTTTACAAAGAACAAATTCTGTATAACACAACTACTTCCACGGGAAACACAAAGGGGAAAAAATGAAGCAATAGAGGGAGCTTTGATTGTAGTCAAGACATCTTTTCTATTTTATTCATATTCTCTTTGAAATAAGACATTCTTCTATTGGAGTTGAAAGGTTCTTTACATTTCTGCATATATGTCATACTGGTTCTTTATTTCATTATATAGGAGGAAGTATTTTAAGCCTGAGCCACACAATGTTGCCTTTACTTTATGTATTCTAATTGGTAAATGGGCTTGAGCTTGTAAAGCGCTTTTCCAGTCTTCTGTTCTGACTATTTTAGCAGGGTGCTATGGTAAATCTCTAAAGACCCTCCAACTCGTCCAAAACGCTGCAGCTCGTGTTCTTACTAGAACTAGGAAAAGGGACCACATTACTCCTGTATTGGCTTCTCTCCATTGGCTCCCTATAAAATCTAGAATAGAATTTAAAATCCTTCTGCTCACCTACAAAGCTCTAAACGGTCAGGCACCATGCTATCTTAAAGAGTTAATTGTACCGTACTATCCGACAAGAACATTACGTTCCCAGAATGCAGGCCTGCTTGTGGTGCCTATAGTCTCTAAAAGTACTATGGGAGGTAGAGCCTTCAGTTATCAGGCACCGCTCCTTTGGAATCGTCTACCAGACACACTAGGTACTTTTAAGAATAGACTTAAAACTTTTCTTTTTGATAAATCTTATAGTTAGGGCTGGCTTAGGACCAGCTCATAGTTATGCTGCTATAGGCCGAGACTACCGGGGGAACTGGCACCAGGATCTCTTATCTCTCTCTCCCTCTCTCTCTCCCAGCTTTCTTATCTTATAGTAATAAGATATGTCTATAGTGACAAGCAGTAGCTTGTCACTATCTTTGTATTCTAACCTCTCCTTTTGAGCTCTCTTAGGTTCCTTGGGACTGTTGGTGAGGATGGCCTGCCCAAACAACCCCCCCCCCCTCCCCGAGGATGGCCTGATGATTGATTGATTGATACTCAAATGCAAACTGCAATGTAAAGTGACCAGCAAAACTAACTAATCCCATTCAATCACCATCAACCATACAGGCGGAGGAACTTGGGGTTAAGGGTCTTGCCGAAGGACATATCGGACATGTGTTTGCAGGAGCTAGGGATCGAACCCCCAACCTTGCTGTTAAGAAACAACTGACTCTACCAACTGAGCTACAGACATCCCAAATTCAATGGCATGGCATCTATTAATGATGATTAAATTACACCTTTGGTGGCGGTATGTAATAACTAAAAGGGAAATCAAATGCCAAAATGTCTCTGATGATTTGATATATTAACCAATCCCGATTATTCTTTTTTCCTTTTAACTCTTCCCCTTGCCGCTATTTATATAGTAAATATATAACTAAGACCCACCAGATGTTCTCACCACACAGTGGCTTCATTTGAGCAAAAGTTTCTTACAGCTTATTAAAGGGATACTTCACCCATATGCATGAAGCTTTGTATCATTAGAAACATGGTAGTAGTGTTGAATGGTTCTGAGTCCAGCCCTCATTTTGCCCTGAGACGAGAAAAATGTTTTTCTTTGCCTGGAAGTTTTCTTCATGTGTGTTTTTGCATCACATGAAGAAAACTTTCAAGCAAAGAAAAACAAATTTTTCTCGTCTCAGGGCAAAATGAGGGTTGGATTCACGACCATTCAACACCACTACCATGTTTCTAATGATACACAGCTTCATGTAAATGGGTGAAGTATCCCTTTAACTGCTGTTTTTTCTTTTCAAAGCCCTGATGTTACCAAATTTAATTTTACCATCACATGGCCCATGTATCCAGAATAGAGACGTGATAGCAGCCGTAGGTTTGAATCCAACCTCAGCCCTTTCCTGTATCACATCCCCCACTCTCTTCTCCAAATTCTTCCTGTGTCTCTTTCGCTCTGCTATTCAATAGAGGCAAATAAAAATAGCTTGTTTCTGTAGTGGACATCACCTCTCATGAACACACAAAAAATGTCTGTGGCCCTAAGTGGAAATGTTCATGTTAAATAAATAGATAAATGAATAATATTCATTGATCTATTTATATAAAAAGGGCTGATTGACTGTTAATGAACCCAGTATTGAGGCACATATTGGGAAGAGAGGGCCTGACTTCATACACCGATGCTAGCTGAAAATTTGCAAAGAGGAGACCATATATAAACTAGAAAGACAAACTTCTCTGGGTCATTTAAAATGGACTGAGGTAAAGTGAAAAATCTATCAGATGTGTCAGAATGTGTGCATTAGTGCACATTGCATGGGTACCTGTCCATTTGTGAAGGAACCATTAATGCTGAACCATATGCAGTAGCTATATATTACTTTATGAAACAACAGATGCTTTTTAAGAAAAGGCCTGGATTATAAGAAGACAATAACAAACCACATTCTGTAGTCTACACTGTTATACTGGCATCCCTGCAGTCCTGTCACGCATTGAACATGTTTGAAGCATTGTGAGGGGGGAAATAAGATAACTAAAACCCTGAGATGTTAAAAAGATGAAATGGAGAAAGAATGGGAAAACATTTCAAAATGACAGAGGTCTCCTTATTTCCAAAACCTCCTCCAAAGGGTTTTTAAAAAATGAAACATGATATAACTTATTGGTAAATATGAACTTGCCCCAACTTTATTAAAACATGTCACTGGCACCAAAATCAACGTTTAGTTTTCCAATACCAATGACAATTTTCCGATCAACATATTATATCTTATAGGCATTACAATGTTTCGCAAATAATCACATTCTAGGAAGAATAGGTGACTTTTGATCCAGCAGATGTCCCTATTGAGCACAAGCATGAAACCAGAACAACTGGAGCTGCATTGTTGCGTTAGCATGCTACAGTAATGGTAACGCCTGTTTGCTCGTAGCTTCATACGGCAGGTAAATTTACACGAAATTACCATGATCTAAAAAAGCAGTGGGTACAGTACGTTAATCTTCTTTTCTCTCGTAACTCAATTAAAAGAAAATTATATTCAAGGGAATGAGCAGGCTTGCCGTCCCGTCCACGTAAACACGGTGGATACAGCTCGAGCAGTATCACAGACGTACTGTACAGCAATCACAACATTTGAGAAGTATGATACTTCTGAATAATTACGTTGTCCTTAAGATATGATGAATATATAATTCCCTTAATGATTATGTGTCCGAATCATTGCATGTGTTCTATGTTCTTATTTAGATTAATTTTGGTTCTATGGTTGCGGCAGACTGCAATTAAGCAGATGTTATTCCCTGAATAAACAAAAAAAAGCAAACCTACAAAAAGTAATAGTAATAATAAATGCCTGACAGGTCTATGAGACAGCAGTTGGCTCATATGTAAAGGAGCTGGGACTCTTCTAAGTCTGGCACGCACTTGTCCAAGTTGTGAACGAAAGTCCATTTCATTTTGTGCCCGTCTGTGAGTAAGCCAGCACAAATCTAGGAAGCCATGCATGCTGTGCACATTCATTACACAAGAAGAGCCCCAGTCTAAGGTCAAGTGGATGCATGAACACAGCTAATGCCAGAAGGCTTTTGTTGGATATTTCTATGTGAACTAAACCTTGATACCCTTTGAGTCATTTGGTAAATAAGGTTGTACAAACAACTCGAAAAAGGAGAATTCCCAATCTGCACAACATGGAACATGACACATTATTTCTTCTCAGCTTCCAATTTAAAACATTACGGAGACTTTTTTCTTTTAAATTGAGCTTAACTGCACACAAATGTAAACGCTTGCAATCATCACCACTGTTGCTCATCTGACATGTCTGTCTGTCAAACTGACAGATTGTCAGACTAAATGAATGCCATTCAGTCAGTCAGCCATGAAAAGTCAGGCCTATTTTAGATGAAAATGTGTTATCTGAATGAGTCACGATCCTCCTGTGGTATATAGTCTTGTGTAACGTCTTATGCATATTGACAAGGTTTTAATAAAAGTTCACTAATATCTCATAAGTATGTGCATTATAATGTTTTCAATAATGTCAAAATGAGGGGACAAAGATTTGAATTGGGATATATACTGTAGAAGGTGCAAGTTATCATGGCATTTAGTAACTTTAATTAATTATAATTTAGCAGGGTGAAGAGTTCAATGAGTCTATATTTAAAGGTATGCCTTAACCTCCTGATATTGTTAGTAGATGCAGGGATGCAGTTGCACTAGACACATGGATAACTGATATTCTGTCCTCAATGTGTGTAAATGTACACAAATTGGCAGGTGTTAGTTGAAATGATACAGAAAAAAACAAAGCACCAATTACAAGATGCTATCAAATATTTCATGTTCACAAATATTTTGCAAAGATGTTGGTGGACAAAAATATTTAAACATCTGTAAGTGCCTTCAAAATGCCTTGCACATAGTGTAAAAGCATTTTGTGTAAATGCAGCAATTAAAGCATCAGAACAATTACATCGTAAACACTGGAAATGCCTAGCAAGACTCAACATTAGCAGCTATACTTTGTATATTACTTGTCTTTAAATTAAAAAACAAACTAAACAATATTTGTATTCCATCCACAGAGTTGTGAAACACAATAAAACGTACAAGGGATGCTTTCCAAGACAAAAACTAGGGAAGGAATGAAAAAAACTGGCTTGATCTGAGACAACTGAAGCCTTTTCTGATTAATCTCTGAACTGTGACCCAACCGAGTCACATGAGCTGACCAATCAGTAATTATAGCAAGCAATAAATAGCCAAGAATAAAGGCTCTCACATGACCAGCACCCACCCCGCTTGAAACAGAAACAAAATGAATTGAAGAAAAATTCCTGCTAAACATGATAGGGGGACCTGACCAAATGGCAGGGGTAACACACAAGAGAGAGATGCTGATATACAAAATCCAGGTGGAAAGCAATGGCATCAGCTGTTATTGGAGGGGGAAACTCATCCCAAAAATTTGTCATATGCAATGTAAAAAACAGCACCTCAGTTTCTTTTGTTGAGCTCCCTCTTTTGGCCAAAAATGACAGAAAGCAATGGCACACTGGGAAAGAACCAGGTAGTGTTCTCCTGACAGAAGCTGAAGAAAAACGTGAAGTGGGTGATAGAATATTAGCCTTAACCCTTCATGGGTTAAGGTAGCCCAAAAACAAAAAAACACACACAATTTAACTTAATACTGAGAGATCAGTAAGTTAAGGCTAGTGGTGTCATCCCAAGCTGCTAAGTCGTTCTTCATCAGATAACTACGTCCATTCTTCAAATTCCCTTTGGAGTGAATTAGTATTCCAACCAGAATCAGCTGCCTTAATCCTTAATTCTAAGAGAAACTCTTCTGTGCTGCAGGAACACCAGGGGAGAATGAGAGGACACTTGGAACAATCTTTATCTTGCACAGGATGATCAAACACCTTTCTTTCTAAGGAAAAGCTATTCAAGAAAAAAATAACTGTTCCCCTAAACATACACAGTCAAGGTCAACGTTTTCCCTCTTGCAAATATTTTTTTAAGTAACTTTGGTTGTCTTTAGAAATGGTGAATGCTCCAGTGTTGGAACTCCTGGGCCAGTATTCACAAAGCCTCCGACATACTCAACCCCAATTTACACCGTGCCATGGTCTGAGCTCAAAAAGACAAAGCAACGTGTTTGCACGTTCTTCTCTTCATTCCTGCATGATCTTGTGTTGCGGTCCGTCGCCATTCCAGTAACAGATCCAGTGTGAATTGCGCATCTGACAGAGCAAAACCGTGGTGCTGACGTACCACAACTCTCAACAATTGGGGTGAAGAGTTGGCAATATTCTAGAAACATTTTTAGAATCATGACATTTTCTAGCAATTTCCCCTCAAAGTCAGGGCTAGATCCTTAAAGATAAAAGTTATTCAAAAAGCTTCTTAGCCCTCAATTAGAAATTCCCTCAGGATCAATAAAGTCTATCTATATACTGTTAGGAGTAGAAAGGAGGATTTTAACAGGCTTAAAAGTTTCTAAAGACGAGGAGAAGATGGTTAAAAGTTTTTTGTTTTTTTTAACTGTACTTGAAGAATATTATTGAATCATGGTTACGCTGTACAGAAAGATTTTTTATGCTGACATTTCAATCCATCTTTGACTTTTTTTTCAGTACAAAGTGAGACATGCATGCTGAGTTTCTCTGCATGCGGTTACGTCCACAGGTGCATCCAATTACTAATTAAGGCTCTTTACATGCTAATATAACAATCAGCATGTAAAGAAGCTGTTGCACAAGTGGGCGTGTGATTTCAAACATCCAGTGGGAGCAGTGTTTTTCTGGTCTGTTTTTCATTGTTGGCCTTGAATGCAACCTCCTGAATGTAGGTCAACTCCTCCCTTGGTCCAGCCCTTAATTAGTTGAGCTATATATAAGGCACCTGTGGCAACATGGCTGCTCTGTTTGTCTGTCTGCCTGTTGGTGCCACATGTTCCTTGCTCTGAGGTAGGTTATGTGTTCATGAGTTTCAAGTTTAAAGTTTCATTTAAGTAATTTGTTTATATGTTTAAAGTAACCAATTTAATTTTTCTTGATGAGCCTGCATGCCTGCCTCGTGGGTACTGGTCTCTTTCCTGACTTGCCTGGTAGCTGCTACCTTTTGTACGCATAATAGTGAAGCCAGTTAGGTGGTAAGTGGAGCCTGTCCTCCAACCTATACGACTCCACTGGTCGTTAGTACAACCCATATTTACGTTTTAGAGTCAAGCAACCTCTAGCGGACGTATAAATAACCTTGATCCGGTGAATTTGTGTTCGTCATCGAATGACGTTTGACCCCTAACCCAAGTCCAAGTCCTAACTTAATAGTTAATTACCACTTAGCTTGGTAAGCGCATCAAGCATTGTGACAATTTACTGACATTTCTCCGTTCACTGGTAGGGGCTTGTTAGAATAGTAGGCCTTTCTTTACCTTCTACACAAGTGTTGTTGAATAAATCAGATAAGGTTTCATCACCCGGTCCAAAGGAATGGTTTGATATCCACAGTATGAATGATTTTTGCTTACGTTAATATCATACCAGTTATTTTATCATGTTTTATTCTAGGTTTGTGTGTTTTAGTCTAATTGTTTGGCTTTTCATTACATAAAGGTATTATGTGAAGAGATATTGATAACCACGTAATAAAAAAGTTATTGTCTGTAACTCATTATTTCTGTATTTCAGGCCTTTGATCGGCTGCTTTTTTGCCAATCGGGTTGTTTTGCCTATTTGACCGTTTTAGTGCTTTTACATTGTCTCATGTATTCTTTGTCCGAACCAACTGGTTCATTAGCTTTTTCCTTGTTTCATTCTTTCGTTATTTCCCCCTTTAGTAAAGTGGTTGCCAGCTGCTGGTGGAGGCTCTGCACTCAAGGTGGTTCCCTGCACTGTTTGTAGTGGTAAGCGCGCTGGGACACAATAGTTTGCACCCTTTTGCCATGTTTGCCGTTTGCTGTGAGTTCACGAATGGTGAGTAAAGTGCACTCCTTGGAAACACAACCTCAGATGTTAGGCTGCCTCCCCTCTGCTGGCACCATTCGCTCATACATCCCATTATGCTACTTTTAAAAAACGTTTTAATTGGAACGGTTGAGAAAATGAATTACATTTTAATAAAACTGAGTTCCATTTTCTCTTGGAACCATGTCTGTCTTAATTCGGTTGACCCTGTATTGCCTTTATTTGAGGTGTTTATATATTTCTTGGGGTGAAATTCCCCTGGTGGTGTTGTCAGGTCAGTTAGATTAGTTTCTTGGTTATGCCTTAATGCTCCTTGCTGCAAAGGCTATATGATTTTGTCTTCAAATTTATCAGAGATATTCCTAAGTAAGGAACTCAAGGTACATTCACACATACTCGGTGCGCACCGCGTTCCGTCAGCACTACGTTATAGGTAGTCCCAACTCTAGCAATCATTGTTTTCACACAGCGGGCGCTGTGGTCCGTCTCTGGTGCATGCCACAAGCGCCACGTTACTCTGCTTAATTTAAAATGTGCTGCATGTCTATTTTCGACAATCCCAACCCGGACAGGAAGTCCGACAAGGAAACGCACAGAGCAGCTGGTCTAGTTAAAAATAAAACACAATATACAGACTAGCGATTGTATGTTCCATCACTTTATCAACATGACGTTAAAACGAACAGCAAACCATCCTCAAAAAAACAAAGACATGTCTGCATGTTTTTGTCTTTATTCACGCGTGATCTTGAAGTTCTCCCGTGATGTGTTGCACCTACGATCAGCGCTTCACTGCGCTGACGTCCGGGAAACGGATCTAGTGTAAATGGGCGTGTGCGGTCCAACAGAAGAAAAAGTTTTTCAACTTTTTTGGTTCAACAAGCCAGCTTCTTGGGGGGAAAAAATTGTCATACGGGGTCAGCTATGCTCCAATAAGATAAAAGTTTCTGTACCTACTTTCCTCACTCAGAGTATCATGAGAATGGTCCTAAATCACTACTAGGTTCAAAATCCTTTTTGAAAGCAAAGTTATAGAAGATCTTTGATGGAATTCTCAGAATGGTTCTGACTATGGGCCCAGGGAGCCCTGATTGAGGAAGTTCTGAACAGCCCAGAGTTTGGACTTGAAGTCATTGATTGCAGGTGTGTATGCTGGACAGCAATCAAAGAAGCACAGGCGCACACGTGCACACTCGCAAACATGCACAGGCAGGCTGGGCGGGCACAGGAGACACAGGTAAGGGAGACGCATGAAGCACAAGGGATAAACAAGAGGAACAGCCGTGACAGTGACACACAGCCAACCTGTCATGGATGCATTATGGAAATCTTAATTAGAATTTCTAATAAAATTGTTTTACCATACTTGACTTAAAAAGTGATTCAGCCGAAGTCCAGGGACTTGTGGAAATAATAACAGGGGTCCTCTCATGAATACAAAAACAAGCTGTGTGTGAGGCAGCGTCTGTTTGTGCTTGTGTTAAATAAACATGCGCGACAACTTGATTAAGTCTAGTTTAGTGTGAAGACGTGGGCCTAATGAGGGATATTGGCTTCAATGTGCTAAACAAAAACAACAGCATTATAAAACACAAAGCTCTTTGGATGAAGATCACACTGAATTATACATTAAGCATATTACATTAGGAATAAAAAACATTCGGGTTGTCAAGTTTGCTTTGCAGGTAATGTAAAAACGCCCATTTAGAGAACAGATTCCGTTGAAGCACATGTTTTGAGGCAGTAAATGATGAAGAGGAGCTGTTTCATTTAGGTCAAGTCATCATAGTTTAACTTGTATGGGAGTAATGGATTTATCAAGCAAGCTCTCTGACCTTTTACAGCTAGTGGCAGAAGTACAAGTGTAATTTTAACGCATAGTGAAACAATTTGGATAGAGTTACGCTTTTCATTTCCCTTCCATACATTACTCAATTTTGCACAACATTTCTGTCTTCCTTGGCTGTATTTGCATTCATGCTCATCACCTAATGTGCTCCCTTCCCTGACTCCTCCATTCTAATTACCTCTTTCATTCAGTTGCTCACTCACACACACTCTCCTGTGTTTATCTAACTGCTGAACTGTCATCATCCTGTCATCTGCATTTTAGAAGCTGTGTTTGAAATGGAGGCAGCAGAGCAGCAGTGGAGGCACACTGGCTGTAGTCCAGGTAGTGATGCATAGTCTGTTTGGGGGAGAATCTAGTGTCAGACCCCAACAATTCATACCATGAAAAGATGAATGCAGTGCTGATTTTTAGTGCAGCACTCACTTATGACCACAGGGAAAATGTGTGTTAAGAGCATCCATGTGCGTACTAGAGTTCAAGCACATGTGCTCAAGTGGAAGCATGTAAATATGTTTGTCTTTTCAGCTGCTTTTAATTAAAAGTTTAGGGAGAGTCATACACATTTGTCATTAGAAAGTCAAATATAACTGCTACATAAACGCATAGATGCAGAACACTTGTGCGTACACACACTGTACACCATCCTTATATGGGTTGGTGTTGGCCTAAAGTTCAAAAACAATAATAAAAGCTTTGGGATGAGTTGCCAGGGGGCAGCTGGAGCCACGGCAGGTTGAGCATGCCTAATGAAAACTTAATGCTCATTGGCAGGGATTGCCACTGCGCTCTTCTCTAAGGATTTAAGATGAGGCCGACATCAAGCCAATGTCAAGATCTGTGGAGCGCAATGTCAAAACCCTGGGAGTACTGTACTGCACTTTAGGTACACAGACAGAGAGCGTGAGAGAGGAGAAGGGAATCTGCAAAAGAAATCTAAACTCACCCGGAATAGTCCATCTCCCTTCCTCACCGAGGGAAAAAAACTCTTGGAGGCTTATTCTGCACGCTGTGTATTATCCCCTAAAAGCTATAAAATCCTGGGATTGGTACTTGGATCGGGAATTTTGAGTGTGAGCAAAATTACTGTTCTTCAGAATTAGGTCCAGCAGTGCAGACAGCAAGTAAACGGGAGTATTTGAGGGAGAGGTAGTCACTCCAGAAAGAAATTTGTATTGAGTGAGAGTTGGTGAGAGAGACAGCAGTGTGTAGAACCTCAGTGGAAATGCGCTCTGCTCTCACATTATGAATAGGAGAGTGTTGGCTGTATGTTGGCCTGATGCTGTCTGGATAAGGCTTGTCTGCAAGTAATTCAAACCAGAGAGTGAGACGGAGGATATGAGGCACTCTTGTATTTGAGATGGTAGAAGCATGATATCCCTATGTAATGAGCTCCCCTCTGATCTGAAGAACGGCAAAGAGAAGCAGGAAGGAAAGGATTGACAGGGAAACAGAGAAGAAGTGATGCTGGAAGGATGGGAACTAGGCCTTTGATGGGTGGAAGGAAAAAATGCAGTGCTGTCAAAACTCAGTGGAATTCTTTGTGCTTTCCAAATCCTGTCCTTTCCTCATATCCTAATAAATAGTTAACACACTACAGTAGGTCTGCATACATTGTTGCTGTTGGATGGGTAACAAGAATACGTTGTCTTAGATTTTGTTAATAATGTCCATATCCTTACAATGATTACCTTATGTGGTTTATAGACCAAAGACGTATGGGGTGATTGTATTATACATTTCTGTATCATCTTCTATATAAATTAATTAAATAAGCAGCAGTTCAATCAGTTAGTTTCTCAAGGGGTTTTTTTGTCGATCCTATATGGTTTTTTATTAACGATCACATTGGTATTATATTTATTAAATGTGTGTTGTTCTAGTGTATGTAGTTATAACCTAGTGTAATATGATCAAACATCACAACAGTAAAGTAAGACACATTTTAAAGGAGCAATATGTAAATCTGACACCTAGTGTTTGCAATGGGTACTAAAGTATATATTCAAAGAATTAAAGAGAGCTGTCTACCTCCACATAATTGCATTCTAACCTCTGCCCATTTTTTTAAAGCATCGCCAATATTTCTCGTACTTATGCCAAGTTTCTGGTGGTGGAGCTTGTTAAAAAATGCAGACACTTTTAAGATTCAGTAGAAGCAGTTAAATCTGAACCAGTTCGCTTCGCTGCTTCCATCAATGTTCCTGGTTTGCCATTTGCCTAGCAAACCAAGGGACATCCAAAACTGCCACGTGGGGTGCCAGCACTTCAACATGGCATGTTTCTATCTGGTGATATTGTAAGGTAATGTTTCTACTGAAAGATTCAATTCGGTAAATATCTAACATGTACATTTTACAGATTAAAGGTGTATTGTTATTCTTAGC
Organism: Symphodus melops; assembly: GCF_947650265.1. Classification (NCBI taxonomy): domain Eukaryota; kingdom Metazoa; phylum Chordata; class Actinopteri; order Labriformes; family Labridae; genus Symphodus; species Symphodus melops. The sequence continues at coordinate 15,102,888 of NC_136710.1, read as the reverse complement.
TAGTAAATAAGCTTTAAAGAGGGGTTGTTTGCTTTCAATGATACATTTCAAGCTTGCACCTCTGGTGTTGAAAAATGAAGCCAATACAAAAAATATCAAGAACTGCAGGAAGTGTGATCTTAATGCTAGTTTTAAGCCCCTGAAGTGACACACACAAAATGCCCATGTTAACAGCAAAATGTTTACAGCCTGTTTCAAAAAAGAATTTGATCTGATCAGCTCATGTCTTTACAGGCGCCCACTGTATAAAGCGTATCCATTTGGATGATATGAAGATGAGACTCATGCATAATTATTTATGTGACTGCAAGATGCTGATGTCTGTCAGGAGAATTCAAACTTAAGTTAGCTACAGATCGTTGCCTGTTTCCACTTGACTGACAGTTTAGTTGAGATTGCATTAAGTTTGGTAATTGCCCTGGTTTGGCCTCAAAATTTTGCCTCAGTAACCAGAGGCTCAGACTAGGTCATGACTACATTTATCGGTCTTTAATATGTCTGCATTTATTGCCCTTTGCATTTTTTAAAAGTTATTATTGCAAGTTGTTTGCACATAAAGAACATTTGTTTTACTTGTGCTTGTTGCTGTTGTTCCAGAAGAGTTGGAGCTTCAAAACTATCAAGAGGCTCACCAGCAGAACCATTTCAAAACAGTGTGCTTTGCGTTGTTTAAACCCTGCTTCCTGCAAAACCTTCTCTCTTCAAATTCTATTTTGTGTGAGTGGGTATGTGTATTTTCTGGATATAATTGTATCCATCCATTGAGCAAAGTCACTGTTATGAGGAATGACACAGTAAAGCACTGCCACAGATGTATGCCAACAGCAAGGGTTCTACCAGCTGTTCAGAGTGCAGTCCAAAAAAAATCAGGGTAATGCCGATAATACATTTTCCAAGTGTCATTAAGGATTTTGTGTCCTTTTCTCTGCCACTCGAAGAGGACTCTAAGAGGTTTAGCCAACTAAGTCTGTGGCTTTATCTAATGAGTTGGCTCTCTCTCTCTCTCTCTCTCTCTCTCTCTCTCTCTCTCTCTCTCTCTCTCTCTCTCTCTCTCTCTCTCTCTCTCTCTCTCTCTCTCTCTCTCTCTCTCTCCTCACTGTCTTAGCTCTTAGAGTGATGGATGAGCCTCACAGAGTGTACACGCGGCATGTCTTGAGGATTCTTTAGCACTCCAGCAAAGTTTCCTGTCAACTTTTTCCATATACTGTATGTATAAAACACTATTACAAATAGTAAATGTGAAAATGAGAAGAAACATCACATAACATTTGATACTTACATGACATGTTGCGATGAGGCTTCTTCTAAGCAGACTCAATAGAAACCTAACCTTAACCCTAGAAAGAGTTATTTTTACACACCTCAACGACTCCGTTTCTGAATTTAGTTTTTATTGTTGTCAGAAGAAATGTGGCTATCTTCAAGTAAATATTATTTATGCAATCTTTCCAGAACAACATTCTCCCAGCCATGCTCACAATGGATTTTGGAACAGCAAAGTTTATGTAGAGGGAATTTGGTCCCAACTTCACTCTACTAGTATACTGAAAATCGGCATTAGCTTTACATTTGGCTTTCCATTTGAAAGCAAAAAAACAGCAAATATAGAAATGTCAAATAATCTAATATTGCTGATAATAACAAGACACCAAAAGGGCCATGTTGTTTGAGATATTTCATAACAACCAATGAAATGTAAAGATAAGTAGAGGATGAAACGAACAGGGGACAACTGTCAGGAAACATTTAGGACCATCTTTCCAACAGAGGTAGGTTGGACAATGTTGTTCTTGGTATTAAAATGATTGGATAGACAAACATAACCAGAGGAATTAACTCAAAAATGAAGCTTAATATTGAAGCACAATATTTCTGACGGTGGAGAGTAGATACAATCCAAGGCATGCTGACACATTATCATACACATTGTCTCCACAGCAGGAAATATCTGAATAAGGAAAGCAAAATAACAATAAGCAATAAAAGCATCGGAGAGATCTTTACTTATCTTGCCCTGACATTTACTTCAGACGGGGGAGTCCTACCGATATTATTCTTTCTCTCGCACAAACACAAAAGGGGGGAAATTGTGTTTTTGGGTGAACAAAGTCATCTATCTTCTCTGTGTGATGCCCTAACTCTGTTGCAGTTTCAAGGTCTGAGTAACATTGAGAATCCCATGCAGTCAGGGCAACACCTTGTATACAGCATGAAAGTTGAGGGGAATAGCCATTTGTCCTTGTCAAACAGCCTAGAACACACACAGACAAATGTGCACACTTTGATTCATATGGAAAATAACCTGTAAGCAAGACACTTACACACACAAGTAATGCTTTACACAAAAAAGAGATAACATTATACTACACAGAAAGCACTGCCTTCTTGGCCAATGTTGGGTATAAATCAGAAGTGACATGTGAGTCATGCCTTATGCATGTTGCTTGACTGCAACAAGACGAGCTACTGCACATATCACAACATATTAACTCAGCTTGGCGTTCAGTGTTCTGGACAGGCTGGCCTTGATATTGACTATTGAGAAAAGTAACTGATTGGTCTTTGTGTCACGAAAATCAATAATGATGTCGAGGATAGGAACTTAACTTCAAATCTGTCTTTGTGTTTTATCTCCTGGAGAAAGAAGCATGTGTTTGAATAGCCAGGCCTCAAGGTTAAATACATTGATCCCATTGAGGTTAATATTAATGCCACTGGAGCACCTTGCTGTGTGTGGTAGCAAAAATCAGTATGTGTCTGTTTGAGGGTGTCCAAAGGTCAGATTTTCTTTTTTATTGCCAGGTGCTGGTTCTGCTCTTTAATACAATCTGAGACATTACATGGCTCTCACGTTAGAATATTTCTTGGATCAGTTTTTTCATTTTGTACAAGAACTTTTGTACACATATCCCACAAGAGAGAAACAGTAAGCAGCACTCAGCTCTTCTGGCAGGGTGCTGGATAAAAGCAAAGCAAAGGTACGAATGGAAAATACATTTCGTCTATGCTTCTATACCAAACAACCCTTGCCTTGCCTTGCTTAAATCAACATTTCTTAATAATGTAAATCAAATGTTAAACTCCAGTAAAAGGTCGGAAGTTTATAGCTAGCGTGGAAAAAGTATTGATTCCAAATGTGATATGCACATAAAGACATATGTTCCCTGGACCCAAAACTCAAATTGTCTCTGGCATTGAAGCAAACCCACCTTATAAATCCTAGCTTTTCCTGGCTTTCAAATGTAACTCTGGAAGATCTCTTTTTTAAAAAACATAGGTTTTTAAATGTCTATTCAATATTTCGTGGAATTGCTTGGGGATCTTTTGGCATTTTTTCATGACCTTTAAAATTTTATGAATACAACCAAATACCAAAGCCTTTACAAAACAATTTCCGATCTGTTTTTGGGAATAGCGTTTTCTTTTCAATAGGAAAACGCTGACTAAGAACAGGGCCAGAGTACGAATCAGAAATGGCCATTTTAAGTCAGCATGAATATGTGTATAAAAGAAGCTGACCAATTATTCACTTTTAGCCTTTCCAGAGGCCAAAATGCTGAATGTTTTGGTTTTATGTTTCTTACATCAATTCCGATTCCCAATGCTATACCTCTGCATTTCAGTTTTTCCTTGTTGTTTTGATTTCTTGAAATTTCACGGTCTTTTGTGTTGTCTTATCAAACAAGCCAATGAGTGTGTTGGGGTCCAGCCAGAATGACAAAGCTCAGGCTGTGTCGTTTGGAGAACTACAACAAAAGACTCTTTATCCCAGCATGCCTTGCAGGTACTCCCAGAATGCTTTGCCACACCTAACACATAGGTGTGAAGTCTGGGAGGTATAAAGCCGGCCATGCTTCATTGTTCTGCCTCTTTCAAACGTCGTCTGGCGACGTCCGGGGATACCCAACTCTGTTCCTGTTTCAACACGCTTCTCTTTGTTTAAAAGTTTTGGCGCGCAGTTAATCGAAGGCCTTGAAGCACACCGACGTCCGAAATTCCGAGCTTTAGATCATCCACTTGAACGCATCTCAAAGAAGAGCGTCTATTTCTCCCATATTAAAACGGTATTGAGAGAGACTGTAAGGATTACGTCTCGTTCCGTCCTTTAAGGAAAGGACACCCACGGAGATCACCTCGCTCGACGGAGGACACTACGGCCTTTGCTCAACCCCCTTGGACACGCCGCCATCACCATATAACTGCAGGAAGACGCTCCGAAGACCCCTTTTCTCCTTTCATCAACCGCGGACAAAACGGTTACAAGTGAGGCTTAGCTAGGTCTGGGCAGTTAGATATAGAGAGTGTGTTTAATAACTGAGTTATTATTGAAACGGTGATAATATTTGCTTGGTGTTTGACCACTGTGTCTTAGATTTTACCAGAGAAAAATCTCTTTTTTGTTTTCTTTATTTGTGCCGCTGTGTCCTGTGTGTTTATCTGTGAACTCCCGCGTCATAACCGAGTAATAGACTCACTATCAGAAAGACCAGTGTGAACGCCGTCTGATACGAATCCGGCCACTGGTTTCTGATAAGTGAAGTAAACTATGCTCTGAGTTGTAGCTCCAGTCCGAGATTGAGCTGTCGAGGGGCGTTGTATCTCTCTCGCTCTCTCGCTTTACACACACACGCACCTTTCGGTAGACGCACACACATAGAGATCTGTGGCTTTCCAGACGCTGCTGAAACGAAGATCACGTTCTGTGTCCGCCATCACGTGACCACGCGTGGCCGCCGCCATTTTGTCTGTCGCTGTCTGTACGTCCCTCCCCCTTTCTCTCTCTCTCTCACACACACACACACACACATACACACATGTGCCACGCTTGTTTGTTTTGTTTGTTAATTGTAGTTTGGCTTATGATGGTTATTTGTTTGATTGAGTTTCATTGATTAACTTGATGTTGCTTTGTTAAATAAATTCTATTATATTTTAAAAAGTCGTTGTTTGTGATCACTGTGAATTTGCTTTGTGACTTAGGCTGGGTGAAAGGGCTTTGTGTTCGGATTTCACACCTTCAATTAAATACAGATTATTAATTATTAATGATATTGGTATTTAATTAAATAATTTGAGACTGATATTGGTAATATTTTGGTTGTTCCCTGTTTACAGGGTGGTGCCCCGAGGTTTATTAAACGCAGTTTAATAACAATTATTGATTTAGATTAATAATTAAATAAACTTAATTATTAATTTATTTTGACAATCAAATTTTACGTCATAAAACCCAACATAACCGTTGGTCAGATATTCGCTCCTGAAAATCCCCAACAAGTGTAAATATTCAGAGCAGTGCAGCTGATTAAATGTAAATCCAAACAACATACTTATTCGTCAGCTAATGATCACATCGTATGTTTCAAGGTGTCTCAATATGATTCACGTCCCACTTTTTCAATTACCACTCCCAATCGCAACTCTCTCTCCTTTTTAATCTTGCTAGTGATGTTATTCTAGCAATTTTAAATTAAGCTGTGTATTAATTAAAATGTGTAGATCTGTTCATTGTTAACTATAGAGGTGAGTTCGTCAGAGCCTCATTCGACTCACAGCCAAGGAAAATGATCAGTTGGTTCCAGTTCCAGTTCCTATTTGTGGATACTTACTGTAGTGTCAAGATTTACGTGGATTCATCTGTTTTCTCCAAATAATTCTTGACTTATAGCCTATCTTGGTATGAATGACACCTTAGTAATACTTTAAATGCAGTTCTGGAACCACTGCTGCTACAAATAAGATAAGGTCATAAGATGGCATATACCCATTGAATCAGCTAAATTGATTTCCTTCTACATCAAATATTTTCATTACACTTGTTCTCGTGCAGTATGTGTTTCACTCACACAACATGCAACAGCAAGATTTCTTCCTGTTGACTGAGAATAGTTGCTACATAAGAACACATCAAATGTTTTCAGCTCTTGCAAAAGTAATAGAGAGAGAAAATGCAGCAGACACAAAAATCCTGTAGTTAAAATCTGATTATTCACAAATGTGTGTGAAATTGTTGGCAAAAAATATGAGGATAGTTGCTGAAAATCTTTTGTCCCTTCAGTTAGTTGTCCTCCCCTTTCTCTTTAAATGTTCACTCAGTGACCTCTGCAACCCCTGCCAGACAGTTTTTTTTTCTCTCATTGATCCTCACCTTTTTATTCCCCTCATCTCAAATCCCGGGTATTACCTGCTTCTTCCTGCCAATTTCTCTTGATCTCGCATATATCATCTGCCCATCCACTTATCCATGTTAACCAAGGCACCACATGTCTTTGAGATTTTGTGTGAGAGAATGGAATGTGAATACATATACTGTATGTCTGACAAACAGCAGAGCCTCTTATTGGCACACTCTGCTCTCTCTTAAATGTCTAGTTCAGAGAAATGGCTTAATGTTCCTGCACTTTTTGTATGTAGGTTACTATTTTGCTACTGTAGGTACTCTAGTATCATCCTAAGTCAACGTTCATGTTGTAATATATACAGGGGACCGCCCTGCCTAGAAGTAAATCTATGTGTGATCATGAATCCTTTCATGATCTGGGCTAAATGTCTTGTTCATCAGAGTGTGTGTGTGTGTGTGTGTGTGTGTGTGTGTGTGTGTGTGTGTGTGTGTGTGTGTGTGTGTGTGTGTGTGTGTGTGTGTGTGTGTGTGTGTGTGTGTGTGTGTGTGTGTGTGTGTGTGTGTGTGTGTGTGTGTGTGTGTCATATGCACTGTGTAAACAAATTTGCCAAGAGTGTGTATGGATATCTGCAGACCAGGGTGGGTCTATCTAAGATGAAATCTTAAAGTGGACAACAAGGAGTGAACAATTCAAGGAGAGTATTTTATAGATAGAGTTGTAGCTAATGCTTTGTTTCGGCTCTGGTCCCACAAACATTTCATTTTATATACGGTATTATATTCAAAAGTAGGAACAATTCTTACTCCTTGTGCTGGGAAATTTTCCTGTGGAATTATCACATGGTTATTGGCATCAGTTTTTTTTTCCTCCAAATCTTGCATGAACATAGTGCACATAAGTGTCTTCATTTCCTGAAGGCAGCATCAAAGTCGTTGGACTCACTTATTCTTTCACTCCACACAGTTGATGTCATGCTATTAACCTAAAGCTAAACCTGCTTTCTATTAACAGTCAAATGAAATACTGATCCAGGATCTCTGCTGTTAAAAAATCTGTTTTTGAAGAGTGCAGCTACATACTTTTCCAACCTTTCCCCTTATAACAGTTTGAGGCCTTAAGAATTATTATGTAGAAATATAGGTCAAAAAGTGTTCAAAATCAATATTAATGCTTGCCTTTTTTATAACCAGCTAAATTTTATAGTATATTTTTACAGTAGCTTTAAAAACAGTTTAGAGACTTTGAAGATACTTCACACAAGAAAGATTCAGCAGACTGAGATGGCTTCAGCTGAAGATCTTTATATATGACTCACAAGGAGAAGTTACATTACAGCACAGTGTCTATATAGTGTCTTACAAAGTCAGTTCTGCCAAAGTGTCCCATTTAGCTTGATATTTATCCTAATGAGAATGCTAAAGTTAGGGGCAGGTTCCTCTTCCTGGCTCTACCAAGATCCTTAAAGTGTCTTCTTACCTCAAAGCCTCTGACAAAGCAGGTGTGTGAGGGTTCAGATATAGGAGAGAAGACCCTCAGGCTCAGACCCAATATAGCCCTTGCCCCTACAACTTAGCCATACCTTGACATTTTACTGTAGGAAATTAGGAGTCTCGACTGGAATAAAGGGGTAATATCGTTGCCTCGGTTTGCATTAATGTGGTTCACACTACTGATGACTTATGAGGCTCTGAAGGGTGGTCCTTATGTTCCGAGGGGCAAAGGGACGCTCAGACACAAGGGGAAATGTTAAAAAACAGGACTGAGCCCAAGTCTGCCGGAAAAGCCAGATATGAGGGAAGATGCAACACAGTAACCTTGGTTGTCATAGTAACAGCCAACCCAACCAGGGCAGTTGTGACTATACTGTCAGGCCCAGGGAGTGAGCTACAGTTAGAGAAGGGGTCACTCCAAACTTGGAGAGCCTGTGACCCTTAGCCTGAAGCTAGTATAAGATTTTATGAATACGAAGTAACTAGTGACTCTAAATCTAACTGAGATGTCTGTACATCTACAGACATATCATAATAACAAGTAACTTATATAATAACTTCTACGTAAGAAGTCATGGTATGTTATCACTTCTCACCTGTGCGGACTTCTCACCTGTGCGCCGACGTGAGTGGCCGCACATTCAGTAGCTCCGTCCCTGTCGTACTTGTCTGATATGTTATTCGTTTGTTGTGGCTCTGTGCCAACTTCTACGTTTATAGTTTATATAGTTTTTATAGTACTATACTATATAGTTTTTATAGTACACCTTCAGTGTACAACTTTATGTATCCTATGGATACTTTTTCGTGTTTTCGTGGAAAGAGCAGCGGAAAACTTTCCTATTCAAGGGAAACGCTGCTCTCGCTCCGGTCAGCAGGACAAGCCGGCATCGTTCACCCGATACCAGAGGAGCTGAGGCGGCGGTACAGAGGCTGTAGAGCGGGGGCCCTGGTAAGGGCTAAGCTCGCGGCTAAGCGGTGGAGGTACAAGCCCTCGGTTCCGGTGATAGTTATGGGGAACGTAAACTGTCTAACCAACAAGACAGACGAGCTGGCTGCGCTTGTGAGGAACAATCGGACATTTAGAGAGTGCAGTTTAATGTGCCTCACAGAAACCTGGCTGACTCAAAACACCCCGGACACTAACGTGGATCTACCGGGCTTTACTACAGTGAGAGCGGACAGAGACACGAAACGCAGCGGCAAACGGAAAGGAGGAGGACTCGCGCTGTTTATTAACACCAGATGGTGCCACCATGGACATGTTACTGTGAAGGAGGCAACGTGCAGCAGAGACATCGAGCTGCTGGCGGTAAGTCTCCGTCCTTACTACATGCCGAGGGAATTCTCTCACGCGATCGTGCTCTGCGTCTACGTTCCTCCCCGGGCACACGCCGAAACTGCGTGTGACGTCATCCACGCGACCACCTCAAGATTACAAACGCTGCACCCGGATGCTTTCATCGCCATCTCAGGGGACTTTAACCATGTTACTTTGAACTCCACACTACCGGACTTTCACCAGTTTGTAAGCTGTCCCACCAGGAAGAACAGGACAATAGACCTCCTGTATGCAAACGTGAAGGACGCCTACACTGCCACCCCGTTACCACCTCTGGGTAAGTCCGACCACAACCTGGTCCTACTCAAGCCACAGTACAAAACTATGATCCAGAGACAACCGATAACTACACGCACCTTCAGAAAGTGGTCTCCCGAGGCAGAGGAGGCCCTCAGAGACTGTTTTGAGACCACTGACTGGAGTGCCCTACAAGAGACCCATGGTGAAGACATTGAGGGCGTCACACACTGCACAACTGACTACATGAACTTCTGCATGGACGTTGTGGTTCCCACTAAAACTGTGCGCTGCTTCCCGAACAACAAGCCCTGGATCACCAGCGATGTCAAGGAGATCCTTAACAGGAAGAAAAGGGCATTCAAGGAGGGAGACCAGGCAGAGCTGAAGCGGGTGCAGGGGGAACTCAAGGTCAGACTCCGAGAGGCAAAGGAGGAGTACAGAAGGAAGGTAGAACAGAAGCTTCAGCAGAATAACATGAGAGAGGTCTGGGAGGGCATGAAGACCATCACAGGCTGCAGGAAGAAAAACAACAACGCAGAAGACGGGGACCCTGAGAGAGCAAACCAGCTCAACTTGTTTTTTAACAGGTTCGACAGCCCCGTCGCTGCAGCCAGTGCCTGTCCCCCCAGCACCCCTCTACACACCCCCTCCCCCCCTCCACACACCCCCTCCCCCCCCTCTCACTCCTCCCCCCCCCAGCACCCCTCCTCCCCCCCCCAGCACCCCCCTACACACCTCCTCCCCCCCTCTCACTCCCCCCAACACCTCCACCAGAACAGATACAACCTCCAGTGACAATCCATCCCCCCTCCCCCCCACCATCACCAGAGACCAGGTGAGCAAGGAGCTGAAGAGACTCCGCCCCAGGAAGGCAGCAGGCCCAGACAAGGTGTGTCCCAGGATGCTAAAGGCCTGCTCTGCTGAGCTGGGGGAGCCACTTCAGCACATCTTCAACATGAGCCTGCGGCTCGGGAAGGTTCCTGTGCTCTGGAAGACCTCGTGCCTCACCCCTGTCCCCAAGAAGAAGAACCCCAGTGAGCCAGGCGACTTCAGACCAATCGCTCTGACATCCCACGTTATGAAGACCTTCGAACGGCTGCTGCTCCAACACCTCAGACCCCAGGTACAACACGCACAGGATCCCCTGCAGTTTGCATACCAGGCAAAGGTGGGCGTGGACGATGCCATCCTCTATCTTCTACACAGGGCTTACTCTCATCTGGACAAAGGGAGCAGCGTGATGAGAATCATGTTCTTTGATTTCTCAAGCGCTTTCGACACCATCCATCCCCTCCTACTGAGAGACAAGCTGACCGAGATGAGGGTGGACTCGCACCTGGTGAGGTGGATCACGGACTACCTCACAGAGAGACCACAGTACGTCAGACTGAAGGACTGCACATCTGACACTGTGGTCAGCAGCACCGGAGCACCACAGGGGACCGTGCTCTCCCCCGTCCTGTTCACCCTGTACACCTCGGACTTCCAGTATAACTCTGAGCTCTGCCACATGCAGAAATACTCGGACGACACTGCAATAGTTGGTTGTGTCAGGGATGGACAGGAGGAGGAGTACAGGAGCCTGATCGAGGACTTCGTGACGTGGTGCAGTGCCAACCATCTGCAGCTAAACACCTCCAAGACCAAGGAGATGGTGGTGGACTTCCGAAGGAACAAACCACATCTAGAACCTGTTTCCATCGGCGGGGTCGATGTGGAGGTGGTCAGGACCTACGGGTATCTGGGGCTGCAGCTGGATGACAAGCTGGACTGGTCGCCTAACATGGACACTACCTGCAGGAAGGGACAGAGCCGTCTGTACTTCCTGAGAAGGCTGGGGTCCTTCAACATCTGCAAAAAGCTGCTGCAGATGTTCTACCAGTCTGTGGTGTCCAGCGTCCTCTTCTACGCCGTGGTGTGCTGGGGAGGAAGCTGCAAGAAGAGGGACGCAGCACGCCTGGACAGACTGGTGAGGAGGGCCGGCTCTGTGGTGGGCACAGAGCTGGACTCACTGGTGACAGTGGTAGAGAGGAGGTCTCTGGACAAAATGCTCTCCATCATGGACAACACACACCACCCTCTGCACAGCACCTTCACCGGCCAGAGGAGCATGTTCAGCGAAAGACTGCTGTCACAGTCGTGCTCCACGGACAGACTCAAGAACTCTTTCGTCCCCCTGGCAATAAGGCTGTATAACACTTCACTGTCACGGCAGGGAAGAAGCGCACGGTGATCCCTGGAATCTTTTTTCACTTTTTTCTCACTCCTCACCTGCACTGCTGACCTCAGAGTCAGCCTCCAGTTGGACACTTTAAATGCATATTGATAGTCACCTTACTGAGCACTGGTCACTTTAATGATAATCACCCTAGTCATGTCTGGTTTCATCCTACTGTTGTGTTATGCTACATCTGTAAGGGTTGACATGATCACCCTAATTAGGTCAAGTTTCACTCTATTGTCTCCAACACTTAATGCTAATCTGCCCATCAATAGTTGGGTACTTAACGATAATTACCCTAAGCACTCCTGGTTTCACCATATTGTCTAGGTCACTTAATGCAAATCACTGCTCCTTTAAGTGGGTGAGCCAATTTACATTCCTGCATTGACTGTTTAACGACTGTACTCACACCTCTGGCATAAGCTCAAACACCTCTGTACATGCACATGTAACTAGTTTCTAAAGGTCAGCACTTTGTTTCTAAGGCTCTTTAACTGTTTACAGGTCTCTTTTAACCAACACATATTTTTCTCTCCTCACAGGTTATGTACATTATGCCATATTAGTTTTAAGTCTAACTGCTAATGCTAACTGCACAGGTTTAACATATAATTATGTTTATTCTTAGTCACATAGGGGCTGCTAAATCTGTTTGGGGGATTTGTATACAGAGGGGAGGGGGGACAGCGGGTGTGTATTGTAACTAATGTCTTGTGTCCTGCCTGTCTGTATACTGCTACTGGATGCCTTGAATTTCCCTCGGGATCAATAAAGTATCTATCTATCTATCTATCTATCTATCTACTGCAGTAGTCTATAGGTAGAGTTTTAATATTCATATCGAAACAATAATTGAAGGGGGATAATTTCCCGAAGTGAGATGGGTGTTATCACAAACACTGTCATCAATAAGGCAACGGATCTGATGGTGTTACTGGTGCAGGGTCAGGCCATGATAATAACTTGGGAGGAAAGACAGAAGCCAGATAAGTTGGCCTCTTTCTGAGCACTGGATAGGGACTGGATCCTCCAAAGCTTAAAGAGTCACAATAGGCCAACTAGGTCTGACTTCCCTGTAAGTCTCCTTTTAGTGCAGCCAAGAATCCTGGCTGCCTTTTTTCTAGAATTTGGAGGACATGACAAAAAGCATGCTTTTTTATCTTCAGATTATCCACTTCAATTTGCAGGGTGCATGTCTGAATGTACAACACTTACCTTTATCATGCTAAACTGTCAGCTATCCATTTGGCGTTGAAAGTAAATATACTGTAACAGCTTAAACAATTCGCTATCACACACTTAAAGGGATGCTTCACCCATTTGTATGAAGCTTTGTATCACTAGAAACATGGTAGTAGTGTTGAATGGTTGTGAGTCCAACCCTCATTTTGCCATGAGACGAGAAAAATTTGTTTTTCTTTGCTTGAAAGTTTTCTTCATGTTTTCTCGTCTCAGGGCAAAATGAGGGCTGGACTCACAACCATTCAACACTACTACCATGTTTCTAATTATACAAAGCTTCATGCAAATGGGTGAAGTATCCCTTTAATCAAAGTACATGGCTTGTCTGAAACCACATACTGCTTACTACACATTCAAAATGAATGAACTTCATGCTATCCTGGCGTTTAGTATGTTGTTAGCATCTTACTGACATACTGGTCAGATGATGTACTTCCAGTCCAAGCTCCATTTGCTGAGCTAGCATCAACTGGCGGTATGTAACTACAATTCAACAACAATATGCTAATGTTTTTTACTGATACAACTACAGAGTCACTTTAATATTATTTTGCATCATACAAAATGAATTTCAGCATAGAACCTTTGTTTTAAGTCACGAGTTGGAGACCTCTGTGATTGTAAAGTCTGAGAGCCAAAGTGCATTATGCGGCAGTTTGTGACCATTTTATACTTCAAATCCTGGCAGATCTATTTTTCATCTAAGTATTTCTCGCAAACACAAAATTGCATATGGTTTTGATTCATAAAGTTGAGTATAAATAGTATTTTTTTTAAAAACGATTTCAGCCCATGTCCCACTTCACAACTATTCAAAGCTCCTTTGTATAGTTGAGGACAACTTTCTCCAAAAAAAGGTTCCTGGCTCTCCCAGTAAAAAACATGGCACCCTGTTTGGTCTCTCTAAGGCTTGATGGCCTAATTTGCAAAGGACAAGCATGCTCTGCTTGTTTTCAGGTCATCTGAAGGGCACGCAGTCTTGGAATGCTTGAAAGCGTCTATCTGAATTGATAACAGTGTGTAAGTTTAATGATTAAAAGAAAAAAGAATTAATCAAAGCATGCTTGCTTTTATTTTCAGATATGAGTTGCCCTTTGTTTGGACAAAAAGTATGTGTACTAAATAACTTAAATAAAGCAACAAAAGCGGTGTTGCAGTGCATTACAACAAGCGTAAAAATATAACATTTAAAACAAGTTCTTGAGTTCTGTATACAGGATTATTGATAATGTAGAGGCTATTTTTGCGTAAAAAAATATTGAGCTTAAAGGTTGGGTATTTTTTTGAAGACAGCCCCCCCCAAAAAAAAAAAAAAAAAAAGGAATTACCAAGAAAACTATGAAGCGTCAGTTCCACTGTCCTCCATCCAGTGTGTCCTGCTGAGTGTTGAACACCTGCGGTGTGAGTTTAAATTGTAAAAGGCAGGAAGTCATAGTGATTCAAATAGAAAAGAACACTTTCAGCGTTGGCATGTAGAGCTGTTTATGGGAAACAGTTGTACAGACAACAAGAATGGGAAAGGACCGTCGATATAGGGGGAAAATATAAAAAAATATATACAGAAGAACTCAGAGCTCTGCTGGTATTCACTCTCAGTCACACCTGAGCCATGTGAATATGCTGTATTGTGTGGAATTGAATTCAGGACGTGAAATGCTTGAGTGTCTTTGTATAGATGAGTCATTTGAGAGTTTCTGAACATCTATATGTTTTAACTACAGTTTAAATCATGCAGTAGCTGACTGAGAAAATATTGTCTAAGGGAATAAAGTCAGAGACAGTTGGAGCTAGGAGTAAGGAAGAAATGATTTGTGGCAACAGGGAGGCTAAAGCAAAGAACTCTGTCCGTGTGACCTTGGTGCAATGTATACACTGAAGCTCTGCAAACATTAAGCTTGGGACAGCGTACACTTCACAAAGAAAGACACACACATTCACAAAGGGTACATCCACAGTGCAAGTATGCATTATTGCCTTATAGATTTGACAGAGACGTAGGTATGTAAATTGCTCCAATGTCAACACTAGTAACCTGTCTCAGCACTTTGCGTTTCACAGCCATGTCGATCATACTTCTCCATCAATACAACTAATCTGATTTCTTTCTTTGCACAAATGAGGTTTGCATTGCACTGCTCCTTGTTATGATTTTTGGTATTGATGCTATTATACATGACTGCAAGACAGCACAGGATGCTGCATTTAACACTTTGCTCCTTTTAAATAAGGGTTTACACATTTCAATAAGAAAACTCTCACACAGTAGGTATGTGTTGTTTGACACATTGATGGCTAAACAAGTTGGTTCCCAATTCCTTTCACAAATGTGTTTATCAGACAGGGTCTGGTATCTAGAAAGTAACAGTACTTTAAGGTAGTATCTTAAATACTTCAATGCAACAATATGTAACTGTTCATCCTCATATAGGAGATTGAAAGTAGATTTAATCATACAACAACTTTCAAAAGGCAGAATTACGTCTGTCCCATGTCAACAGATCGCCTTGGTCTCCTGCTTATAGCAATATGCAAGTTTAGCAGCTGGTCGCACTTATCTCAGCAGAAGTGCTTACAGCTTTATGGCACTAGCCAGTTAGCACATCTCTGTACTGTTTGAGACAATGGCTGAGGCTAAAAAAAATACGCTAAGGCTTAGAGACAGAAAAGGATGATGACGGATGAAGCAAAGCAGAGATAAAAAGAAAGCGACAGAGGAAGAAGCTAAGTGTACATCCCTCCAGATGTTATTCATGAAAGACTGCAAAGTAAATATAGGTGCATCATCTGTGTTATCGGTGTCTCACATTTAGCGGCTGCACTGGGTTCAGAAGTCATAGCGAGATCCTTTTTGTGCAAAATCAGGTAATATTTAAATTTAGAGTCAGACAACTAAATTAATCCCAGAAGGTAAATTCAGTTTCACAGCCTACCGACTCATTGAAAGAAGCCAAGACAACATTGAGGAAATCAAAAGAAAACCTCATCTCAGCATTTACGTCAGTAACAACAACTCAACAGACAAACAGGTCACAAAATGTGAAGCCAGAGCTAGCAATCTAGAATTTCAACAGCAGGGATGTATAGTACCTTCTAGGCTTAGGCTCTAGGAAGTAGGCTTCTCGCCCCTCTACTTTTTAAAATTGCACATTGTCTGCGGTGGGAAGTAGTCAGGGATGCACTTGGAGTGCTTTGGCTGGTGCCAAAGCGCACCAAATCAAGTTCTTTCATTTTGTTACTTTAAGCACAGATCATTCATTTTTAGACTTGCTGCTCAAATTTACAGATCTGTTCTCCAGACAGGTGCTTCCTGAAAATATATTTCTAGAACACATTATTCTTTTCCAGCATAAATCCTGTACTCTGTAAGATCAAGAATTTTTCAAATAGGATTCAGTGGGCACTGTATACTGCTGTTGAACCCATTCACTGTCTTTGGGTTACGCAATGCTAGAGCACATCTGAACAGCGCCGAGCCAAGCACAGTCATTGCAAGGTCAATAATGCCGTCCGCGAGCATTCCAAGTAAATAATGTCCCAACTTTGGCCAAGCGCTCTGAGACTACACCTCAGTGAATACAATAGGAGGGAGGATCAGGTTGCAACAAACCCCACCTCAGACAAATCGCCAGAAGTCCTGTTTGATTGACCGTCTGCCTGAAGTTTGTCCTTGTTTTCATGAGTCTTCCTATGTGCTGTAAAAGAGCTCCCTACCTAGCCTGAAGGAGTTGCTGTTATTGAGCTGCAGTTCTTCGACACGCCTTAACGCCCTCAATCCTACTGTGGCCTGGCGTTTTCATAAACCCACACCGTCTTCTTCAATGCCTCTTGCCCCGTCCTCCTCAGCTGAAGAAAGGCCAGGGCTTTTTTTAAATAGTGGATAAAAATATTGTGCATCCATAAAGTAGCTACTTTTCCAGCTATCATTCTGGCAACCTAGCAATTTGTGTCAATGATGGGTGTAATTTATATGGATAGTTTTTTTTATACTTTGTGATACCATGTGTTTAAAATAATAAAATTTAGTTTATTTTAAGTACCAAAGCTTAAAAAAACAGCTATTTCCGAGAACAGGGGAAAAGGAGAATAAGGAGATACTTGAAAAAAACTGTCATATGGGTATAAACGTTATTGATATTTTTACTAGACACATCAAGATAAGAATTCTGTTTTCATGACAGCCCTAAATCTTAAACATCACAACGCATACAGTACATTTCCCACAACCACTGTTAAAATTCTGTCAACATATTACTGAAAATAATATATCTAGCAAAGTATTTTCAACCACAACTTGAAACAACAATGTTCTGGGAATATCTAAAATGATCAAATATATGAATAAATAGAAAGTATCTCTGTCTCTGGGCCATGTTACATCTTAAAAAGCTTAGCCCTCTGATTCAGGCTGGCAAGCCACTCCATGTTAGTTCAGCAGAAGTGTGAGCCGCCCCTCCAGACACTGGTGGAGCTCCGTAAAAGCCTGAAGCTCTTGGAGACTCTGCAGGCAGATTTGGCTGAGACGGAGGCTCAAAATCCTCTCATCCGTGAACAGATTTCTATCTTGGGCAGATATGAAGTCCCTCTGGAATCCCACTCTCACTGATTAATGCAATGCAATAATACAGATAAGCACCTCTATGCAGGTTACAGGTTATTGAATAGTTCTGATATGTTGCCCTTATGTATTAACATCCTCAAAAGCATCTTAGATGCTAACATCTTAGCATCTAAGAATAAGTAAGGAAAGGGGGCCTTCCAGCTCTATTTAACATTATTGCAATTAAAATGCATGTTATCCTTTGCGCGACTCAAAGTCAAAGTAATCTCTTCAATATAATGACCCAGAAAGGAGAATTTTCTTTATAAAATCATTTCAGCGCATGCTAATTGACAAAAATGTTTTGAATTACTTTTTGACCCCTGTGAAGTGTAGAAATTAAACCTGTTTACCCAAGGAACACTTAGAGACAGCAAAACACTTAGTGAGGGAAAATGTATAGTGAGCAAGTTGTTATTGCGTAATGAATGCTGAATGTTGAGCTGGACCTGCAGTTAGATAAATATGAAACTATCTCTCTCATAAAGTAAAAAGTGTAGAACATTTGTAAGATGCTGGATCAGAAGTTGCATAGAAGATTGAAAGTTACCTAATAGAGACATGGCAATGAGTCAGAGGTCAGGTGAAAGTCACTCGTAAGTACAATAATGGCGAGAGACAAGGGAGGACAGTAGTAATGTAGTAGATGGCAGTAGTAAAAAAAAATAGCTCTCACTGAAGAAGAACAGACAAACAAACTGCAAATGTAACTGCCGGCTCCATTGTTTACATGAGCTCATGGGAAGTTAAGCACGATAATCTTTTCTCTCTTTTTTTTCATTTATTTTTCATTTTTTTTGCTTTGTTTGATTGGACAGTGGATAAAGTAGGAAACCAGAGAGCGAAAGGAGACACAGGTGGGATTTGAACCTGGTCACCCCAGGCACGATGATCTTGAAGCCCCTAAATCACCCCAATCCAAAAAAAACTTCTATCATTTTTATGTAAATTATATTAATATTACTGAAGCCAATCAAAAGATGACTCTTTAATCATTGTTGAGATGTTGTCATTGAAGCTATTGAAACACTTTTGACATAGGGCAGGGTTTGTTTTGAGATTAATTGCATAATTAATTTCAAACCAATATTAAAATATACATGAATGTTCTGCCCAGTCAAGTGACACAAACTACTGTGCTCTTAAATCTGCTTTCATAAGTTTTAGCCAACACCTCAGTGGGTCACCTTTTGCGATTAGCTACTGTACGTACTGCATGTTAATTATCTGTTCAAATTTATTGATCTACTCTCTTTCCCTCTCTGTCTCTCCCGCCTATATATTTTATTAATAGCCGCTTTTCCAATCTAATGATATTAATTATTCCAAAATACTATGGCTGCCAACAGTTCTTGTTTTTTATACTATTTATTATCTTCTTTTTATTTTTTTATCTTTACAAAAATGTACGTAGGCTCACTTGAAATTTAGTTTGATTTTTGTGATTGGTAGGAGAGGAGAACTGTTATGTTTGTAACAAAGCCTGTTGTCACAGTGCCCTCACAATTTGTGGAACATTGCGGGGGGGGGGGGGGGGTTCTCCATTTACTTTCTTATTTGGTGATCTAAATATCTCTATGCTAGTTTATCTAACCAAAAAGCTTAAAAATTGTTGCTACAAAAGAAATGGATGCAAGAGAGAGGAAACATGTTGCTTGCTTCAAATTCAAAATGGGCATATAATTGTAACACGTTTCCTGGGGTGATGCTAGTTATAAGTTGAACTGTTGGCTGTCTTGCCATTAAATATATCTTGGGGTTTGGGTAAGAAAAAGCACGAGGACAACTTCTACTGTGCGTCTCTGTATATTTTAACATCAGTCAGTAGCATACTGTTGCATCACAGACACACACCGAACAACAAAAGCAATACCTCAATTGTGTTAAAGCAATATCACTCAGCCAACCTTAAACATGAGCAAACTTAAAGGCAAAGTGCATCATATCAAACAGTTCTTCTTCAAATGTAAATTAAAAAACTAAATACTGTATATCATCTCAACCTGTGAACAATAAAGATCTGTAAAATTAAAAAAAATAATGGCATTTTTAAGTTTCATCTTTGATTGATTTCCAATGATATGAAGGGTTTCAATAATTTCAAAATCATCACTGTGTTATTTTGTGCCAGTACACGTTAAATTACATTGCAGTTTACGATGAGAAACTGACATAAAATGGATTCTAATATTAAAGTGAAATTAGACTTAATTAAAGGAACAGAAGCTTATGTGAAAAAGTGTCTGTGTGAGCAATTGCAATACTGTATCTGTCCATCTGTCCCGTCCCCAAAAGACCAGATGACTCAGCTGGGTATCTATCGGCATGTCTGACATGATAGAGGCCTCAGTCTTGACTGACCCAGTGGGTGGTCACGTCCCTGCGTGGCAGAGCAGCAGGCTGAGTCGTCCCTCTCCATCTCCGGCCTTCCTGTTCTCCACTCCACTCTTTTTTTTTTCTTTTTCTTTTTCTTCTTGCTGTCCCTTTGTTTTTTATCTGCTGTAGTGGATTGCAAGGAAGAGACAAAACATTTACAGTAAGTGTTGGACATTTGGTGAAATGCCATAATTTTAATTTTATCAACCTTTTAGACCCATCGTCCTTGGAGTATAACTTTTATATTTTCCTGAAGTGCTTGAGAGAACTTTTTTCACTCCTGAAAGACAAAGTGAACTTCTAGGGTTGGGATTTTGGTACTAGGCCTTTCCAAAACTAAGACTTAACATAGTGGAACCTGATTAATCAGATTGTTCCACTTATCGTCCACTGATATCCATACTCATTTGACTTTAGCTTTATAATCAAACAATTTACTTAAAGAATTGGAATAACAATTTATACTATGATAGGACTTATTCCGTCAACGGCCGAGCGAGTGCGGATTCAAACGCCACAGATGCCACAATCTTTGTCTGTCAGACCAAAGAAATCTTTGAACTAAGCAGTTGATGGTTTACTATACTCCCCAGATCATTTCTTACTCAAAGTTTCACATTGCAAACTTACTCCAACACTAATTTTCAAATTATGATAATAGACTAACAATAACTTGTTCACCAGCCTCTCCGTATGATAGCCTGTGTTTATGATGTGGTCTATTATGATAGCTCTTATTTCATTTGTTACCTGAGCTCTGGCCCTTCTTTGAGCACCACCACACATTCTAACTCCTCTACCTATACCTTGTCCTCGTCCAGGCATTCCTCTCCCTTGTCCTGGTGCTCATCTTTCTCTCCCTTGTCCTGGTGCTTATCTTCATCTCCTTTGTCCTGGTGCTCATCTTCATCTCCTTTGTCCTGGTGCTCATCTTCATCTCCTTTGTCCTGGTGCTCATCTTCATCTCCTTTGTCCAGGTACTCATCTTCCTCTGCCTCATGCAGGCATTTTTACTTTTGTTATGATGGTCTGTATTGTTCCTTTCCACACAAAATCAGTTTAAAGAGATCTTATTTGAAAGTATACTGTATGTTCATGCGATTAAAAGAACCTTAACACCTGAGTGTGGGGAATTAGCTGATTGATCTATTTGCATAACTTCAATGAGCAATTTCTCAGCAGTGATGAAAAAAAATGTTGGGGATATTTTGTTGTTTAACCTACAATATGAACAGCTGTTTACTTTGACTTTAGCCTATATTTTAGCTTTAGAACATGATGTTGTCTTTTATGGCATACAGTGTGAAAGCATTTGTCAATTTTGCAATTTTGGTCTTGGTTGAGCTTGAATAAGTTGAAGCATTTTAAATTTGTGTCGACTGTATACATTGTATATCAAAGCAACCAAAAAAAGTGTTCATTGTAAAGTCTACACAGACAGATATTTTGATAACTATGTTAAGAATGTAAGACATTTGTTAAAATAATTAAAGAATTGCCATAGCAATCGTAAAAAAAAGATTGTGAAAGTGACACTGAATGCAGCAGTTTCAGCTGTGAGTTGCACTATGGGAGCCCGTGATTGTTTTCTGAGAGATCCGACAGCCATAGGAACTCCTCTGTCTCTGCTGGGATGTTGTAGGTTGTATCTTTTTGGGCACGGTGGGAAAGGGTCCTCTACTCCTCCTTCTCTTCATTGAACTATTGTGCTGAAGCAGGCCCTTGAGGTCCTAATGGAGGAGACTGTTGGACACAGCAGTGTAAAACTACATTTAGTCAGAAAGTGGAGTCTAGGCAGGCATATTGCATCACATGCATTAAAAGCGCTTCTTATAAAAAAATATTTTTTCCCCATGTGCAAAAGCAATATGATATGTTGTCTTGTCATTCACAATGTTCACAATGCCATTCAGTTAGGGTAGGGTTAGGGTTAGGGATTTTGGTTGTTTTTAATTCTAAATTACAAGAAGATTATCCTGTTAACAGAAACCAGCGTTGTTGTTTGATGTCATTAGCTTAATTCTTTGGTTTAATAGGAAATCCAGAATTGTCATCTCGATATAAAGAAATAAATGACCATATATCATGGTAAATGGAGCAAAATACATGAGTGTATAGATGTTCAGGGCAGGGTTCTCCAACCTTTCTTCATTTGAGAGCTACTTTAACATAAAGTGGCTAATCACATCACTTGCATTTATTCAAATAGCACAGCTGAATTAAGCTATACTGTTTGTACACAAATTGCAATAAACCAATGCTTATCAATAATCTTAAATTCACATCTAGATCCAAGATTTAGAAAAACATGAATATTGTTGAAAATAAAGAAGGCTGTGTTCCTGAAAATTCACACCAATGGCCAAGAAAAAAAATATTACTTAACACTTTTTATGGGCTAAATAAATGAATAGTGGGAAGACTTGCATTTACTGTCGTCTGATTTATTTATATTATAAAGTCTGCCTAGGTGAGCTACTGAAAACCTGCCTGCGAGCTACCAGTAGCTCCCGAGCTGCCTGTTGGAGACCCCTGGTTTATGGTTGCTATACTGTAGAACTGGATTTACCATGGATGTTATACCTTTACCTGATTTAAACAGGAGATCTACTTTTGTGGGAAAGTGCTACAAGTACTAAAAGCCAGCACTTTGATGTTGCTGTGACTGCTCTCTCTCTCTCTCTCTCTCTCTCTCTCTCTCTTCCCCCATCCCTATTGAGCCATTACTGATCTATACGAGGCCTCATCAGAACCAATAGCCTGTATCTAATCTGTTCCTGCTCCTGGTGATTTCTGACTTCACGGCTGCTCCCTTCCATGGTATAAGTGACGACCCCCACTGGAAGACACACCACGACTGATCCCCTTTTCCATCATCGTTCCTCACTCCCTCGCTGCCTTTTCCTTTTTCTTCTCCTGTTTCTTGGTATTCCCGTCCTTCCACATATTTCCCTCGCCTCCTTCTAGCTCTATTTTCCTCCTTTCTACTTACCTCAGTTGCCCCAGTATATCCTGCCTCCTACCTTCCCTCTCTTCACACCCACCTTGTTTTGCGAATAGCTGAATGTTTACTTCATGTCTGCCTCATCAACCATTCTGCCTGGGCCTCTGCTGGGAAGATTTGCTCTTCTCCTTCGCATTTTATTTGTTCCCCTATTTGCTGTTTCCATTAAAGATGAAATTGAAATCTCTTCTCTGCTAACACACACACACTTACAACAGTGCATACAAACATGTACACACACAGGCTACGCACAGTGCTGCACACGCTGACGAACAAAACAACGTTGTGCTGTGCCAAGGCATATGAAAGAGCACAAACCTCTCGTCCTACTTTTGCTTTACCTTCTTCTCCTCCTTACGTTCCACTTCCTCACATTGAGTCTTCGTCTCCACCTCATCTCCTCTCCCTTTAGTTGTTGAAAGTGAGATATGATCCATGTTTTGTTTTTGTATTTTATTTTGCTTTCTCCTTCATCATAAAGAAACAGACTTTTTCCCTTTTCTCCATCTGGCACTTTTCAACACATTTAAAACCTTTCTAAAGTTTTTTTCACATAACGCCTCTTTCTTTCTAAATCTCCTCTTTCCTATGACAAAATCTAGCACTGAACTGACAGATAAACTACTCTATTTTCATGATGACGTATCCTTTTTTTCCATTTTCCCTGACCTTACATAAACTGTGCTGGTCCTACTTATTCTGCCACTCCTTTTCTTTTTTGAAGGCTGATGTTTTTCTGTCTTCGATGTGACTTCCGAAACCCCCTTCAGACAGGATGTAGGAAGACTTTAGAGAATTGCAGAAGAAAACAAAAGCCAGTCTCCTGCAGGTTAATGAGGCCAGGAGGCAGTTTTGTGTCGAGCTTCATCAGTATTCAACAGATGCTTCTTTCTCTCTCTTCCAATAACATCCAAGTCATTTGGGTCAGGCACATCACTGTGCCAATGTGAAGGGCACCTACATAGACACACACAAAAGAGAAAAAAAGAGAATTATTTGACAGTATAATATAAATACAGTGTGAACAAATATCACCTCTAATTATTAGCTACATCTCACACTGTTTGGCTCTTTTTCATCATTTGAAACTCTTTCACCCAAACCCTCTGTTCTGCCTTTGCTTCACTGCTATTCTTCTTTTTATGTTACAAGATATTCTACAAAGAGCTCATTTCAAGTAAGAAAATTTAAACTGAGCCTAGATGACTAGTTAAAAAATCTGGAAAACCCCCCGGAAAATTTTAAAAAATGAAACAGTTTTTTAACACGGCTAAGCACAGGATCACTGCATCAGTGGTTATCACTGCCATATTGGTTAGCCGAGGGTGGCTAACGTTAACATTACCAGCATCTCCAGCTATCTGCCCTCTTTGCATGTTATGTGGTTATGCATTGCTTAAGGCTGATTGTTTTATGCCCGTTTAACTTGACACAGCCGTAATACAACTTTATTTAAATGTTCATATTCAAAATCTTGTCAATCCGTGCTTCTGCTTTGAGATGCTATTCATCAACTGTACTGTAGCAGAGCGCCATGGCAGTATGGCAGAAATTTAATACATTTAATTGCAAATGAGGACATCCCTAATTGCTAACCTCACATCCAGCTCAAGTGGCTAACCATTGATGAGGATGTTTGAAATGTACTATATAATTTTGACTTGACTTGAATCATACTTGAATTACTTCAACAAACCTTATAGCTACTATAAGTCATTAGTTCCTCAGCAAGACTCCTTTCACTTTGTCAGAGGCCAACACCGAGCAGCAAAGTGCAGTAAAGAGCTTATAAGTGAAATATTTTAAGCTGCTGATGCATACGTGCAAGCTTGACTTTCTCTTCCAAGTAAGTGTGTATGCAGGTATTGTGGGTTCAGACTATGAGTGTATGAGAGGATCACATAAATTTGATTTCAAAGTTGTCCCACAGCAAGCTGGGTCATGGGAGATTCACTGTGCATGGAGCTCTGGGGCTGGAATCAGGGACCAAGAGGATACCTGGACTCCAAGAAAGTTTCTACAGTCCCATTGGTCTTTCATATCACTATTTCCTTTCCCAACATACACTCTCATTTTGCACACCTGACATTTTCTGCTCTAATCCCCACTTCCTGAACTCTCACAATCACCATCCCCATGCAACCTAAATGTTTAACCTTTTCCTTTAGCTCCCACAGCTTCTATGCTACTCCACCGGGTAGAAAATCCACCCCTTTACACAGATGCCATAAGAACACGTCACTTAACTAGAATCTTTACAAGCAATGCTCTAAAAACTTAATTGTCTGATTATGTTGTGACTACTTCAACTTCTACATAAGCCCTGGTTCCACCAAGTGGTCCGGTATGGATCAGTACAGTTTGGTATGGTCTGGTTTCTGTAAAAAAAAAAAAAAATAGCATTACTTTTTCTAAATAAGTAATGTCTAAAGTATCCATCCATCCATCCATCCATCCATTTTCTACCGCTTATCCGGGGCCGGGTCGCGGGGGCAGCAGTCTAAGCAGAGACACCCAGACTTCCCTCACCCCAGACACCTCCTCCAGCTCTTCCGGTGGGACCCCGAGGCGTTCCCAAGCCAGCCGAGAGACATAGTCTCTCCAGCGTGTCCTGGGTCTACCCCGAGGCCTCCTCCCGGAGGGACATGCCCGGAATACCTCCCTAGGGAGGCGTCCAGGGGGCATCCGGACCAGATGCCCGAACCACCTCAACTGACTCCTCTCGATGTGAAGGAGTAGCGGCTCTACTCCGAGCTCCTCCCTGGTGACCGAGCTCCTCACCCTATATCTAAGGGTGCGCCCAGCCACCATACGGAAGAAGCCCATTGAATTAATTCAGATTACATAATTTACATAAGCAAAACTACATTTCTGTTGGGCAGTGGGCCCATCAGAGAATAAACCTTCATAGAGGCAAATAAGGTGTCTAAAGTAAAGTAAATTAAAAAAAAAACTCAGTAACTTCAATGGGTGCTGAATCTTCAACCAAAAACGTTATCAAAAGTATTTTATGACTACACACTAAAATCTTAAACTTTAATTTTATTACTGCAGCTCTGTGTTTGGTGCTCTACTGTGATGAGACCATCCAGCTGCCTGTGACTGTGGCGTTCTTGTGGATGGGAAACCACAACCTACATCAAATATGGTCTGTTGAAGTACTGTAAATTCTAAATCAAATTGGATGTGCTTCCTCCCATGCATGCTTTCCTGGGTGTTGCAGTTTGTGGTGTCTATATATTATTTTCTCCCCTCAGAGTTGTAACTTACTGAATGTTGTTATACCATGACCTGACCTCATTCACACTCCAACAGACCTTCAGCAGAAAAAGCTGTTACTCACAGAGTAAATTGTGCCAAGTGTGACCACCATGTGTGAATCACACAAGATGTGAGAAGGTAAACAATGCTTTGTAACCTTGCCCTTGTTTCCTTTTTTGTTGCATGTCAACACTAGTTTTAAATGTATAATGTAGACAGCAGGTTTAATTAATGTGAGGGAACAGATGTCCTCCACAGAGCAAGGTCTAATTGTTTTTTTTTTCTGGCTTTGCGCTCCTTAAATGTCAATCAACTATGACATTAGCTTATCTTCAGTCATGCACATACATGTACACTACCAGCTATTTCTAAAATAGATTTATTTTAACTCGATACAAATAATTGGACTTGGCCAAGACTTATGTTTCAAATGTTCATGTTCAACCGAGCCGAGGGAAAGGGATTTACTTTAATGTCACTCCTCTTAAAAACAAGAGATAAAATACACTTTGCACACCACCATCCAAAAAGTATGCAGCAGAGGCATTTATTCCATGCAATGAGACATCACAAGCAATTTGCAAAATGCAGTGTCACTTGATCAGACCACTGACTGTTTAAAGATGGATCAGATCAGTATTAGTCAGCAGTCTTTTTAAGTATGTCTCTACATATTTTTGGAAACACGTGGCTGAAAGTACAGGTTTATATAGTATAGCATTGATTGTTAAGTAAAAAAAAGTCTCAGAAGTTACATTTATCGCAATGCTGATTCTGTTAGCCAGTTAATGGCATTTTCCAGTATGTTTTAGCATCAAGATAACAAATTAAAACATATGTCCTGGTCCATCTGTGCAACATTTGGTTTTATTCTGGAGAACATTGCGTTGGCTGGGGCTCACTCCGTGTGTGCTATTCGGCAGGATGGGACAAGCGAGCGTTTCTGTAAAGTTTCAGGAAGACCAGGTTGGAGTGTCATTTCATCTTGCACCAAAGTCCACTTGGTTCATTAATTAACTGATTAATTGATGTGTTGGTTATTGGTTATCTTCTTAAGCTATTTTTGTCTATCCATTCAGTCAATCGTGTACCACTAAATCAGTGTTGTGTCTCTTTGATGATTGTTGACAAGCATCTGGTTGAGGAGTCCTGCCCACCTACTTAGATCGGTTGCTTGGAGCAGCAAAATTCAGAACCTTGATCATCAGAAGGGATCATCAGTAGAAACAAACTATGAGTTAAGAGGCAGAAACAAATGGCTAATTTGCCCATTGGCAGCTTTAGCTTGATTGATAATCTGAATGACTTGAGGCTTTTGAGAAAACAAAGAAAGCATTGTGTGATTTTTTTTTTTCTTCATCTCTTTCAGGTTTTCTCGGCTCACGTCAGCTGTTATTATGAAAACTGATATGCTGTCATGGTTTGGGTTCGCATGTGTTATATTTCAGAGTTTTGAGTTCCGTATATTTCTTAGTTTCAGTCTTTAGTGCTTCCTCAATTTTAAGTTGTAGTCTAGTCTTCAGTGTTTCCTGTGTTTCTTTGTGTGAATGATTCTTGGTGTTTACTTGTTTAGTCTTTAGTGTTTCCAGTTTTATTCTGTAATGTCTTCTCCCTGTATTCTGTTTTCTTACATCCTTTAGTTCCATGTTTTACCTTGTAGTTTTCAGTGTCTTCTGGTTTCCTGCCTCTCTGTGTTTCCCTCCTGTCTTGATTACCCTGATTGTCCTCACCTGTCTGATTAGTCTCACCTGTGTCTGATTACCCCTGTCTCTATAGTCTGTGTTTGCTTACCCTCTTGTCGGATCATTGTCTCATGTCTTTTGTCTGTTGTCGTGACCTGTTGCTTGATCTCCCTGCTCCCTGTGTTTCGCCTCATGGTTTTCGGATTTCTATTATTTAAGTAAGTTTTGGTTTTTACCTTTTTTGTTTAAAAAACCTTTTTTCTGCACTTGGGTCCTCCCTCCCTGTTTCCTACCTGCAATTGTGACGTATGCGTTACAACTATTGATCCCAGAAAAAAAAAAAGAATATTTAAATTGTCTATGAAGAAATCCAAATGCTTTTTTGAATCAATGTCCCCCCCATTGCTTTATTTGTAGCAATGTATAAATGTAATGTAAAAGCATATTAAGCAAGCTTTTCGTGTATTGTGTAGTGCAGTGGTGCCCAGCCTTTTTTCCTAAGACCCCTTACTTATCTTAATGTAAAATGAACCTTAGGTAGGTGAGTTATCATGATTTAACTTCTTATTTTGACAACCTCAAAATTCTCCCCCCTCTCTGTCAACATCTTTGACCTCTCCTATAAGTGGCCTGCAACTCAGGTTGGATAACCAGTGTTGTAGTGTCACTATGCAGTGCATTGTCATTTAACATTTGCTGCCTTAATGTTTAATCCACAGGATTTTACAAATAGTTTTATATTGGATATACTGGCCTCCTTCTTAGTGTGTGTTTGTGTGTTCAGATACGGCACTAGAATGCCAGCTGGAACATCTGGACATCTGGTCAGTTTGCTTCGCGTCAGACACAGAGCATGGAGAGTTCAGCACAGGACACGTTTGGAAAAACAGAAGCCACGGAACAGAAGTAAAGGTCAGTTCTGCCGCATAAAGTTAATTAAATAGTGGGGGATTGGCTTCCTACTACAGTGTGACTGTCACGGTTTAGCTGTAATGTATTACCTTGGTCAATCTAAGTTTTGTTTCATGCAAATCAAACATAAATGCCAAAAGAATTAATTTGCTCAGTAAAGTAAATCTTAAACTTGTTCTTTGATCATGGTCTCTGAAGAGATAATGGAGAATTACACTTTGTGTTTATAATGGATACAAACATTGGAGACTCTTAGGGGACTTCATTAGAAATATTTTTAGCCTAAGACCCACAGCTTCTGCCTAAAATGCATTTCACAGTGACAGCTAAAACATTTCCTCCCCTAGGATGCACAATATTTGGCACAAATACTGCAATATACACAGCCACCCCAAAATAAATCCACTGCAGCTCTCGTATTTACATTAGACAGCACAGAGGACTTGATCTTTTTCTGATTACAGGAACAGGAGAGAAACCTTTTAGATCTCTGTAAGAGGGACATCCCTGTTAAAGTAATTCTGCAATAATTTATAATGGAGAAATGGTTCAGAGTCAGCTCAAGTCCAAACAAGGTTTTAATCTGGTACTAGAGGAGCATTCACAGAGCAACATGCAGGTTCTTACAAAGTAAAGACTCAATGTCTTAGGAGAAAAGCATGGTATTTATTCATCTCTGTGGGTGAGTTATCACTCTGATGGATGTTAATTTATGCCCTCCTGCACTTACAGGAAACATTCACAGAGAAGGAAGTGATAACAGTGAGTGATTACTTAAAACCGTGAGTGATCATTCAATACCTTGAGTGTGTCACAAAACAACACAAAGTGTCACAGGTCATATTTAAACAGTTACATTGAACGTTCCTGTGTAAGACTTCAGTTTACATCTCTCTTCATTTCTTCAAATGCCCATTGACCAAATTCTAAAAACCTCCTCACTTTAATTTCTACACACACAGATCAGATTAGACCAACATCTACAACAATCAAAACTACTGGTCTGACTTTGTCCCACGTCTTCCTATAGGCGTTTCTCCCAGTCTTGTTTAACTAATCATTACATGTAGTAGAAAGACCAGTGGACCATCCACACCTTTTTTCCAGACCTTTGACTACTCTCTGTCCTAACTCTGAGAAAGTGTTGCCATAGTCAAAAGCAAGCACACTCCCTCCTCAGAAAAATACTCACAGTACCAGCATCCCTGTCCTGATTCCTCTTGTCTATTTTGTCTGAATTGGCTTTGACAGTGCCAAAAATACTGAAAAGGCAGACTCAGCACAACTTGTTTTGACAAGAAGCCATAGGCAAGCAAAAATTAGGCGTTGAAGGCTATGGGGTTTTTTTTGTTTGCTGTTTAGAAAGAGACTCAACTCACAGCAACTTAAGGAATGAAATAAGATAATTCCGAATAATTACACTTTAAGATACAACACAAAACATTAGTTGAGAGAAAAGAGAACTGGGCAAAAATGAGGGATAGGAAATAACTTTGGAAATAACCACACACTGAATAAAGTTCAGTTGTTTTAGTACGCAATGAGAGAAATGAAAGATGTAAAAGTAAACACATTGAGGAAGGTGGCAACGAGTCTCGCCTGTATCAACATGGGCGGATTCGCTTTGTGGTTAATGTCAAGTGTGGCTAAGGTACCTAGGTCTCCAAGGGGTTGCCGTGTTAGAGCACTGTTGCTGTGATTAAAACGATAGAGAACAGCCAGAGGGTGATAGTTGGCACAGATTCTGCTCTGTCTCCTCCCCTTCTATTTCACCCGCCATCCCTCTCCTCTCCTCTCCGTGCCAGCTGTCACTTTTGTCAGTCAGTGTGCTAATGATGCTCCCTTGCAGAGCACGGAGCACAGTGATACATCTGTCATGCCCAGATATCTCTCTATTCATATGTAAGCAGTCCCCAAATGGCCTAGTTTTGTATACTTTGGTTTTAACACAGGATAAGAAATAAACAAACACTTTTTATTGAGTTACCTTTGCCTATTTTCAGGCTGTGAACACTTACACAACTTTCAAAGACCTAATGTCCAGCACAGAATAATCAACCCATGTTCACCCTATTTTTCCCATTACTGCCACTCTAAAAACACAGGCCCACGGTTGTCATCGTTCAAACACGACCTTCTGCTCTTTTAGTTTCAAATAGACTTTTACTAATACTGTATGACAAGTGGTACCTGCAACATGCCCAACTTTATAACTGAACAAAACGTGTTTAAAGCCTTGTACTAGAACATGTTTATTTCCCCTCTTTTCCCTTATTTATGACAACTGAATGATAATTCTATTATTGTTTAGGATTGTTCATAATTAAAGGCATGAACGTCATAGCTTACAGGTGGATGCCGCTAGCAGTCTGCTTAGTATTAGCTCCTCTTAGCTGAATCTACACTGTAGGCAATATTTTTTGTTGTTGGTACTTTTTGAAGATTTTTAGTTCAAGTGAGTATTTGAGTAATTACAAAACCCCCTAGATTTATGTTCCTAAAGATCATCCTTGAAGTCAGTGCTCCAACTTTTTTTCCTGTAAGTGAAATCTAGTAATATATGCATTATAGCACTTATTACCCTACCTATAGCATATTTGGCTTACATTGTTGCTTTGCATGGCACATGCATAATGGTCGTTCCTTTTTAATTGTTGCTTTTTAAAAGAGCAAAGACGATATTTATGAGTGAAACTAAACTTTTTGAAATGACTGGGTTCATGTAGATCATACTAGCTGCTCTGAGAAAGAGATTGTCGATGGGGGACAGAAAATCTCCATCTCGTTTTGGTTAAGAAAATAAAAGCCAAAATATTTATGCAATCTGGCGTTGATGACTTTGACATCAAATCAATCCCTTTTACTATCCAAAACAAATGTTTAACTTAACTAGTTACTAACTTCTCCTTTTTCTGGGAGCTCCTGAGCACCCTTAGGTTCCTCAGGACTTTGGTCCCCCCTCGCCCCCCATCCTATCCTATCCTTCTTTCTGCATCTCCCCCGTCCCATTTTGAGGGTTGCCATGCTGTGACGGATTAAGCTGGGCTCTTGTAATTTAACAAAGGGTAAGGTCCTTTACCTGCTTTTTGTAAACATAACAATGAGCATGGTCTGTTTACCTGCTCTTTTTTAATGATTACAGACAAAGAGTAAGGTCCTTACCTGCTCTTGTAAAGTGTCTTGAGATAACCTGTTATGATTTGATGCTATACAAATAAAGATTGATTGTTTTAACTTGCATATAACAATAATAATAATAATAATATATGATTATCACAGTGTAACATTGTTGATATTGCATCTTTGAAAACAGATCAGGCCCGAGGGGTGGTGATGTGAGAAGCCAAAGACTCATGTTTAATGACAGGGCACAATAACCTTACTGGATTTACCCAAAGATTTAAGTATGAACAGATAAACCTGAATGATGTCACCAATCTGTTACTGCAGGGGGCTCTGGAAATGCTGTTCCAATCCTTCTCTTCAGTCAACCCAACAATAGGCTATAAACTGGACCTGAGACAGGTTTTGAGCCTTTTGACAAACAGCTACGCTGTGCCTGCCCATCAATCAGGTCAAACATACGCCTCGCTATGCATCACTCATATACTTGATGAAATCAAATTTTACAGTGTGTGCAGATAAAGACAATAAATACTCAGACCAACATAGTTTTTTGTACCAAGCTGTAAATGTGGTCATTTATTAATGTATTTACTTGTATAATTAAAGATGACAAAGCTGTTAAACATGAAACAGCAATAAACAAAAAAAAACAATATTGCCAAATATTACATTGCAATCTGTTATGAATAATAGCTGCAGAGATGTACTCATCTGTTACTGTTCTCCACTATCTCCAGGCCTCAGACATTTAATTAAATAGTTCCAAAAAGGGTGTCATAGCTAGTGCCATAAAGTCATCCTCTTGAGGTTTGCCAAACTTATAAAGTGTTATGTATAAGCAGACAATCTGAGACATGGAGAGATTTTTTTTTTTAATTTTTAAAGATTTATTTTTGGAATTTTTGCCCTTATTATAGAGGGAGAGAGAGTGGGGAGAGACATGCGGGAAGGGAGCCACAGGCCAAACGTGAACCTGGGCCCCCCACGTGAGGACTATAGCCTTGATTCATGGGGACATATAATATTGTTACTTTAAGATGACATTTAGCAGAACACAACATTTTCTGGAACAATGCGTGAAGAGTAGTGATAATTATAGAATATGGCAAAAGACTTTTGGGCAAGAAAATCTTCATTCGGTACATGGTGATTTGTACAGCCAACTTTAGTTTGTCTCACTTTACCATCAAGAACGATGTTCAGTATAATGTGAGTTATAGCGAAGTATGTAGACTAGTTTCGGGAGTCCTGAGAGTTTACCATTGCTCTAACAGCAACTCCAAAAGTTGAGTCAAAGACATTCTTCTTTAAGTGGAAAATTAATTAAATTAAGTAAATCCTTTCCACGTTTGTGACGAATAATTTCATTTATTGGTTATAAGCAGGTTAAAGTAGAGTTAGACCTCTGTAGAAGTTTGTTATGGTGGAATAAGACCCAGGCAGCGTATTACAGGACATGTAGACAGTAGTAGTAAGTGCTTAGCTTTTCAGAGCCATATCCTATAAGAAGCTGGAAAGAAAACCTAAGAAGAGCTTCAGTGTTCCTTTGACCAAACCATCATTGTAAAGATCAAGTTTTTTTTTGTTTTTTTTTCTTGGGGGGGGGTTGAGATCAACCAAGTTTGCTGACAGGACCTTTGAGATTATCTGGAGATCTCTGTAGAACAGATTAGGTCGCTTTTCTCAGACTGACTAAGTTCCTTTTTAGCTTCCACTCTTTCTGACATTGCCTATCTTCTGAAAACGGAGTACAAAGAGACAGCTGCTGTATTGCAGATGAGTGCAGCTGCAGCTATTTTTAGGTTTTTGCCTGCTTTGATTTGAAGCTTGTGTTTTCCCACTAGTTTACAGATTTACTCACCTCAACTCTCATATATTTCCCCTTTTCCCATTTGCCTTCATCCTTCTCCTAAGCCCTTTCAAAAGGTCAGCAGCATTAGTGTTTGAATTCTCCACGGCTAAGTTATTCATTTGACCTTGTAGTACAGTGCTGCTCTCCTGGGTCAGTTATATGAGACTCTTGTTATGATTCTAGGGGCCAAAGTGTAAAATGGATACCCTTTCAATTTGTATTCATCCTGCAAGGTTACATTTTGTCTGCCTGGAAGTGTGTATGAGCCTTGTACCTCTTGCATACAACATTAGAACCATATCAGGATATCAAAGGCTGCAGGGTAGCTGGGAATGATGAATGGCTGCCAGGTGTCGAAGTCCTCGTCCTGATCACCTCAGGTTTGGCCCTGCCTACAGGGAACACAAAGGGTTAACTGGCTCTTGCGACTCATAGCTTGAGCTTTGTAGCCCTTTGTAGCCTCTGGCAACAGCTCAGCATCTAGGTCTTCGACATCACAAAGCGTGTGCTGGGTGCGTTGGGGGAAATGGAGACAAGGCGTAATTTCCTCCAGACCAGATGTGGGACTCAAGAACGAGCTGACCAGTTCTTTGGCTTCCTTCCTTTCTGCCTCAAGGCCTGACGTCCTGGGGCTGCTGAAGCAACTCTTGGAGCACCCTGTCTGCCTGTCAACCTGTGTCAACATCAACTATGCCCCCTTGCCCCTCTTCACTTCCCTGCAAGGCAGCCAAATCCTCATGGAGGTCACGTGAGTCCAGAGGTGGTGCGAAAATAACCTTGGCCTAGGGAGGTGTCAAAGGTACATTATTCAGACCCCCCAGTTACCCTGGCTCATTCTGCAAAATCTCACCACAGTTCACTGACAAGTCATGTTGTGTAGAGGGAGGGAAGACAGAGAGAGAAGAGGGAACACATAGGGAACACATAAAAGAGATGCTGTTACAAGCTGTCATCATCTCGCCTAGTTCTAAAAGGTTCTCAGTCTCTGATGTGTGCAAGCTGCAGCACTCAATGGCTTCCAGGATCAGTGGTTTCCTGCCTCTACTGCTGCCTCGTATCATTGTGAAAAGTTACTGTTGGTCTTGTGGCAAAAAGAAAGAAAGAAAAGAAATGTGGTTCTCTCCCTTTGCCTTCCCTCTTGACTGTGAATATTTTAACCTGACAGATTTCCCACGTGCTGTAATCCAAGCTTCTTGAGGGAATTGCCAAGAAAAAGCAGGCTGCATTGCACCTTACAAACATGAGGGTCACTTGGCCGGCTTAAATGGAGCGCCTTAAGGGCATGGTTGAGTGGAGAGTCAAGGGTCAAAGGTCATGAAGCTTTAAATTATACAAGTTTCTCAGTCGAGGAGGTCAGTGTTTTAAAAAATCAGATGATTGGCTTTGTGTCCTCTAATGAATTGAATATGAAGAATTTGACAAAAACACTCAACTGGACTTTTACCTTTATAGCTCCTTAAATTTCTTTCCTGAGGTTAAGAGTCCTTGCGAGCAATTAAGTAAAGGTGATTTACATTTTGCAACTGGTATTGTTTTTATGTCATGTCTCTGACCCCTTGCTCCCAGTTGAAAGGTGATAGTCTGCCACGGTTAGGTGCATGTTTGAACCACCAACTTCAGGGGAAGTCTACCAGAGCCTTTTAGTACATTTTCAGTACATATTTGATGACAGCTTAGAAAACGCTTGTTTTTTTTGTTTCTCCAACACTAACTTACCATTTGCTCTTTGAAACATTAGTTTGGAATTTGATTGATGTTTTCAGAAGCTTTAAGGAGGGAGAGCAGGACACATTCTAAGGAAAGACGGAGCAAAAATTAGGCATTAAACATTGAAACGTGCATCTCAACCCCAAAATTTAGGAGCTTTTATAAAGTTTGTGAAGACTCCAAGTCTGTTGTTTTTAAGTTTATTAGGGCAATTAAGTTTTTCAAGTTTTTCCTTTCTAACATGAAAATCAGCTCTCTCCTGTGCTCTCAAAATCACTGGGGTTTGGCCAGCATTGATTTCGATAAAAATCAGTCACTCTGCACCACAGAACCTGCAAGCTTCCACTTCTGTTTTCAGACTGACACGTCGTCTATAAATAGTCACACAAACACACACCATTCCCTTGCACCACTTCTTTTCTCTTTTTGCCTCTCACTCTGTGTCTCCTGCTACCTCATTTGCCAGAGAAAGGCTTGGTTCCCTCAAAATTCAATTTGCACTCTAATTCCATATCAAAAAACGTGGTCAGAGCTCTGTGTTTTTGAGCACAATGCAAACAAGCAAGGATGCAGTCTCAGAATGGCTCCTCCCACAACCTTATTATAGCTGTGGCCTCAAGTAACAGATTTGTCCTTAATTGGTAACGTGTCCTGATTGACTTTAACTAATTTATGGA
This sequence comes from Symphodus melops, assembly GCF_947650265.1. Lineage (NCBI taxonomy): Eukaryota > Metazoa > Chordata > Actinopteri > Labriformes > Labridae > Symphodus > Symphodus melops. The sequence continues at coordinate 15,067,034 of NC_136710.1, read as the reverse complement.
TTAGATTATTTTTACCCTCTTTCCTAATTGAACCACAACTTTTATGTGTTTCCCTGGCTGGCTGGGTAACTGCCACTGAGTGCTGTGGAACCTCTAGATTATGCACCATCATATTCAGTTATGTACAGCATCCTTACAGAAAACAAATCCAATAAGAGCATTGTGAGGGGGGGAAAAAACAATAGCAATACCTGAGCAGAAAGTCAACAGCATGAACATCCATTTCTCAGGCTGATGGAGTGTAGCGCCTTGGGGATGCTACTCCATCAAGAGATATTTGGGTTCTTGGAGTGTTTATGTTGGTGCCATTGCAGTATTAGATTTGAGTTCACTGGCTCTGAGGTACAGGGGGTAAAGTGAAAAAGAGAGGGAGTTAAGAAAGAGGGATTAAAGTGCATCAGTTTTTCAAATATCGGGTAAGCAAATATTTAGGCCTTTCCATGACTGATTTATCCTCTTGTCAGTAGCAGGGCATTTGTTGCATTGAAGATATAATTTGGTTTGATGGCATTTATTTAAAGTAGATGCAACATGCTTTTAGGGTTGATGTGATGTGCTTTTAAGAATGAATGAGAAATTGTAATGATGTACATTTGCAGAGAATTGTATCAACTATCTGCCCAAAGACGAGACAATGTGCATTATCTTTATGGAGGGACAGACACATGTTTCTCCTTTTTTTTCAATTTTAGGATATGCGTTTTATAGTTGTAAAATATAGTAAAGATGTACTGTAGTGCACCACTTTTAAGTAAGCTCTGCTCTAAGAAAAAATCTGATCAACCCAAGAACACTGTCACTTAATTTAGTAACACCCAATAAAAAGTACTTGTCATCAAAATGCAGTATATCAAAATATGGTGATACATGAAAAAAAATTGCGGTAGTGTTCTTTCATTTTCTAATTGTGCCATGCCTAACAAACTGAAAAAAAGTACCATGGGGGGGCCCAATAAGAATGCTAAGGAATTATCGGAAAAAAAAAGAAAAAAAAAACCTGAAAAGAAAAATGGTGAAAGTGGAAACTCGGTCTTTGGTCCAGCCATTCCTGGGACATTTGAGACTTCCCTGATGAAGGCACAGTCTTCTTGACACACAGACAGCTACAGAACAGAGAAACTATTGCTGGTTGAAAATCACCCGAACACGTGCTGGTGGCAAAGTATGTTTAGAGAAGAAAAACACCCATGCCTTCAAATACTTCAAAGACAACCCTGAAGCTACCCAGGGACCCATGACACTCAGACAAACGCAAGATAATAAAAATCACCCGACAGTACAGTACTGTTCTCTAGTGTTGTCAACTTTGAATAAACTCCAGGGATCGAGCTTTCCGTAAACATATGAAGGGTGGCCATGTTAAGGCTGACCAACGACCTTTTCTTTAATTTTATGACTATTGTTAGAACCAAGGTGCGAAATATGAGAGAGAGAGAGAGATGTCCGCTGTTTGGTCTTTGAATACAAACGCACTACAAACAATGTGTTTTCCCCTTTTGTGTAGCTGCTTGCTGCAGATGTGATTCAGTGCTCTCTTGGGTTTGCTACATCTTGATAACAAATCTCCCCACACACGGGTCATGGATAGGAACATTTTTGAAACGGGAGACAAATTCTGTTGTCTCGCACGTAGTCACCAGAGACACTTGATGCGTTCGCTGCGGTCGTCCAAAGCATTGGCAATTAATTATTTGCAGCGTAATGTATCAGTGCTCAGTGCATGAAGTGTGTCCATCATGAAAATGATCCCGACCCAAAACATTACAACTCTCCAGTCCACATTTTTATAGAAGTATTCAAATGAATGCATTGTTGTATGAACATGTACTGTATCTGACTAACACTTGGATCGTTAATAAAAAGACTGGATCATAATTGTTTTCAAAAAAGGAACAAATTGGTGACATAAAAACTGATCAGAATGCAGGAAATGAATGATGGGTTTGTTTTTTTAAGCCCCGTGTTGGAGGGGGGGCCCCCAAATGCCACAGGTTATTTTGCACCCTGGTTACTACTGTTAATGAAGCTCTCGTGTAAGTTCAGGAAGGAAGACTATACGTGAGCCATGATTCCGGTCTTTCTCATTCACCCTATCCTACACAATCACATTTCCGCTGTCAGTCTGGGTGTCTGTGGGTTAATTAGCTGTCCTGTCAGCGGACCTCATCTAACCAATGGCACAGCCTTCCTCCCACATTTTTAGCCTATCATCATTCTGCTCCCCTTTTAAAGATGATTCTTTCTCTACCCTCGTTCCTTCAAGTTCGTGTTTGTGTGCCACTCCACCTCCCCATCACCATCATCAGCAACAGAATCATCCATCAATTCTTCATCCCACTCGGTGTCATCAAGTCCCCAGCTTTACCCCCACCAGGGTTCGGACTCCATGGGGGGATTTAGCCTAATGACGCTGAGAATTTCATTCTCCAAACTCATCATCCACCCCATAGAGTCCAAGCGCCAAAGACTTTCTGTCAAGTCACATTTTCATATTATCATTGTAATAAATAATTTTCTTTAGATCACTTGTCTCTCCTGATAGAATTACTCTTACAGTAATACTGTATTTTGTGAAGCAAATAAGGTGGGTGTTTCAGTGGTGTAGTCAATGGGATGTGGTGTTAATGGTTGGATATGACGTGCAGTGTAAAAGCATCTTTATGCTGTCTAGAAGGCTAGAAAAGTGTTATACAGGTTCAAGCCCATTGAACACATTGTGATGATAATGATAACGATGTGATGATAATTATTGTTATTTTCAAACCTGAGATACTGGGTTTCTAAAAGAGAGTTCTCTCCTTTTTTAGCAGTCAACCATAAAATTAAGTATGCTAAATATTTAATAAACTTAAATGATACTAATTGTAATTGAATGGCCTTGTTTACAATCTTCCATTAATGTAATGTTGTGTCAAATGTATTTATGGCTTTTTTTGTTAATATTGCAAATGGAGCTGCTGTGATGCAAAAAACAAAAAAAAAGGTAAGACTTTGTCTTACAAAAAGTAATCATAATCAACTTCTTCAGCGGGATCATTATAGTAATTATGATAATCATCTTTTTTTTTTTTTTAGATACTTTTACACTGTAAGAGTGAAGTGTGAGATGTGTTCTTGCAGGCAGCAGTTAAGAAGTCCAAACAGATTATTGACCAAACTTCTTTTTTTCTTTCTTTTTTTTTTTTTTCATATACTTTATTAATCCTGCGAGGGGAAATTCGGTTTTCACTCTGCATTTAATGGAGAGGTCTCAGAGTGAGGGGGCTGCCCACAGAGGGCGCCCCAGAGCGGTTGTTGGGGTTCGGTGCCTTGCTCAAGGGCACCTCGGCAGTGCTCAGGAAGTGGACTGGCACCTCTCCAGCTACCAGACCAATTTCCGGACTTGGTCCGTGCCGGGACTTGAACCGGCGACCCTCCGGTTCCCAACCCAAGTCCCTACAGACTGAGCTACTGCCGCCAAACTTATCCTGTTTCTTCCCTTTTGACTAAAAGAACCCTGAGGCATAGCTGCTACTGCTGTGCTCTACTGTACAGCTTCTTTCTTTGATATACTTTGTGAATTTTTTTCTCAATGAAGTGGGTGTTTTGTTGCAGAAGGTGTTGCTTATAAAGTGGTGCTAATTAATGTGTCTTTCATGAATAACCTTTAAATGCCCTTAGTGTGCTGTCGCAGATGTAGACAGCACAGTTGGAACTGTAAAAAAAAAAGGTGTAGGGTGGATAAGCTACACGGCGGCTGTGACTGGCTCAGTTGGTAGAGTCGTCGTCCCTCAATCGAAAGGTTGAGTGTTCGTTCCCCAGCTCCTGCGAGCAACATGTACGATGTGTCCTTGGGCAAGACACTTAACCCCGACTTGCTCCCCCTGCTGCGTCAGGGGTGTATGAATGTGTGTGAATGGAATTAGTTACTGGATGGGCCACATCAACAGCCATCAGTGTGAATGGGTAGGTGTGATCTGCAGTGTAAAAGCGCTTTGAGTAGTCAGAAGACTCGAAAAGCGCTATACAAGTCCATTTACCATTTATTTTCTTAGTGCACGACTATACTATCGTAAATACAGAAGTAGACAAAACAACAAAAGCAGATGTTTAATTGTAATTATTTGTATCTAAACATCACTGCAAATTTTTTAGATGACTATTGTCCACCGTGGTGGAAATCTGTCTTTGGCTTCTCCAAAATATAAAAAACACGCAGGACAAATTAAAACACTCCACAAAGTACAACAATACGCAATAAGTAAATAAATAGTTGTGCAAACAGGCGACCAAAAAAATAAAAAAATAAAAAAATTATATTATCGAAAGAAAATTGCATCTCTCAACATGTTGTGCATCACAGCATTTCTGTTAACAAGAACTTGTACATATTCAGGTGAACCTAGCATGACTAGCACCGGAAAGGGGTATGACTACAGCAGTCATTAGCCTCATGATGTCTGTGATGGATTGCTGAAAAATGGCAGATATGGCTACTGACAATGTAAAAGTAACATGCCTTTACAGTGAGTGTATAACCTTGAACACTGAGTCGGAGTTGTTAACTTGAATATGAAGGCGAACATTTGCAGTATGTGAGAAAAAAATGTCTTCTACTCATCCAGCAGAGTCATCAAGCATTGAAGATGATTTAGCGATTCTTTTGCTCCTTGGAAAAAGAAGAATACTGAGTCCATTCACTCAGAGACGCTGTTTGTCAACAGGCAATGCAGGCAACTGCTTGGGGCCCCAGGACAGTAGGGGGCCTCCCCAATGGCTTACAAACTTCAAACCACAGCATTGCTTTAAAATCCCCGTCTGACTGAACTTCTTCTCAATGCCCTGCTAAGTCATTTTTGCATTATTGCTGTAAAAATAATATTGGACGCTGGTTGGAGGGGCCCCCAATGAATGTTTGCATAGGGCTCCAACTGACCCTAGAAGCGCCCCTGCATCCACTCCTAATAACAAGACAAGAGCAAGGAGAGTTTCTGAAATATCCCAATCCATTCCAGGTGTATTTTAGTGGTCCAGTTTAATAAACTGCCAGTTTTACTGGGACCACAAAGAGGACCTGTTTTGGAAAAAAAACAAACAGATGGTTTGAAGTCTTTGCGTTATCATGATCGACACAACCCAGTCTAAGGGCAAAGGTACAAAGTACATGTGTTCATGAACACTCTAGAAGAAACAATTACATGTCAGTTCACCCTGTTACCCCAAAAAATCTAAACAAGTTCCCTTGAGACTATTACTCCTGGATGCCATTGGGTATTCAAAATATCTTACCTTTGGAGTCTCAGACAAATATTGTCTTTGTGCAGTAGGCTACATAAGAATTTGTTTGCAGTTTTCTTGAGGGAGATTCTGTCACTTTTCTTCTGCTCAGGCTATACCCTATATGCATGCTACTTCTTCTTTGTGTGTGAGCATTAAAGCATACAGTGTGTGTGCGTGGTCTAAAAGTTCATGATGGTGAGGAGAGGAGGTTGAGATGTGTCAGTGATGAAATTGCCGCATCTCTCCTTGGGGCTGTCATCCTGTTACCAGGTGTCACTTCAGCTCCTCTCGCCCACCTGCCTTCCAGCCTCCACCAGACCACTGCACAGATACGAACACACACAAAAGCAAGATTGAGAACAGTATAAAGTAAAGGCTAGAAAAGTAGGAAGAAGGTGAAAAGGAGTCTGAGAGGAAGATAATAACATTCAAATGCTGTACGATCATGTTTTATACGATGGCTTGAATTCTGTGTGCTAGTTCATGGCAGTAGTTCCTTGGTACGAAAGTAGTCATGCTATAATTACTAATATTCCTGCTCTGACTTTTTTCTATTTAAGAAGAGCTGTTTGCTGCTATGGATTAATTAATTATCCCAATAAATTATTTATCTTTACACCCTTAGCAGATTCAAATTCAGCATGTTCTGAGGGTGTTTCACAATAAAAGCCCTTCAGCAAGACTTTGACTTGCTGGAAGAACTGTAAATTTGAAACAGATGAAGGTAGTGTTGAATTTAGTTCAACTGCAAAGACACAATAAATTACCATAGCAAATGGATGTAGAAACAACATCAGTGAGCCTAAAATAAATATGGTTAAAAAAAAACACAGGAATTAGGAGTAAAGCCCTTTTAAATAACCTGTTTGTATGTTCTGTTGAAGTAAACGAAGGTCTTACTCTGAGCCTCCCCTGACAAAAGCAGTAATGCTATTCTGTAACCTTTGCACAGTAGTATTCCACACCTTATTATACTTGATAACAGTAATGACAGGCTCTGCTCCTTAAAATTTTAAATAGATGTTTTCAAAATAATCTAAACATACTGTTTCGGTTGGGACATGGTCATGTTTATCACTTTCCTTATACACATGTTTAAGAAGTTTTAGGGTACTGAGAAGACCAATTTCTTTAAAATGGAATAAAAGTGGAATGCGGCACAATACCTGCTTGACGTGGTATTACAGCTGTTACAACAGTTCAGCATATCCTTTGTCTTATTGTACATGTCATAATGCTCCAAAAATGTTAAATGGATGACTTTGTCTGGACTGCAGGCAGGCCAGTTTATCACCCGAGCTCTTTTACTGAAGAGCAATCCTGTTGAAATACTGTATGTCCAATATGTGGCTGTGCATCGTCTTGTTGAAATATGCATGACCTTCCATAAAACTAAAGTTGTCAATTCGGACATGTCACTCAAAAACCTGTGTATATGTTTCAACTTTAATGGTGCATTTATCAAAGTGCAGGTTATCCATATCATGTATACTAATGCAACGCCATACTATCACCGATGCTGCTGGCTTTTGAACTGCAGCAATAAATGGTCTCTCTCCTCTTTAGTCAGGAGAACGTGGCATCCATTATTTCCAAACAGAATTACAAATTTTGACTCATCAAACCTCTGGACTGTTTTTTTTTTACCACAGACAATTGATTTTGAAAGTGTTCCTGAGCCCATGCGGTGATGTCCACTACAGAATCGTGTCTCATTAAAGTGAAGTGCCGTCTGTGGGCGTGAAGATCACAGCTACACAATATTGATATTTTACAATATTTTTGGCTTTGTATATGCATCTTTTAATTATGTTTTTTTTACTGTAGAGGATGAAATACAGAAATGTTATGCTAATATACATTATTTTTAAAGGAGCAACTACTGAATAAAATCATTAAATAGCCTTACTACATCATCAAACTTTAAGTAAACATGCTATGATGAAGTGGTGGTTTCTTTGTCAACAGTGCAATAGTAGGGATGCCATCTAACTTTTCATTCTGGTCTGGAATTTGTATTTGTTTGGACAACAGAAGGTACACTCAGCAGTTTTAAAGAACCCCCAAACAGCCATTTTGGATGCCACTTGGTGTGCCAGATATATGACCAGTTATCACGGAAAACCAATAGCTGTTGCAGCAATAGAAGCCAGCACTTTACTTAAAAAGCCATGACATATTCCTATAAGTTCCACAACCAGAAATGTGGTAAAACTAGGATAAATATTGAAGTTGCTTTAAAAAAAAATGGTGAGTGGTTTAAATGCAGAAAGTTTCAAGACTGATGCAGGGCTGACTTAACACTAATGCTTCCCAGTCTGCAACATAGCAACCTGTGTGCGCATCAAAGGAAGGAAGCGGGGGAGACAGCTTTTGCCAATCTTGCCAGTTTTGAATTTGGAAAACACCAATTTTAGTTACATATTGCTCCTTTACAGTGTTCGCCTCTCTCAGATGCTCTTTCTAATCTGTTTCCAGTTAACCTATTTAACTGTGAGATGTTCACAACTTTTTTGTTTCCGCTGCTCAAACATTTTTGAAATATCTTGTCAGATTCAAAATGGGCCTGCAATTTTCATGAACCTATGAAGTATCTCGGTTTTCACATTTGATATGCTTTCTTTTAGCTATTCTTTTAATCAGAAATGGGGTTTCAATGTTTTGCAAATGATCAAAATCTGTTCCTTAATTTACATTTTTATTCAGGGTTATATTTTCTTAAAGCGAGACTGAGGAGGCAGAAATTAATCGGTATATGAGACACAGCAGAAGAGAGGAATTAAACGTTAGTTCGATATCAAGAGCCAATTCACCTTTGGTAGAGATAACCAATAATTGGAATTTGAACTGATAACAGTATCCCAGAATTGACAGGCATCAATAGTTCCTGAAATGCGCCATTGCAATGCTTATTTGAACTTTACTTTGGAGGGAAGACTTCAGTGCTGCCAACAGATGTGGATTAAATCAGTAGGATAGGTTTAAGAGAAAAGTGGCAGGAAAAAGGGGAGACAACAGAGCTTTAAGAGGGTCTCAACCTTCACATGTCAATCTTTTCCTTATTCATACAGGCTTAGTAGTCTGTACACCAGCATGGACCGCTCTCTCTCTCTCTCTCTCTCTTTTTTACCAGTCTCTCATTGTCTCTCTCTCTCTTTCTCTTTTGGGGTTTCTGGTTTCTGTCACTGTGTCTCTCACATTCTCACTCTTAAATCTGTATCTGTGTTAACACAAGGGTTTTTACGTTGAAGGGGAGATATTCTGTCCATCAGGCTTTCTCTTCTCTACTCTCATGCTACAAACTGACTCAAAGGACGTAAGCACACACAAGAGGAACGCTTTCCCGAAAGTATTGCCTCTATGTTCTGTGGACAAAAAGAAAAGAACCGAAATAGACAATAAGAGGAAGCGAGGAAAGGAAAGAGACACCTTTCACATCTTTGACAGTTATTTACAGAAGTGTAGAGCTTCAGATGCTGACAGCCCTTTATCATTAGCTTTCATTCTTCTGTCCTGCCAAAGAAGCATTTTATATTCTGAGTCTAGCTCAGGGAGGTGGGGGGGACTAAATCAATTCCAAATTATTGCACCGCTCAATAACTGATGGCCATGTCTGGGCAGAAGAGAAATGATTAATGATGATACTATGAACAATATGAGTAAGACACACACACAGACATTATCGCCTGCATGCCGACACACACACACACACACACACACACACACACACACACACACACACACACACACACACACACACACACACACACACACACACACACACACACACACACACACACACACACACACACACACACACACACACAGAGTTTGTGTGTCATGGATAACTGCTGGTGATTACTGAAAGGGAAAGGACATCACTTGCTCCTTGGTGTGCAAAGGAGTGGAGTTCAGTGGGTATGTTTCTAAGACTTCAGAAAATAAATAAACAAGTGAGTAAGTGTTGAAATAATAGGTTAGCTCACAAATCAATAATATGAATGCATGGCGTGTCACCTGAGATAACAGTGCCAACAGAATACCCATAATTTTCCACCTCACAAAACATATAGATCAATCAAGAACTCAACATGGAGATGAAAACATAGTGGCTCAAACGGTTTTCACAAACTATACTTTAAGGAGAAAATACAACCAACACAACAATCATGAATCAAAATGTTGGATTTCTGCAATTTTTTGGTCAAATCATTTATCGGAAGAAAAGAGTGTTTCACAGACAAAACAATTATAAAATCTTGGTGCAATGAATTGGGCTTCATCGTGGCATTAAATAAACTAAACAGTAAAAACTTAAATGTATTGATTGGTGGCCTTTGTGCAGCCCCCAACTTGTCAAAAACTGTGCAAAGCTTCAAATTATAATAATGAGGTACCCCTATAAACTTTGATATATGCAGGGCTTCTTTTCTAAACGATACCAATGAATCCAGATGACCTAAAAAGAAAGCATACAACACACAAAATGAACATTTTAAAATGTATAACCTTTGGATTTGCAAAAATCATCAACATTAATTTCCACAGAATATGGCAGTTTTGGTTATGATTTAAATCTAATGCTTCCAATTAGGTTTATGAGAAAATATTGTAGTTTAGGCAGAAGTATGCACACAAGTAACATAACCGCCACTTGTTTAACCTGCCAACCCTTAAAAGTGGAAAGCAAAGTTGACTCCCAGTTATTTATTTATAGTTTACATTTGAATGCAATTTTCAGATTCCCTTGTTAAAGAACCTAACCATATTATAATTATTCTGCTATAAAATGCAAAGTCTTGACCAATCAAATCTGCTATCCTGGCCTCTAAAACAAGTGCATTTGAACGCATTTAAATGATAAATAGACTTAAACTGGTAAAGCACTCTTCTAGTCTTGTCACACCTATCTGTTACACACTGATGGCAGAGTTTGCTATGTTGTGAGAACATCAGAAATACCTAATCCCATGCATATGCCACAACAATTCGGGGTTTAGAGTCTTTCCCAAGGATACATCGGACATATTGCTGCAAGAGCTGGGGATCGAACCCCCAACCTTCAGGTTGATAGAATAATAGGCCTCTTTCTGCTTATACTCAATGTGTTTACTGCAATAAAGTGTTGTTGAAAAAATCAGATAAGGTTTCATCACCTGGTCCAAAGGAATGGTTTGATATCCACAGTATGAATGATTTTTGCTTACGTTAATATCAAACCAGTTATTTTATCATGTTTTATTCTAGGTTTGTGTGTTTTAATCTAATTGTCTGACTTTTCAGCATATAAAGGTGTTTTGTGTGAAGAGGGCTTGCAGGAGTGATTGCATATTCCAGCATGTCTTTGATGTGGCCCTTCACTGCCAATCACTCACCAATTCAAACATAGGTTTAGTTTAAAGCCCTAAACAGTTAATCACTCACCCACTTTTATATAGGTTCAATGAGCCTTGATAGTTAATCACATAAATGGTTTTCTGCTTAAAAGGAATTAGTTACTAGACTAGTCAGTTGATGATAAGAAACAGGTAGGAAGTGTCTACCCGTACAGATTGGAGAAAGGATTCAGGAGTATGATGCACCAATGAGAGAAGCGGAACCAAACATCTGGAAACGCATAGCTGCCCCAATTGGAGGAAGGAAACCGCACATTCTCGAAAGCATTATTTGGTAAGATATGCTCTGTCTAGTGTATAAAAGGGTTCAGGGAAAGATAGTCGGGGCTCAAACTTCGCGAACTGACCAGATATCTGTCTGTCGTCAGGGACACGTAGTGTTGAACCCAGAGACTCTGTAACTTGTGTCCTTGATTCATCGGCTTAATAAACTCTGTTAACCTGTCATTCCTCTCCACCCATCAAAAGAATGCGCAGAGAGATTCAAGGTAATTATTTAAAGGAGTCAGATTTCTATTTACAACATTTAGGAAAAGGATTAAATAGTCAACTTTTATCCAACAAGGCTGAGAGACTACTCGACCAACTGAACCACAGCCACCCCATGTCATGTCACTTTGCTCTGTTACCATTTGAGACAAAGGGTTCTGTTTATGGGTAAGCAAGAAGTAAATGTAAAGGCCAGGGACTTTAATTTTGCCAAGGTAAGATCTGGAAGAAGTTTTTTTAAAAGTAACTTTTCACATCTGACAGGTCTTGCAAAAATATTCATGATCCATTTATAATTGGTATCCTAGTTTGTCACGGTTACATAACTAATATACAGTAGATGACGGATGCCCAACACTGCATTACCTTAAAGGGAGTCAATTTCATAGAATATGCCAACATTGACAGTTTGTTTCATACATGAATTGAAATTTTCCAAGCGGCCTTTGCACTGTTCACGCTGTGTAAACTCACATCAATCGCACATTGACATACAAAAAAGAAATGGTAACTCGAAATGACTCTAGTTTACCTACAGAATTTGCATTGACATTCTGAGCCATTGGCCAAGCTGCTATACTTGCCTAGTTTGTTTTTGTACCGATCATGTACTATAGCGTCCCAATAGGTATCCAGTAAAAGGGGCATTGTTGCACATAATGTATCATTTCCCCCCTTCTTTTACTGTAATCTTCTGCTGTGATAGCTGTGATCAATGTGCTTTAAATTAACCCCAGCATTCTATTATGCTTAACATGCTTACTTCAGTGGTCAAAATGATCATCTCTATCATGTCTGTTTAGCATGCTAACTTAATAAATAATAACACATTAAATGCATACAAAGTGCTTTCAATTAAAGTTGCTGTATATGGATTAAAGAACAAAGTAAAATTGTGAAGAAAAAAAAAATGTATACAATCTAAAAATATTCAAAACACCTCGAAGTCTATGATACGAGAGAAACAACAACAAAACAAACTAAGACTCATGTTTTTTTATTTTTTTTTTTTATTTGACTAAACCTGAAATGAACTTTCCTGCCTAATGTTTAAAGGTAGACTGTAATATAATGTAAGTGTCTAGAATTATAATGCTTTTTCTGTTTGACCTTCGGGACAGTCAAAAGACAAGTCCCCTGGGAGTGCAGTGCCTGCAGAGACACGTATGGGTTCGGCAGGTCAGTCAAGTAAGCTGGTGCACTCCCATTTACTATTTTGTAAGTTACCAGCAGCACCTTGCCCCTGCCCCACGGGGATGAATACAATTTCTTGAATCTTGAATTACAGTCTGCTCTAACTTGTTATGGGTCCAGACAGAACGCAACCTGCTGCATTTTGAATCAACTGCAGACCTCATAAGCTCTTCTTTTGGCAAGCCAGAGTAAAGGACAACAGCTCAGCTGTATTGGACTTCCTATGACTGCTGGCATGTGCAATTGCAAATCATCTGGATAGCAATGGAGCACAATCCCAGTAGAACACATGGGCAATGGACCCAGTAATGCAGAGTGCACTAAACAACAGTTGACCTATAGTAGGACCACTGAGGAACCCTGTGAAACTTTGGAAAATATTCTGATCATCGAAGCAGAATTAATGGAAAACTTAAAGCAACAATCAGACTTTGGTTTGGTGTTCTTTGGCACCGATCAAAGGTGTTTGAGTGCAACTGCTCTGTCGTAAGACACTTTTAGTGCTGTTACACCTCCCCCACTTGCATCTGTTTACAAGCAGATGGTGCAAAGCCAGCAAAATGTTGCAAGAAGCCAAATGACCATAAAGCTAACAAGGTACAGTAATATTACAAAATGTTGCACATGTACAGAATGAGTTTGCATACTGTTTGCATGTGGAGTGCTAGTATTTCACTATTGCCTCCATATCTGTTGGCTCTGGCTAAATTATTGGCTACATTGGAGTGGGTAGTTAATTATGATAGTTTAGATGGATGTGTAAAGCTTCAAATTTATTAGGCTAACTTGACAAAGTAAGAGACACATTTTTGGGACAATTTGAATGTATTTATTCAGTTGTATGTAAGCCTGCCTAAAACAAAACTTGGATTAGATATCTCAGATATCTTACCCAGTAAACTGCCAAACATGAGACAATGAGGGCAATAAAGTTATTTGGAAATCTGTTATAATTCATATCTACAGCTTGATCATTCATTTTCTTTAACCCTTATCTTCACCCATCACTGTCTATTTGCTCTTAGCCTTACCCATTGTATAAAACAGTGCTACTGAGCTGGCTAACTGGCTCCTCTACCCAAAGTTACATACTGCATACTGGGCCATGGTGTGGACATGGGAGAAACGCAGTTCTCTCTGTTGAAAGTTATTGTGCAATTAAATCTACCTTTTAAACTACATTATAAACATGGAAAAGTTACTTACCGTACTATTACTTTTATTAATCACTGTGTAGCAGTGAGTCAGTTCAACTCTAGTGATATCCATCTGTCATAGGGAGAACACGTAATTGAGACTCACTGTCACTGCTTTAATGCAACAGGTGCAATGCAATACGCAGAGCAATTGTCAGACCATACCCTGGTGCAGTGGGCCCTGGGTTACTCCTGGTGGAGGACAATGTTAGGCTTCATGTGTGTAGGCAGTTCAGTGGCAAGGAAGTGTAGACAACAGGAATGTGAGGAATACTAAAGAGAAATCCTCGTGTATACTATTCCATATGCTCTTTTGTAAAGCGCCTCTAGATAACATTTTTATAAATTGGTGCTATATCAATAATGACTGATTAATTTCTGGATTACAAAGGTGTTTCTCTGACCTACCATCTAATTAAGTATGAATGGGATGTTTGGTATCAGTTCAACACTGCCAAGTAACGTCAAAGACTCCTGGAGCTCACAGATGCCCTGATCCCAATCTTGGAGGAGATCCCCCGGGACACCATCCACTGACTCATAAACATCGTTTAAGGAGTTTGTACAGGCATGTGGGGGCCAGACAAACTAGAGTATCACATTGTGACTTGATAGAATTTCCATAGATTGAATCAGTCTGTGACTTTGTTTTTTGTGTGATTATGAATCCAGCTCTAAATGGGTTGATGATTTCAGCTTGAATAATTAGTTGTAGTTTTTTTTAGCAGTTGCATGGGCAAAATAGTTTGCACAAAGTAGTCTTGACCAACCATGGACCTTTGGTAAAACTAATTAGGTAACACTGGGCCAAACTGACAGCAGGATAGAATCTGAGCGTCAAAGTAAAAGTTTCCTTAGAATTTCCATGGGATGATTGTGAATTTAAAAAAAACAATTGATAATATTGTACTCATACATTCATTTGACTACTGGTTTAAAGCATTGAACCTTGACGTAGTGCTTATATACAGTATATAAAGAAAAACTGCTGGATCCAATTTTCACAAACCGAATAACATGCTGCAAACTACAGTCTCAGCCATTGATCTCTAACTTAATCAACAAACACTCTGAACATCCGTAGACATTCATCAAAATAACTACTTGGGCTCATACATTTTGAAAAATATATAAACAGATTTGTTTACAAATCTAAGATCTTTGTAAAAACAGTGACTGTCACACCCAATTGGCTGTTTTGTGATGTCAGTCATTTACTCCCAAAACATATACTTACCCGCTCAGACAAAGACTTCAGTCTTTTCTTATTTTTCCTCACAACAAAGCCCAAATTCATGTGTGCTTTCTATCTTACTCATAATCTTCCTCACAGCACTCAGGCTGCACTCTTGGGAGTCATCTGAAAACAGTAAGCGCAGCCTCATGCAAGCATAAAAGTGCACTGTTTGCTCGTCCACACACAGACACACACACCATTACACACATTCAAGCTCCTTCATGCTTTGTCCCTGATGCACTTGATAGCTGATGATAGTAGCTGTTGTGAGACGCAATGTTCCCCATCTCAGTGTTGTGCTGTTATTACATTAGCAGCTCTGATTTTAGCCCCCTCTGTTCCTTCACTTCTCCACCTACTTTGCTCCACATCTCTTTATTGCTTCCTCAGTCTATCAACCTCTTCATGCTCCTACTTCCTTCCACCTTTGTCAGTTATGGTTTTAGTTTTTACAGTGTTTACTCATCTTTGCAGCACCAGAAACCAGGGAAATTATATCTCTAAATCAGGCTGAGAATCTCTCCAAATTATGACCATTGATTTGTGTCTTTATTGTGTTTTCAGTGGAACCTTGTTCACTGAGATCACCAGATTCTTTTGTTCAGTACAGCTCAACACTGCCATCCAGTGATGGTTTACTTCATACTTAACAGAAGCAAGCTGTTGTTTTCTGTTTGTCTGTATAACCTTGTGTATGATAACTCCGTTTCATAGCTATATATCTATTTATTTCTATTTATAAGATTAATATATAAGCAACACACAAATTAAGCACATGGATGTGCATGCTCCCTGCCTTTGGCTTAATATCTCAACTGCAGTCAGCTCAATGAATACAGTTGATAAAATCTATGAGATCTGGTATGTTTGTTTGCTACTTCAAGGTGACTGAGTCATGACAGCCTAACTCTTTCTGTCTCTCTTTCTCCTCTCCATGGTGGTTTACATTACCTTGGGCAAAGCAGCGTGGTGCAGAGTGGTGGCCCACGGCTGGTTTAATGCAGGAATGCCCCAGCCATCTGCTGCACATTAGAATTAGACCTCCAGCCCGATTCAATTAGCAGCCCGAGCCTGTACCACTGATTGGGCAGAGGGGGGAAGGCTAAAGTTAGCCACTGGCGCACAGTAAACATAATAAGGGGAGGCAGGGAGGGTCGAAGGAGGCAGAAGGACTCTGAAAGCAAGGTGAAGCAAAGGAAGCAGGAGAAAGCATGACATGGTCAATGGATTGATAATATACAATATAGCACTTTTCTTGTCGACTGACATCTCAAATTGTTTAAACTACATGGACTATAAATTCCTACACAATGATGCAGAGACTGCTATATAAAGGGCCAACAAGTATTGTGGTATTCCATTAACATGCATTCATACACAGCTTAATAAGCAACTTCAGAACAATTTGGGGTTCAGTGTGTCTTGCTCAAGGATACCTCCATGTGTGGACTATAAGAGATGGAATCAGACCTTCCAAATAAGAAACAAGTACTCTACCACTCAGCCACAGGCACCCCAATAAAAAAGTATTTTAATGTAACTCTTGTCAGAAATCCATCCCCATAGGTCAAAAACATGTCAAAGTGGAGTTTAAACAACAAGATAATTCAACATGTATGAGTCCTAGTGGAAATGCCCAAGGTTATGCCACATGCTTGACAGGTTATATATTGCCTATGGCAGAGCCAACAAGAGATGACTGTAAAAAAGATGATGAAAAAATTATTACAAGTTTCTGGTAGGATGTAATTAACCTTTTTTCAATCATAAAACACAGATTCAGCGAGAACAGCTGTGGGGAAAGAAGAAACCGAAAGACTCCCCAAACAAGAGTTATGCCAAATGTTGAGCAAAACAAGAGGAAATAGACAAAGTTGATTGAATAAAGGGGGGGGGGGTCTCCAGATAGGCATCTTGTTCGCCTTCAAAATATTTAGACAAAGGCAGATGGAAACAAACCCGTCATCCTGCTAAACAAAACTAGAGTGGTACAACTTCTTTCCCCACTTTGATGAGCAAATTAGGCATCTGAAATACATTCAAATTTAGGATGCATGTGTCAGAATGTGTCAGTGTCTCATAGGCCAGCAGTTGTTTTCAAAAACAGGAAATTGGAAGCTCCAGAAATAAAATAGTGTCAAGTCTTTAACTTTTTTTTGGACCTTTTTCTAAAGCCAAAAAAGAAAAAGAAAAATGCCAGCGAAGGTATCCTACCAACAGATCGGAGATACTAGAAAAATGAATGTGTTCATGCATTGCGTGTGTGAGATTAGGGTTAGGGGGAAAGAGTGAGCGAGATAGTCATTTTTTGTGAATAATCTCTTGCATAAAGCTTGGTCTAAGTGAAATACAGGCCTGGGGTTGTACAAGATTTTAAAAGCAGAAGCAGACAGACGAACACATATTCACATAGTTATAACAAGAGGCTTATACACCTTAAGACACAAAATTACACACAGACCTGCCTATCTAATCTGCCTAATCTCCAGAACGTACACAATCTACAAATCCAAACATACATACACACACACACACTCATTGTCTTGGCAGCACGTGTGCACTCAGCAGAACCTACTTTCTCATATGTTCAAGATGCTGTCAGATATACTCAGAGCCCTTAGAAACATAATGCACAAAACACTGGCTCATATAAACATTGTGCTGAGTGGATATGTTCTCAATTATCTGCTGCATAGTTCTCTGATTTTTAACTTAGGCCAGACTGCTGTCTTTGAAAGAAAAAAAAACTTTTAAATAATTGGCCGATTTTGTATTTTCCTTAAACGTCCCGAACAGCTGCCTTTTCCCTTTGTGCTACAATAGCAAAACATGTTGAAGAGTATATGCTTTAGGTCTTTTTTTCTTCATACATTGCTGTGTATTAGGGTGTGAATTTGTGCAGGGAGGGCATCATGTCAACTCCCTTTTCTCTTCCCTTACCTGTTCCTTACACCACAAACACCCTGCAGTGGATCAACACACCTTGCTGTGCAAACATGCCCTCAGGCAGGTGCCACACACAACTCTCACTTTCACACGCACACATACACACAAACACACACACAGCAAATGTTCCAAAATAACAAAAAAAAGATGGGTAGGACACTCGAAAAATCACAATTCCTTAAAAACCTAAAAGAATCCAAAATAATAAACCATCAAAGGATGTAGCTGTCATCTATGACAAACCTACTTTGAAACAATTGTGCTTTAGTTGAGTTAATATTTTGCACAACATGATTTTTCCCCCTTTTGCTTAAAATACGGAAAACATTCAGCTGAAGAAATAGTTTCCTCGATGCATTAGAGGCATACATAATCATCAACAGTAAACATTAATCAGCAAATGTGACAGTGCTTATGAGACACTTCAAGCCTTTTTTGTGATGAAAAATGCACACACAGCAGGCTAATCAGCATGGCAGTAATGACTGTTTCTTACTGGGCATCTATGTGTGTGTGCTTGTGCACACAAGGCTAATCTACATGTCCCTGTTGCTTTTGCCTTTTGGCTAAATTCAACCATGAAGCCAGTATTCTGGACCAATAGGCTAAACCTTGCCTTGCTGTGCTTAAGTATCCAGATCAATTTGGTTAATGAATGTATGAGCTTAACAACATGTGCAGAGAGCATTTTAGGTCACAAAGTTTGTGCTTGTGTAATTATGATGTTTGGGTCCTAATGTCCATTTGTTTTGTTTTACACATACTCATTTGGGGATTTTAATTTGACAGCCTTTATAATGACGCAGATATCGTACATCATTATTGAAAATTAAATTGCTGTGTTTGCTATAAATGTGTGTAAATGACTGTAGGTCATCAATATGTGCAGGATATAAATGTGTCACTGCTTCTATAAGGACCTCATTACAAATTCTTGTTTGATTTGGTTTTGTCCAACTTTTGTTTAAGTTGTTTGGGCCTCAAAACTACAAATCCAAATGGTGTGATGTGTTGTGCTTTCAAGTTTCAAATTTCTACTAAATATCTGTGCATGTATGCATATGCAGGTTTAACATGTCTGTCTGTTTCTGCTCAGGCATTTGGTTGGTTGAAATGACACAGGCAGCCTTCGGGATGGTATACAGTACAAAGATAAGAAAAAGAGACTTGGCCTTTCTTCATGCTAAGCACACACCGAAGGTCAAGTACTACACTTTTCAACTCTGTCTCAGTCAAGGGCCTCTTTTTTTTCTTAGCCTCTCCTCGTCTGCCTTTTTATGCTTTCTTTCTTCTCTATCAGATGCAGACAGCAGATATTCAATGCCATGGCAAAGCTTGGCTACATTTACTGCGTTGACTCAGTGACCGCTGTATTTTTTCCTAAGCTTTACGCACATGCTGTACGAAGACTCTTTTTCTCTCACACATAAAAATCACATTTAAGGGCACGCAAAGGGCAAAAGCAGGCTATCATTCACCCTCCAGCACACACACAACCTCCCAACCCTGCGCCTGTGTCCTCGCCGCCCTGTCTGAAATGTATTGTTTAGGTAAATGACTCTGTGCACCCAGCGGGGGAATCAGCATGAATAAGAACCTGTATGCATTGCCCCATTACTCTTCCCTCTCTACCTTTTTTTCTATCTCTCTTGCTCTTTCTCTCTGTGTAGCCTCTTACTCGCTCAGCACCCAAAGTCCTTGAGAGCTGAAATTGACATTGGAGACCTGGTTATTAAAATGTGGGTAGTGTGTGTGAGTGTCTGTTTGTCTCCATGTGTGCAGATGCATCAGAGATTGATAGAGTGCTCTTTTCATTTGTGTGCAGTAGATATTGTGTGATTGGTGCGGGGAGAAAGATGAAGACATGTTTTTGAATGTGTATGTCTTTTTCTGTGTGTGCCCCCATGCAGACAACCAGAGTCATGTGGGGCTGTCTAATTAGATAGACAGAGTGGAGCACATTCACTCAGAAGAAGGGGAAGAAGGATAAAAGAAAGGTTACCTTTTTTGTAGACCTGCTGACCATTACATTACACTTGTATACACTTGTATATATATACTAAACTGTGTGTGTGTGTGTGTGTGTGTGTGTGTGTGTGTGTGTGTGTGTGTGTGTGTGTGTGTGGGCTTGTCACATTGCCTGTTTGTGCTCACCTGTAATTGCCCATGTATGTATTTTTACCCACCTGTATAAAAGTTATTCATATGATTTTCTTTTAGTGGTTTCATGCTTATGTGTATTGATTGTGTGCGCGTGTGTGTGCATTTGTCAGGTGTCACCCAACCAGTATGATCCCCACTGAACGCTGCCACCACTGTTGGCATGGCAACGGCTGCAGTGCTGTGAGACACTGCTGCCATGGTTTCCAGGCACGCCAAGCTGGGGGGAGAGGGCCAGCGCTGCATCACTTATATTCCCTTCTTCCTTGTGTGTGTGTGTGTGTGTGTGTGTGTGTGTGTGTGTGTGTGTGTGTGTGTGTGTGTGTGTGTGTGTGTGTGTGTGAGACAGAGAGAGAGAGGGCTCTCCCCTTTCCTCTCCTCCTTCAAACCCTTATTCCCACCCCAGAGCATCTCACAGACCTCTTTGTTGGGATGTGCTCTTAGAATGTGCAGAGAGAGAGTTTTTCATCTCTCTGGTGTAGTGAACGGGATGATATGATAGGAATTGCACAAACGTGTTTTTTGTCAGACATGTGCTGCAAGGCAAACACTGCTGTGTATGTACAGTATATGAATGTGTGTGTGTTTTATTGGGATACCGAGGAGTGCATAAGCCAGCCTTACAGAGCTAGGAGTCTGGAGGGTAATGTTTACATAATAGATACTCCCCTGAAACCTTTGTGCAAAAGAAATCCATAGTATACGAGTGTGAGGGAGTCTGTGCATGTGAGCTATTTGCATATGCATAGAAGTACTGTGTATTCCATCACATCATGGAACATCATCATAA
The DNA here is from genome assembly GCF_947650265.1 of Symphodus melops. NCBI lineage: Eukaryota > Metazoa > Chordata > Actinopteri > Labriformes > Labridae > Symphodus > Symphodus melops. The sequence continues at coordinate 15,046,367 of NC_136710.1, read as the reverse complement.
CCCTTCTTTACAATAGACTGGAGTTTGGCTCTGTAGTGATTTGTACTTTATGAACAAGACACTTGTATGATTGTTGGTAGAAGTGTTATTGTACCAAACATGGACATTGTTTTCTTCTTCTAATGAATGTCTGACAGGCTCTGCAGTGTAAAATATGATGCTGCCCCCAGAGAAAAGCTGGTTATCATGCAGCTCCTCAAATTTTCAATCAGAAATGTCAGTAAATATGAGTAAATTAAGCTTTGCTTATTATGTGTGAAAGTGCCACACCAAACACTGACGTTGGTACTGTAGGTAGTTCCTAAATAACCAGAGATCCCCAGGTAATAGTACTCCCATGCAAATAGTGCTTTACTTGTAAAATCCAGAACATTTCACAAACTATTTTATCTGAACTAGTTAAGTAGCGAAGGAGGGAGCTGTCTGACTCTGTTGGTGTTGTTGGAACTACTGAGGCACTGTCTTGATATGGAGCACAGGTTCTTCCCACGTGAACAATCTTTAAGCGAGTAAAGACAGCAGCTGCAGAGAGCATTCGTGTTTTTCACTGATGCAGTCAAATGCTGTATTCTGGTAAAGATCCACATTGCAAAGAACTGGAAGAGTATTTGTGGATATATCTTTTAATTGTGTCAACCATGTGAGAGTAATTATTTTGGGTTTGTAAAGCTGTAATACATGTGTAAGAGATCTCATTACAGCAGCAGAGTTATATTTGATCTCGCGCCAACTGTCTGTTGTTGATGAGAGATTTTGCTTAACGTAGATGTTTGACATTTGAGTCAAGAAGATTAGACAGAGTCAAGTATTTGTGGGCTGTCTATCAGAAAACTTTGCCAGTGTTCGTGAGATCCTGGTTCAGCATGACAGTAACTGCAAGGTTCTGGTCATCAAGCATGTTGTCAATCATTGTGAGATCTTGGTCAAGCATGTTTGAGCTATTGTCTGTGATGTACTGTATATGTCTTTATGTTATTTGACCATGGCTAAATAAATCTAAGATGACCCACAGGTCTGTTTGACAATGTTCTCTTCATTCATATAACACAGAAATAGAAACCCCCACCTTACATTATTCAAACTTTACAAAGTTGTTGTACAGAAATGTTGTCTTTTTTAGGTTAGATAAAATCAGTTAATGAACCAGTTTGCTTGCCTGCTTCCATGGCTGCAACACCTGTTCATGTTCCAGTAAGAACTGGTCTTGCATCTAGCAAACTGAGAGTCCAAAACAGCTATGGCAGGTTGCCTTAAAACTGTGATCTTCTCTACAAATACAGCCAATTGCAAAACAGAAAGGAAACTTAGAAGGAGGATACACCGGCTGCTGCATTGTTGTTGTCCAGGTTCATGTGTACATTTTATTTTGTTGTCCTCATGTGTCATGTCTTGTGTTCTGTTTTATTTTGGTTACCTACTCTGTGTCTCGTTTCAGGACTGATCCTTCCTGCCCCTCCCCCTGTGTCTCCTGCTCAATTGATGACCTGATGTGTCTCACCTGTGTCCTTTTGTCGCCACCTCCCTTCAGTACATAGTCTCTGGGTGCGTTCGGATTGTCCCTTCTATCTCCTTTCACTATCCTTTTTTACCTTAACCCTGGAAACATTTAAGTGGCGGCCATGATAAGAGTGGTTTGAAGTCTGGTGGGTCAATGCTTCCTTTATAACCTCCTTTAGCAGAGGAAACAATGGACTCTTCTGTACTAAAAGAGATGAGAAAGTGCGGCCCCACAATTCCTTACGGCCGCAACTTTTACAGCGACTAGTGCATCCGAGCGTTCACTAAAACTAACTACTAACTACTAATGCTGCCTTAGTATATATTTTATGTATTTATTTTTATTTGATGTGTAAATAAGGTGAACATTGCTTTTAGTCCTTATTGTTTCATGTTTGTGGAGATGCTTGCTCTTATTTGATGTTGATTTAATAAGAGAAATTGTTGTATGTTAATTCCAATCTCATGGTAATTAGGATTATTTTACCAGTAAGAAGGCACAGGGGAAAGATTGTTTGATACACTATTTTGTAGTCCCCTTTCTGAAAACTGTAGTTTCACCACTAACCTCCACCGTCGTCTCGTTATTATTATTTCGCCAAGTGTAAATGTGGATTGTCAAAACAACACAATCACCTTTTCCTAATTCCTTTATGAATTCTCATAACACCTTTCCTTAACCCCATGACGTTTTCACAGGGGTTAAGGAAAAGTGGATATTGAATATAGATAAGAGGCACAATCTGAATGCACCCTCTGTGTTTTCCTCCCTCTGTGCCAGTTTGTCTTGTACCTTGTTACAGCGTCCCAGCATTCTTTAGTATTCTTTCTGATAACCTTTTGATCTGACTCTTTTTCTGAATTGTGACTTAGAATTTTGCCTTTTGTTTTTGGGTACCTTTGTCTAGAGTTTTGGATATCTGTGTACCGACCCTGTTTCTAATTAAACGTGCATTTGTCGTTGTCACAACCCGGCCTGCATTTGGGTTTTTTGGTTCAGTATGACAGTTGATGGTATAAGGACATTTTATGATTTATTTAGTAGATATCTTACAGTACACATTGCTCCTTTAAGTCATGCCAATTTAACATTTGTATATTTTTTTTCCCAAGAATTAAGTGGTAATTTCAAAACCGCTAGATGTTTCGAAACAGGTATCATGGAGGTAAATGTTTCAAAAGGTCAACTTTACAGGGTAGCTTTTCTTAAATCCAATAAGAAGTCTCTTAACTTTATCGGCTGCTGAGAACCTTCGCCTGCAGCTGCAGCAGCAGGGTTGGGGTTATCTGAGGTGGCTTGCTACCTTAGTTCCTGAAAAATTTGACTTTTTTATTCTCTTTGGTTTATTACATGGTTTCCTTCTCCATCCATATTTATTATCTTTACTTGCGCTTTTGTTTATTTTGCATTTTTGGCTATGTAAATGTTAAAATACCAAGAATTGGATGAGGGTCACAAGCATAGCAGCATTAAGCACAGCTGTAACATTTCTTATATATATATTAGTTTGACCTTTACTGTATTAGATTTCATTCATCATACACATATTGCACACACATTGTATTCTACTTATGGTGACATTTTTCCAATAAGGATTGGCTCTAGTTTATTAAAGACACTAAAGTACAACCTTTTTTTACTTTTCCTTTCTTCCGTTCTTCTTCTCCTGAATCCTGAAAAAGAACTATCCCTGAAATAGTTTGGTTGTAATTTGTTCAGCCTGCAGCATCACTATATTAGGTGCTGGTCACATGGCTGTTGCCACTTGTGTTATGCATTTTAAGTAAATGGGGGCATACTTGGCTGTCTCACCCTGTAGCCCATGGACTGCAAAATCTGAATCTTTTCTGGTGGCATTTAGTATCATCATGATCTTTTAATACCTTTGGGGCATTAATTAGCAGCAGCTACTTCTCCAGACATTACTAGAAAACTGCAAATAAATATTTTGACATAGAGGACATTAAGGAAATGTAAACAAAATGTATATCTACACATGTAACAGCGTACAACGGGTAATTTTGACAATCTTAGTATGAAAGGGACTTCTGCGTTTCATAATCTTTGTGTATGCTTCCTTTTTTAACACTTGTACACATGGAACTCTGGTCTTTCTATCTTATCTTTTTGACAGACATCTGGCTTTAGTTTCCTAACCTCCATTTTCTTCCTGTCATCCTTTGATAATTTATTTTTCAATTCTTTTTACCTTCATATTCACTAGCCTCGGTCCCTGTCTGTCATTCATCCCCTCCCTTTCTTCTTTATTCTTTCAGAGCATTATTCAAAGAAAGGCCATCAGGGAGCAGCTGCTCAAGAGATAAGACTAGCATTACATAATCTTTGATTTAAAAACTTCCTTTGTACGACTCTTCTAAAGTCACTAGAAATCACATTTTAAAACACAGGGAATGAAAAACATAAAGTAATGGTAGAAGAATAATTGACAGCAGATATCCTTGCCTGCTGGTTGCTGTTTCTCACAAAGGAACAAGTAACGAGTGCTATTAAGCATCAGTTATTCTACTAATTATTGTTACTGAATCTGGAAAATTACTAATTTGTTCCTGCAATTATTAGTGTTGTTACAGAAATTGGGACTTAGGTTGAGAACCAAGGGGTTACCACTTCTGCTCTCGATATTGACCATATTGTATGGAAATTAGTCAGTCGCCATTGTACTTCTGAAGTGTCCTTGAGTAAGGCACTGAACTCCAGCTACTGGGGGCCAACATCTCTCCATTACTGCATCTCCATAGTATCCTGACCTATGTAGTTAGACCATCAGAAGTAACTAATCCCATTCATTGGCCACCAACAAAGCAGAAGTTAAGTGTTTTGCCCGAGGACACATCTGATAAGTTGCTGCAGGAGCTGGGGATCGAACCCTCAACCTTCCATCTATACCAACTGAGCCACAACCACCGATGTGTTCCCAAGTGTTCGAGCAGCATTTCTCCAAAAGTAACAGAGGGTAAACCTGGATTTCCCCTTGGTGCAATAGAGTATATTAAATTTAAAAATAATAATAATACATACTTTTTAATCCAATTTAATAATAATAAAATCAATGACATTTATGACTGGATTTAAGGAAATCATCATGTTACATTAAGCCCACTGCTCAATTACTCCTTTCTAAGTCTTTATCTTTAAATCTTATAAGCCAGGATTTCTCTGATTTTCCACTTGAAGGCTAAATTCATTGAGTGTGTCAGAGGAGCAGGGCTGCTGATCAGCCCCATTTCAGCATTTCACATCATGATGACTTAGGCGTTCAGAATGAATTGGCCTGTGATACTGGATCAGCAGGCAGACTACATAAGTACATAATATTCACCTCATGGATGCTATTTATATTTGATTTGATCAAATATCTTAGAGAAGGGATTTTGATGTATGAGCACAGATGGATCCAAAGTAGGGCCAGATGTGATCTTGCACAACCAATATCCACTCACCTGCTGCTTGTTCACAAAGCTCCCTGATAATACACTACAAGATATTGACCTCTGTACATTTTTTAATCTGCAATCAAGTGATGATATATCTTTAATGTAGGATAATAAGATTACAGGAAGGACCAGTAACTAGATATCAGCTGAATTTTATCGGTGCAAGTCCTGAACTTAATAGGAACAAAGACAATGTTGAAATGAACAGTACAGAGCTGAGGACACTGATAAAGAATGTGTTATCACGATAGAGCTGAATGCAATCATGATGACATTGGTGCTAATGAATAAAGATGGCTAAGTCTGCGAATATGAGCATAGTTTGAGTATGTGTGGATGTGTTTTGGCGTGCAGTAGAGAAGGCCAAATTTAAACGACTGCTAATTAACAGATAACAAAAACAGAAAACAGAGGGATGGTGAATTGAACTTGAATATGATGTGTGAAGAACTTTTGATATTTAGAGAGTTGTGAATAGGACCAACAAAATTACACTATTGTTTTACTGTCTCTGGAGGAAACAAATAACAATCTACATTATTGCAATTCAAAGGGCTTTTCTATTTTTTCCAATCAAATTAAATTGGCAAATTGTTTTCCACAATTTCATCCTTGCTATTTTCAATGTGGCTTAATGTAAATGTCAGACATATACATTTAATTCTGAGCAAACCCTCTCTTTCAGAGGCTCTAATCCCAATATAGCTCTTGAAATATTTTACCTAGATATGGTTACAGCTACTCAAAACTAGAATAGTTACTCTTCGATACTATACAGATTTGATACATACAAGACCATTAAGGACAAAATGCAATTAAACAACAACAGGAAAACATTATACATTTAAGTGATTTACAATCTTTGCCTATCATTATATTCAACCACATTCTGAACACTTTACTTCACATAAGTCTGCCAAATGTTAGACCAACAGAACCTTTCTAACATCTATAAAAGGAAATATTAGGCTAACCATATTTCATATGTGCAGTTCTCTCAAAGCTTAGAAAACATTTTTATTATTATGTCAACATTAAAATACAGTAGAAGCTGGTGCTTGTAAGGCACATTTTATATCAAGTGAAACTACTGTAGAGCGTTAATACATACGTACGAAGTGGAAGCTTGTTTGGTATGTTTTTATTAATCCAGGAAAACAAGCAGATCAATCCCTGCTTGCATTTACCTACACCCTTCCCTCTGTCCTTATTGCTATTTTAATTGGAAGATTAGATGACATTTACCATCAGTGATGTATACATGTCTAAACACATCAATCAATCTGCCACATATTATTTATTGATTAACTCCACTTGTTGTCAGGTAGGTGCTTGTGTTTTTTAAACAAAGTTGTTGTTCCTGTTTTAAAAATAATTAATTATACTTTCTAATTGTTTGGATTTATATGTGGAAAGTCTGATGTATTATTAAACAATAAATATTGTAATAGGAATATTAGTATGAACAAAAGCTAACTAAGGATTTGTGGCATTTTAAAGAAAATTGCTTGTAATTGCAACAAACAATATTAGTTCAAACATGAGAAACAGCAAGAAGCAGGCTCACATTGGCCTGGCACTGGTCCAAATAATGGAAATTTTGTTTTATTGTTGCAGTCACCTGAACTTTGGTCTTTATTTACTTCATAGACTGCAAACATTCATGGATGACGCCTGAGTGACGTCGGCCATCTGTGAAAGCAGGGGAAAGGAGGCTCATTGTGCTGCCAGGCTATATAATCAGCCTGATTCAGCCTAACCTTTAGTCAACCTGACAATGTCAAACTCAGAGCCAAAGCTGAGGCGCGTTTTAAGACTTTTGAAGAACCATTACATTGCGCCCGCCTGTCAATCATGTCAGCAATGCGCCTAACTTTGGATCACATGTAGTGTTATCAAAATAAAAAAACAAGGCCTTTTTTAAAAATGAACTCCAGTACTCCAGTACAGTGTGTGCCAGTGACAGCAATAAACAAAAGTCAATGAGCATGTTTCTTTGTCGTACTTCATGGTCAGTGAAAAATGAATCAGACCTATTTTGTTTTTTATACCAGGCTTTAATCATGTTCATTTCTGCTGTAAAAACAGCTTTTTAGGTCAGTCCTATGAGTCCCTGCAGCCAGCTTCAAGCAGCCACTCATCATACACACAAAATGAAGCCACCACATTGGCTTCATTTTTTTAAAGTTGGAGGTTGCCACAGGGACCAGACCAAAATTTGGGATGCTTCAGGAAAATGCTTTCCAATCGGTCAGAATTTCTTGCAACAAAGACTAGTTGACTCCTGCTTGGCTGGAGCAACTCCAAAGACATTGTCCAATTTCACAATGGACAGACAGATTGATCTTATTTCTCAATGTAGGCAATCAATACAGAGCATAGTGTCCAGTAAAGTGTCTCTGTGTGATCACGCCCTCAGGTAGCTGGGGTAGGTTCAGTCCAAATAAGTAGTAAGATCAGACTGAGGTCGGTGCATGTTCTTTAACACAACGAACTTCCTCAGAATCTGGGAAAAAGACCCACCTTTTTAAGCAGTTTCTCCTAACGGTTATTTGGTTCACACCAGGGTTTTATGACAGCTTTCACACCAGCACGAAAAAACTTGGCAAACGGACTTGACTTTGATTTTTCGAACAGAACAGGTTTGGTGTGAAAACACCCTTTTTACGCTGTAAAGTCTAGCTAAGCAAAGTCTTATTTTTTCATTAGATTAGATTAGATTAGATTAGATGACTTTATTGGTGGAAATTTGTCTTTGGCTTCACCAAAATATAAAAAACACAGGACAAATTAAAACACTCCACAAAGTACAACAATAAGCAATAAATAAATAAATAGTTGTGCAAACAGGCGACATAACAATTACAAAATTGCTTTATATTTGTGATTTAGAAGTAAGACCTAGACAACAGTTATATTTTGGTGACTAAACTCCTGGTTCATGAAGTATACAAACAAAACTGTCATTTTTGTTGAAGTCACAATCCAATTTACAAGAACAATTTCAAAACTCTCCCTTCAGGTAACTTTCCCCTTCATTGTCAGTCGTTGGACAAACAGGAGTGTAGTGCCACGGTGGTTACCCGCAATGAAACCCAGATTTGGCGCCTCATTTATTATGCTGGAATAATACCAGGAGAATAGTGACTTGTTCAGCCAGGATGCATTTGTTGGTTGTAAGCCAGCAAGAAAAAAAAATCAATTCAGTCATTTATTTTGCAGCATAGAGAGATTGCATTACTCTATGTAACTATAAGAAGCCTTATTTCAGCTGCGTCTGTCTATCTTCACAGTAACAAGGCCTTGTCTGTCGAGTGGATGTATCCGTTTAATGAATTCCATCTGGGTTTCTATTTTTGTCCAGTACACAGTTCTGAATACGCTCTGATTTCTAAAGTATATCTTGTTGAATTATCAGAGCCGTAATGAAAGATTCCCGCTTCTTTTATGTGAAGAGCTCAGGCAATCAGCAAATGAGATTGAGTTCTTCTACACTGATAGAGATGCAATATCATCAAATCAATCTGATGGATTCAATTAAAATACTCTTCTTGCCTTTTCAAGTCAAAGTTACAGACTTTAAGACTTTTTCAATAGATTTACATACTTTTAAAAAAAATAGACTTCTAACATGGCTTTCAACAGACAAATATCTCCGCTTTGATTGTCCCAATCAAAATCAGTGTCATTAAAGTGATTCTGAACAGGAAATTGTGCCATTCCCTTTTTTCAGATGCCGGAGCCTCTGCTGCACATACATCATCAGAAGCTGCTAATCCATCTGGTCCCCTACTGATTTTAAGCACCTTTTCTGCAGTGAGCACCAGTTCCTGGATCAGTGTCAGAGAGTTTGCTTCAGGGCCAAGGTGTGAGTGGATGTTTGATGTATATATGTATGATGATTAACACAGACATATGATTCACTATGACCAGAGTTAGAGAATGATTACTGCTGACTCACCAGGGAGTGCTTGCTGTTTTGTCTTTGTGTATGTGTGTTTGTGAATTGTGTGATGTTGTGTATTATTGCAAAGGATGTATTTGTGCACTACTCAATCAGTGAAGATTGTGGCGTGTTAGCTCCCTATATCCAGCATGTTAATTAAAACACCCTTTCTGCCATACACCTGAACATGAACACCTATTTTTGCTTTCTAGACACATCAAATGCTGCCCCCAGAGACACAGGCACTCAGACGTCTTCTCACAATACCAACTTCAACAACTTTTGCTGAACTTTAGCTAACAGAACTCTCTCCATCACAGCTATATCCACATGTACACAAAAACACAGACATACCCACACATATTCGCTCGACTGAATGCTAATGTAGCACCAGTCTCACCATGCCAGAAATTTTTGGGAGCAATAATTATGTGCAAGCCAGAGAATAAGGAGTGTCAACCAAGCAGCAGTGAAAAGAGATGAAGACAGAAACATCACAGCTACTCAGTACTGGATGTTAGCAGGATTTTTATGTGCGAGCTTGATTATTTTGTTGACTCAAATCTTTTTTCCTTACTGCTACACACCAAACTTTTACTCAAATTCACACTTTATGATTACTGAAATCTTATCTGTAGCCCTTTTGCACATTCACTTCTGACAGTTTCTCAGGATTTAAGAAAAATTCAGGACAGCCTGGCACTGACGTCATCCTTAGAAGGCTACCACTTTTACTTTAATAAATCCATTCCATCAATGCTTGGTATAACTGAAACCCATTCAGAGCAGTGTTGGGAAAATTACTTTAAAAAAGTAATTAGTTACAGTTACTAGTTAATTCTCTCATTCATATCATTGTAGGCTGTGTGTTTTTGTCTGTATGTAAAAAAAATGGGAAAATAATATATTTGAATCTCTCCCCCAAATTTTCACAGTTTTTCTAATTAGTTGCTTTTTGCTAAATCTGAAATTGAATTTAACATAATCTCAGTGTTACTATTCTGTTCTGTATAGTACCCTCCCACTTGTGTGTTGTCTGTCTTGCTCCTCCTGTTTCTCACCCCATGTGTGTCTTCTGTGTGCAATCAGCGTGGGTTTGGCAGCCAGCTGATCTTCATCAACTCATCAACCTCCTGTGCTTATATACCTGGACTCTTCAACCACTCCCTGACGGATTATTGTACTACTTCAGTGGTAGCGAACATACTCAAATCTTGGCTCCAGAACTTCTTTGTGAAAATATTAGTTTTACGTGTTCCTCATTACTAATTATTTTTTCTTGTGTTTCTTCCCTGCGTCATCAGTGTGTGACAACTGGTCTCACCTCCTGCCTGCTGCTCTGCGGATCCACACTACCTTCACGTCGTTTTTTTTTTGTGGACTTCAAGACACTCACTGGCATCTCACTTCACCTCCCTGGTTACTTACTGTTCACTTTGGAACATTAAAGAACACTGTTTATCTTGAAACCTGTCTCTGAGTCGTGCACCTGGGTCCAAATATTAATCTGCTTAAAGACCAGCATGTTTAACATACCAATGGTATCTTTCGGTTATCTTGTCCTAACAAATGACAGTTGCTAAGCAGTCACAAGAAGCTGGTTATCAACTCATTGAATCACAGTTTCTGTAGGCCTTTTCCATTAGTTAGGCGGTGTTAGTGGTAACAAATCATAGACAAGTCTGTATTCTGCTGATTACCACATTCCACAAGCAAACTCTGATGTTCGAAAAAATATAGAGGTAAACTTAAAATACAGACTCACGTCAAATTTTAAAAATGTAGGGAGAAATGGAAGAAAAAAAATCAAAGATTTAAGCTTAGGCTATAATATCCCTGTCCTGTCACATCCCCGGGTTAAGTGTTCAATTTATTTCTGTTTCCCCTCATATGTCATGTCCTGTGTTTGTGTTTTACTTTGTCACTTACCCTGTGTCTCGTTTTAGGTCACATAGAGGTTTTTAGTGATCTAAAAACCTCTATGCCAGTGTTTCCTGGTCTGCTGATTACCTGATGTGTCTCACCTGTGTCTTGTTAACTCCTCCCCCTGTTAAGTATTTAATGTCTGCTTTCCCCTCACTCTGTGCCAGTTCGCCTTGTCTCTTAGTAGCAGCGTTACCAGCATTCTTCTGTTTAGCCTTCCTGTTCTGACCTCGTGTGTTTTTTGACTTTTGATTCCTGCCTGCCGTTTTTGTACCTCTGCCCTGATTGATTGACTAACCCTGCTTGCATTAAACGGATTGTGAAACTGCTTCTGCTTTTTGAGTCGTGCGTCTGGGTCTCTTTACCTGTTCTTGATATGTCCATCTGATCTGATCTGATTGATCTAACTGTAAAACCCATTTATGCCCTTAAATTGCACAGATATATTCTTGCGCCATGACAGCTAGAGGCACAGGCTTATATTTAACTGCAGTCCAGACGGTAACAAATGGAGCACTATAGAACTCAATGAAATATTAAATTTAAGCCTAATTAAACGCGAGGGTATGCTTAGGTATTTTCTTACAACTCGCAATTACAACTACTGTACAAGGCCTTGTGCTTTCTTAGTCTCTATTGTGTGAATAATGAAGTACTAATTAAAACTTGCATTACATCTAAAATAGATATCAACGTTTTTTCATAGATGTGAGTCCATTGCAAACTTAGCTCTTAATACCAACATATCCTGCTCCGGAGCAGGTGAAGTGTTCAGCATAAGTTAACATGGTGATCTAATCCGGTAAAAAGTGAACCACCTTTTTATAAATCCTGTACTGCTTTGTAGTACGGGCACCATAACTAAGTCCTTACTGTTACAATAAAAACATCTGGCGCTAGAGGGGACACTTTACAAGACTGGCCTACTTCAATGTACTTACTGTAGGCCTGGTTTGGGAGCACTCTGATAAGTCTTTGAGCAGGAACAGAACGGAGAAGGATTTGCCACCCACAAGCCCATCATCTGCGCCGCTCAGTATGACAGCCGTGCTGTTAGAGTGTTTGCGACTGCGTGTGTGTGCATACTGATTGAATTGTGTACGAGCAATGTTACTTTTCACTCACATATACCGCCCTGCTTTTTTATCTTTTTCCATATGAAGAAGTAAACACAGTAAACCTTTGGTAAAACATTGGTAAAATGTGCAGTGATAATGCAAAATAAAATGACTGTGGGCTGTTTGTATTCCTCTGATGCATAATTCTCCAGAAAAATCCTTTAAATATTGCATAACTGAATATTTTTGCCATTACATGTATGTATTTGGTCAAAAACACGTTACCCTGTGTCACACCCAGTGTGAGCGTTATTCTCTTTAAATAGAACATGTACATAACCTTAAACTGAAAGAAAAAAGTGGGTTCTGCATAGCTATGACAGGCTGGGACATTCTGAGAGGATGTCCACATATTGTACAGACAGACACACAATTCACATGCTCAGCTCACATGATACGCTTCTTGCTGCCATGCAAGCTGGCTGTAAGGTTGAATAAATGCATGATTTAAGACCTGTCTTCTAAGTCCACTGAGGAAGCGATGGAAATTGATTGATTTATGTTTCATGACATGCTTTGCTGGCATAGTGCCCTTTCCAGTCACCCTGGCTCATCTCTGGTTTATAACACACATTTTATCGTATTTGGTATAACTCACCCATTCCCTTGTATACTTATGTCTTTATTTCTCTTTCATTCTTCCTTTTCGGTCTGCTTGGATGATCAGCTTGGATGATTCTAATACCTCTCTTTCTGTGTCTTCTTGTATGTCTTTATACTTTCTCCCTCAAGCATTACAACCCTTGGCTAAGAAGGTGTTCAACCTTTACTGCCTAGGAGTGTGGCTTGTTTGCCCCTTACTACTCCAAAGGAAAAAGAAAAAAAGAGGCCAGTCCCTCAATTCTACATGTAATGGGGGTTAAACTCTAGTTTGATGCACATTACCACTTTTACGAGTGTGGATTTGGGTAATTAGGCTTTCAAAAAAAAAAAAAAACCTCTTGGCGCCTGATTTACTAAATTTTCAATTAAAGAGAAGTAAATTGTGTGTTCACTCCAAGAAAATTGCAAAATTGGTTTGTGGGTGTTTGGGGGTGATAAACAAATAAAATGTATGTGAATGATAACAGGTGCAAACCTTATGAAGGCAGTAGTATTAAAGTCAGGTTTCTTCATGTTGCACTGGTTTACATTATGGAGAGTTTAGACATAAAGCTTAACTTATTTGCATTTACTCCTACCGCTAGGGCAGAAACGCCCCATATTGTATATTCATTAAGGAAAACACACTAAATGGACAATATGTGTATTTTGCTCATACTGTATGAAAGATGCCATCCTCACTGCACGCTGTTAGTAGATCAGATTGAACATTTTTTTGCTGGTGTTATCAAGTTTACACATGTTTTAAGAGATGCAAACCTTTCGTAAACCAGGCCCTTGGAATGGAATTTAAATGAAGCTGAATGAAGAAACATATGAAGGCCATCCTTTAGTTGGCTGCATGGGTAGGTTTTGCTCACAACTGCTTTGTTTATTCAAAGGTTAATGATAAAGGTGATATGTCTTTGATTACCAAATGCTGGGGGTTGTAGGGGAGAGTTGTGAAATCAATGAGCTGGAAAATATGCCAGTTTGTTTGGCATGAAGATCTCACCTATTAATTAAAAATGTAACCCAAGCAGTGTTTTTCTTATCTATCTTCCATAGAGCCTTATAAAATAATTATGTATATTATACATATTTTAAGAGTAAACTAAGGTTAACTTACTTATTTTTTGCATTTTAAAAGTCTGATCCAAAGCATAATTGTGTGTACTCAATAGAAGCCCTTTTATTAAAGTGAATCTAAGTTTAACATTTTGGAAAGACGGTCGTTTTGGCCTTTAGCACAAAGCCTGAAACTAAAGCTGGCAGTGGCTCACATTCAAACTCTTAGGGGTGGACCTTTGTGAAATGTATAATCAGCATGATCCACTTTTAATGGGCTTGATTTAAAACCTGATACATCCAGGGAAATGTTACTTGTGAAGATGTTGTAAGCCTTTTAGAGCACCCATTTGTACTTTTTTTCTTCGAGCAGAAAAGCGCTGACTGTGCGCTCGAGGGTGCTAGCATGAAGCGTTTGTGTGCTGAGAAGTAAACCACTACAGGTTCCTCCTGTCGACCGACACTGCTTCATTACTTCTTACTGTATGTTTTTTTAATATTTTTATTTTAAATAGCTTATTTCCTGATCAGACACAGAGCAAAGAGAAGGTGAGTTAGAGACCTGATCCATAGGTGGTGAAAACTTTACAATGAATATCATATATAAGCGCATCGATTACATCAACAGCACATTTCTACAAAGTTGAAAGACTTTTAGGTTGAGCACTTGCAGCAGCAACACAAACAAGTTGGAGCACTCGTAAAACAGACGTTTTGGGCGTCTGCATTTTTTTTCTTTCTCCATTTTTTGCAAATAATCTCTCCTCATCCTTCAAATTTGGGGAAAAAGTGGGAAAAAGCCCAATTCAAATTTCAGTGACCACAACTACAAAGAACACAATTAACTTTATAAGTGAACTTTTTTATTTTACTACCCAGTTACATATACAGTAGGTTAACAAGGTTAAAAAGAAAAATCATGTTAGTAATGTTTTGCCTGAAAGTGTATGACAACATATCCTGTAATAGAAAATAAATACAAATGCTTTCATCCACGATCTTTATCTTTTAGTTACCCCCAAACGGTGTTGGCGGAGCTGACTTCTTCATCACCTGCACAGTCCAGTACACAATCCTTAACGCAAGTAACACAAGTAATGCAAAACAGTGATCTCATGCTCCATCCATTCCCTACTTGTTAGAAAAGCCATAATTTATTAACAAAAAAAAAAATATTTATCTTTGTTTTGTAAGTTGACTGTCATTCCGCCTGCTTCAAATTCAGCTGTAAGTGTTTCCGGTGCACTCTGATGATCCCAGCCTGTTAAATCTTGCAAGAGAGTATCAGCAGAAGGGGCAGAGGTGCAGTGCTGAGGTCACAAACTAGACCCTTGTCACCCCGCTGCTGTGCAACAGAATCACTACCAGAATTGGTGACAAGGCTCAGCCATAAAAGAGCTCAGTAGTCATTGAGAGTGCTCTCAACCTACAGCTGAGGAAACAGCTTTCTCTCCACTTACACAAGGACCAGATGGCTTGGAGCACAGCCCCATCTCCTACTTACTCATCCACAAAATCCAACTGATTTGGCCTGGAAAGATTTAACTGCACATGTCACTTGACGATAACACTAACTTGTCATTGGATATACCTATCTATCTAATATGATCTATACCAGAGCTCTGCCACAAACCCTTATGATGCTCATCATTTTTCTGCTTTTGCCGGCACAGTTCCTTTTGTAACACACTAACACTGCATGCTACAGAATAAAATATATAAACGATTAAAAACAAAACAGTTTTTTTTTATTTTGTGTTGATTTAAACACAAGAACATGTAAAGCACACAAACTGGCACGTGCATTATGCATTTTCATCAGTTGATATTTCTTAGGCTGGGTCAAGGCTATGAATTTTGTTTTAGACTAGGCTATACTCAATTCTCCTCTCCTGTTACATGGAGGTTAAATCTGTGTCTGTGATTCATTTTTGTTACAAAAGGTTCAACCCAGATTATTTGGTATTAAAAGGGGTTTACAATTGCAATCACGAGTCTCCATATCAGATTGCAGTCTTAGTAGGGACGTCCATGTTTGGATTAAAGTATCTAAAATATTGTATAGCTTTCTCAAACAACGGTGAATATTCAAACCTTTAAGACTGGCTGGTTGCATCAGTCTGTGTTTTGTTTACATCTGCTTTCCTGTGAGCTCACATGAGGTCATAACAGATCACATCAGGTGTTACTTAGCTCCCTCTGGCACACAATAAACCTTGTAATATCCTGTACTTTGAATTTTTGTATTATGGAGAAACAGGTCTATGAATTTTTCCTCATATGCCCGATGCATCCTGAATTTTACATTGGTTTGGATTTTAAAGCCCTGCAGTCTGGGCCCTGCCTTACTTTCTGATAGTCCATTCTCTCTGCTTCTGTTTGTCCTCCCAGCTCTCCACACACACACACACACACACACACACACACACACACACACACACACACACACACACACACACACACACACACACACAGGACACAATTGTACTTAATGACTTGTACATGGATTTGACGAGACAGTGACTGCAGATGAAGGCTTGACACCAGGAAAATGTGTCTAACGAACCCCAGGGAATCTGGCTCTGATCAAAAATGTATCAAAGAGGATATAAAACTTGAAACAGCAAACTTGAAAAGATCTCATCATTTTGCACCTGATCACAAAACCGTTACTTCATTTTTTGTGGGGCAATGCAAGCCAACTGTTCACTAATAACAATCAGTGGTTGACACGTTTCTCAGTTTTTCCCTTAAAATGTCATTCCCATTGTTTAAAAGCCCATTAGCCTGCATGTCAAAGTATTATTTGTCATTCATGTTGCAGTCGAATTTCTCTCCGTGGGCTCGCCCTGATAGCTGAGTTGTCGAGGACAAACTTGCATGGGAATGACAGGCAGGTGCTGTGACTGCATCTACTGGAATGTGAACCCAAGCTGTGCTGTCATCTCTCTTTCAGTGCCCTGTCTGTCAACACTGCCAAATGCAAATATAGATGGACCAGCCCCTTACAACCTGCATCTACCTCTCCTTACCACTGCTCAGTGAGATCAACCAGGACCTGTTTTAATCTGTAGACACACTATAGCAGGTTTTTGTGTTCTGACTGCATGCTATTGCTATATCTCCTATCTGACAGCTAAATAACAAGAAGGTGTATCCGCTTCGAGTAGGTACAAAATGCAGACAGTTCAGATGTAGTTCATGTGTCCCAGAGAGTATTTTGAAAGCCGTCAGCTAGACTTAATATTCATAGATGCACCAAAGTATACATAAACACCTTTTATCATTACTAAAACTGGAAGGCTCAATAGACTTAGACAATATTTGGACACCACCGTTGTCATTGCTGCTGCTGTCTAAGTTGTCCTTGTCTCCGTGCCTGTCTGTCGAGGTTGTTTCTTTAACTTGCTGCAGGATGTGTGCCTGAGTGTGTTTATAAACGCAGGTGATAACAGATAGCTGAATGAATGGTGGTGCATTATCACTTGCAGAGCACACACAGGCTAAATTATTTATGCAGCTGTGATATTGCGTTTTTCATCTCTGCTTGGTTTCTCCTCTTTCCGTGCTGTGAAAAGCAGATGGCATATTTTGAGGTGGCAGTCATGTGTGCAAAAAGATGGATAGATGGATGGGAGAATTTATCAGTCCACACCTTTTTTTGTCTTTTTCTATTCATCAAATGTCCTCCTGCCTCAAGGCTTTGTATGTTTGAGTCTGTATGAGCATGTGAGAGGGTACTCACATTTGTGTTTGATCATGTCTGTAAAGGTGCAGGGTCAGTGTGTGTGTGTGTGTGTGTGTGTGTGTGTGTGTGTGTGTGTGTTTTGTGCACTTTGGCTCACACAAAGACCCAGCTAGAGTCCACTGGCTGGGTGGGAGCGCGTGCAGCGTAGTAATGAGGACGTCATTAGTTTGGCTGGGAAGCTCCTCCACTATTAGCTAATGGATTCTCAGCCATCTGCTCTGACAGGCTCCATTGGTTACTCATTTCAACCTTGATCAGATTGTGCAACTGAAGAAGTCTCTCCTCTTTCTGTGTTGAGCCTCTGGGAGATGCTAAACTTCTCCTGCTGTGTGGTTCAACTCTACCTTTCTGTTTATCTGGCTAACTGTGAGGCAGCTGTCACCATCACTTTTACACTTCTGTTAACATCTGGACCATTTCTTTTACATTTTTATCTTCCTCTTTTGAAGTTTTCCCTGCTCTTGCTTACCTTTGAAAACAGTTCTTGTGCAGAAACAGATTATCTTTCAGTTTTTGTAGTAACAAATTGGACTTAGCTGATTTATTTATCTGTCAGTAATGTTTGCGATGGCTGCTGACAAGGGCAACCAACCTGCAACAGCCAAAACAACACACATTAAGGAGAATGTGCAGAAACTATAATTATTCAAAAGCAGATGCAAGTGTCCAAAACAAATGCCACTGCAGAAACACACTGCAAATGAAGAAAATGTGTTGGAAATAGCTTAGATAACTGCATGATGATTCAACATAATACAAATGAATACAATGATACAATAGTCAAATAGAATGTACTCAGTGAAACAGTGTGTTATTGACTGGAGAAAGAGGGGGAGACAAGAAAGTTGATGTTATTTTCAGATAGGAAATATGCATTTTAAGTTCATAAAAGGATAATATAAGTACACCAGTAGGGAAAAGATGAGTATTAAGGGTTATTATAATATCTACCATGATCATCTTGTAAAATGGATCAAGAAAGCCAAGTTTCCTGAAAGAATCTATGTGAGGCCTTTCTCCTCACTGCGAGCTGACCTCTTTTTGTCACTCAAGTTGGATTCTGAAATAGGTTATGACACTATTAGTGGTGAAACTCCACAGGACATAAACTGTAATAGGTTTTATACAGACTGACTTGAATTGTGAAAGAGAATAAACCTGCACCTATAATATTTTTGGAAAGTGTGCAGCATACCATGCATAAAATAAGGTGGCAGATTTGAACCTAAATTCAATGCCAGACAGATAAAAAGGTTTTGGGGGTTTTTTTTGTTCTTCTTTCCTGCTACTTTAAACTTCTACACAATTTTATCTCTAAGGAAAATATTGGAGCCTGTACCTTCAAGGAACATGTCCATTAACATAGATGGTGCATCCAGCGCCTATATAGTATCAACTAAAAATGAAACAATGCACAGCAGCTTATCTGCTGTCTTTTCGGGGGTGTAATTTCCAGGGATGCTGCTAATTCCAAGACACTGTTCCTTTTTCTTTGAATAAATCAAATAAAACACATATGGAGTAATTTAAAACAGGCTATAGAAGGTCTCTTAATAACATTTGACAAATGACTTGATTCTACTCCGCTTGACAAAAATATGGAAGCCTGTCTGAAACAAATAGCTACATTTAAGGAACCTAGTCTATGTTTCATCCAAAAGGAAAATGCTTATTTTTTTACAAGGTGTCTTGTGCGTGTTTTGGCACATTTTTTTTCAAAAATGCAAAGTCCACAGAAACGCTCTCCTGTTAGTAGTAGCAATAGCTGCATGAAACGCTCGGTCCCTAGCCCCCCTTGTTGAAAAATAGTTTGTGACATCAAAAGACGATGAGGTCACTGATGGAAGGCCATTGGCTCGTTGTAGCAAGCACAAGCTCATGCTGCACACCCATGTGACATCCGTGCTGAGCGACAGAACAATTACAACAGAGCGAAATGGCCGAACCATAAGATCAGACTTGGCCCACATTGGACCCGGCTCATGGGGGATTCAGTGTTGCAAATACATTCAAATGAGAGTGCCTGCATGGAGCGGCAGTACATGAAAACAGACACTTTTTTCACTTTTTTCATTAACCTCATTAGCGATTGTGAACATACTGTAGTGGACAGATAAATTACATATATGAACGCCAAGAAGGGCATACTATGGAACCTTTATAATTCGTCCACGACAGATTGATAAGTTTGTTGTTAGGGCTGTATATTTGCAGTGGCCGATTGTACAAATTAGGCATATATAGGTGATTGCATGTGGCCTCGCACTGTAATAGCCTTATAAATGCCCAGTGTGTTTTAACTCTATGGTAAGTAATTATGTTTTTGTACAAATCCACAGACAATGACAAACAGAGGGAAGCTAAGGTGCTGTGAGCCAACCATTTCAACAAGAAAATAGCAAGTTCTGGTGAGAAGTATTTCGAAATTTTTATCATGGGTGCTGGCAGAAGACAAAGAAGCCGAGCTGTCAATGGGCACAGGTAGTTGATGCACTTCATGTGACAGCATTCTAACTTAACTGCTTTGTGGACCTCTGTGGACACAGTTGAGCCTTTGGTTTGTATGTGGTGAATGCCCATAATTTGTGATGAATATGAACCTTGCATCCCTCTTGTCAATAAGCCACAACCTGGTTGTCACTTTAGTAGTGAAACATAATACATTAAACATCAATATTCTACAGACATAAACAATCAGTATTGATCTGTTCCCACTCTGTCACGTAGATTGGCTGTAGATTACAGCTTCTGTCATCAGCTCAGAAGTGTCTGTTTGACTAATCGTCTCTATTTGTTTTTATCTGCCTCTATTCCCAATTCCCCCATGAGCCTCTGTCTCTTTTAAACTGTCCATCCATTTCTCATTTACTATGAATATCACAACATCCATCCCTAAGGGGCCCTTCCAAGAAATTACACACCCTTCACTTTGACACAGACGTGTTGGAGCATTTATCACACCTATCAAGATGCTCATCAACATATGATCACATCCGCTGTCTCTGGAGGGGGACGTAGCTCAACCCATGCACACACCCACATTTGACACACATTATACACTGACTGTCAAAAACCCAGATGTATCTGTCAACTCTATAATACTTATCTTAAACACATGTGCAACCATGAAAACCAAAGATACAACAAATCTTGCATTTCTCATCATGCTAGTTTAGCATGGCTCCCTTGGGCACATGTAGAACCCTTCCCAGTTTAATTGAGTGTATCGCATCATGCGCGATGGGCCTTCCCCCCCTCTAAT
The DNA here is from genome assembly GCF_947650265.1 of Symphodus melops. Lineage (NCBI taxonomy): Eukaryota > Metazoa > Chordata > Actinopteri > Labriformes > Labridae > Symphodus > Symphodus melops. The sequence continues at coordinate 15,025,767 of NC_136710.1, read as the reverse complement.
GAGTTTTAAGAGCTCCTTTGCTTTCCACCACCTCTGATGCTTTAAGGGACTCTAGCGCTATGTTGGTGGGAGTATTCCTGAGTGTTTTGGACTGATTGGGTGGGTTAAGTGAGGAGGATTAAAGCACCAATGCAAATCATCTTGTTGACGTAGTCTTAATGAGAGAGGCATGAGAAAGTGATACAACTTGACACAAAGTGAGAGAAGGAACTAGATGTGAGAAATGCTCCCATGACAAGCACCCTGCAATGAAACAATAAGAGGCAGTTTGCTGCACGGTTAAGCTGGCATATTTTTGGTTTAAACTTTAGTGTTGACACAAAGTAAGTTAGTTCCCCCTAAAAAAAGGAAACTTCAAACCTATTATTTCTAGAATTCTGTTGTGTTTTATGCAACATTTTACATATCTTAAAGAATAGATCAGGTAATTTTTTAAGAAGTTTAAATTTAATGGATTTTTTGTCTAACCACTTTGACCATATCTGCCTCAACACCATCCGCAGGACTGAAAACAATTATTAAAATGGTTTTTTTTGCAGGATGTCTATTTTGCATATTGGTTCAATTTGGCCTCAGCATCACTCCTCTAGTAATGCCTATCTTCAGCTGTCCTACATTCAATCAATCAATCAATCTTTATTTGTATAGCGTCAATTCATAACAGGTGTTATCTCGAGACACTTTACAAAAGCAGGTAAAGGACCTTACTGTTTGTCTGTTAACATTAACAAAAGAGCAGGTAAACATGCTCATTGTTATGTTTACAAAAAGCAGGTAAATGACCTTACTTATGGCTATATTACAAGAGCCCAGCTTAATCCATCATAGCGTGGCAAGAAAAAACTTCCTTTTAACAGGCAGAAATCTTAAGCAGACCCGGGCTCATGATGGAACAGCCATCTGCGAAACTGTGCTGGGCTTGAAAATGGGATGGGGGAGATGGGATAAGATGCAGAAAGAAGGGTAGGATAGGAGAGGATTGGGGGGGAGGGTTGAATAATGTACCTGAGCTCTTACCTGTTTTTCTGTCATGTAGTAACATCCTAACATGCTGAGCTTAATCATTTCAAGAGTCCCACTGTATCTAAAGATGCAAAGGTATCAAGGACGTTTTTATTAAAATAGTATTTAAATGAAATGTCCTTCTCTGGCACATAGTGCAAGAGAAAACAGAGCTTAGAGACCTAGAGCTTATCAGTAAGCCTGTTTTAAAGGCATGGTTTGTAGTTTTGAAAAGCTGTTAAGATCTGGAAAGGACCATTTAATGTTCATGTAATTTGCATTAAAATTGTTTCTGATTCTGAGTAGGAAATCTCAGAGGGCAAGATTAATAATTTCATAAATGTAGGCCTATATGTTGTTTGTTGTTGTTTTGATTGTGTATGGTGATGGGTTTGGGGACTTGAACATAATTTAGTCAAGGGGTGGCCCATCAGTGACATTTGCAGACAGGAAATCTGTCAAATTTTGCTCAAAAGAACACACAAGATGAAATTGACTTTCTTCGTCAACTTGTACTTCATGCATCAAAACAAAACTTGTGTTCCTTGCATCGTCAAGGACAGAGAAAAAACACAGTCAAACAGTTTCATGTGATAAAGTCATGAATTAACTTACTACTACTATTACAATACTACCCATGTATACTGTTGCTTTTATAGTGACATTGTGTTTCTATGATACTGTATGTCTGATAAGCTGCTGGTACTGGATGATACACCCAAAAGACTAAACACACTTGCTCTTTCAAAACTTCAAATGTGAATCATTACATCACATATGTCACATTGTTTTTTCTTATCTCTAGTTTTCGCTGTGTGCCTCCTGCTTGAGTTCAACTCGTCGGAGTCCCCTGTCTTCCGGATCTTCCAGCCAGCCAGCTCCCTGCCCTCACTGCCTGCTCTCTTTTGTTTTTCCCCGTTGGAACATTAAATATCTTTTTGTTAAAACTATTTTTGGGGTCCGCCAAACGAAAACCTAACAGTTCTGTATGCTTTCAGCTTGTTCTAGGTTCCAACTGTGACTAAACCTTTAAAACTTTTAAAACAAATATGTTTGTATTTTACCCCTCTCTCTGTTTCCCCCCCAGTTTGATTTTCAGTAACTTTTTTTTTAAACTATTTCTCTCTGTTGCTTTATTACACACTAAAAATGTTTTACATCCTCTTCTATGGCCATTATCTCTTCCATCTGTACCCATTTTAACTAATTCTATCTACTTTCTCTCTAAATCACTTTTCTCTCCTTTCTTCTATTTTTTTCCTGCCATCTTTTTTTTCATTTTCTGACTCAACACCTTGCTCTTTGCATGTCTATTTCTGGTCTCTATATCTTCCTCCCTATGCCAGCATCGCCTCCCCCTGGTTCTCATTATCAGTCTCCCTCTCTTCCTCTCTCCTGCCTCTGTCTCTGCTTAGATGCCTTCTATTCCCAAACCTGTCCCACCCACATGTGTTCAAGTGTGCACACATGGAGCTAAGCAGAAACACATATGCACACACATGCACAAAGAATGCACATTTCCGAAGCTTGAAAAAAGACAATGATAAAATTTTAAAAAAGCCACTGCAAGTTATTTTTCTTATTACTGATTTTTGCTACAAGGAGTATACAATACAGAACTACTTGTTAAATCAAATACCACTGCAGTATCAAGACCTTCCCATAACCCCCTTTCGAATGCCACTTCATAGAACTGACTGTTTTTAAATTACCCATTTTAAACTATCTTTTTCATTGCTGAAGAACATCATGTTGTATTGGTTGTAAAGCAAGTCTGCTTGACACAGAAGGATAACTCCTATGAGTCTTAGGGTCAATGAGCGGTGTTATTAACCAGGGAGTTAGGACATGACCTCAATATTTGCGAGAGAGATGCCCAATAATAGCTGGAATTTATATTCGCTTAAAAACTTTCATCATGTCTTCTTACTCCTGTAGACGTTTTTTGGTTCTTTGTTCAGACATTTGGTTTCAGGGTTGATGTTGCTCTTTACCTTTTAACTTGACAGTTTCGGCGAAGCCTCTCGTTGTCTTCAGAAGCGTCTCACTGACAGCGGGTGACGTGTCAGATATTGAGAGCTGGCACCTGTGGCATGTCCAACAGAGCTGTCAGATCCACTGGGACAGCCACGCCCATGGCAACGGCATGTGGAATTATAATCCTTCAAAAATATGTTAACAAATAAGCCATGCATCTCCAGCAGTGCCTTGATTGAAAAGCAAGCCAATGATGTTTTCAGTGAAATGGACAACATTTAGGAGTAAGAAAATGAAAATGGAACCATCACTTCTGTGTACTGTTGCACACCTGATTTATTCATCTATTAATTTAATAATATATGAAAAGATTTGTTTGAGGATTATTCTTAAAAATATATTTTAAAAAAGTGATTTAAACATAAAACTCAAACCATTGAACTTGTCATTCCGGTAAGATTCATGTAGTTTACACATTTCCCAATGGGAATTGGGATATGTTATTTTAGAATTAAAACAAAAAAATGTTCTATATACACACTTAGCGTTTGTAAAAATCAGGGGCTTGAAAATGGATATTCACAGTGCTCAGACAGGAAATAGACACAAAGCTGTTTCCATAAAAAAAAGATAAATAGGTTCTGAGAAGAATGTTCCCAGTCTTTACCCCCCAAAAAATGTGATCTGAGCTCTGATTGGGTGGGTTGGAGAAACAAGTTCAAATACAGTTGTGCTGATACTGGTTTATTGTCAACCAATAATCCTGTGGAGAATGACTTTTGATGGGCAGGGAAGACCTTTGCGCTTTTTTGAAAAGACTAAGATTTCAAGAAAGGTGGAAAGAGGCAGACTGCGAGATAGACTGAGACAGAAGTAGCGTGTTGACTGAAATTGGAAGTGAATAGCATACTTGGACACACACACACACACACACACACACACACACACACACACACACACACACACACACACACACACACACACACACACACACAAAGCATAACCTTCTGACAATCTGGTGGAGACTTTGGAGTGGAGGTATCTCTCATACAGCTGCATCCTGTTGCCCATCAGAGCTATATGCCCCCTCATGCTCTCCATCTCTGCAAAACTGTCTCTCTTTAGCCCTCAGAAATCATTAGTTGGAAACCCCATTGCTTTCTCCTCGGTCCTTTCTGTCCTAACAGCTTCTCTTTCTGCCCAAACTCCCCCGCCACACACACACACAGACACATACACACACACAACAGTACAGGGGGAAGAAGCGAGAGGTAGGTAGGTGAGTCAGAGGCAAGTGTCTGACAAAAAGCCAGGCATCTCAAGAAATTTCTCATCCACTACCTCCTGTGTTTTCTATTCTCTCTTCGGTCTGGTTAGGCCCAGGGCTGCTCAATGGAGATACCAAGACCCACAGAGGTGAGCCAAATCCCTCCATCATCTTTTTTTTTTTCTTTCTTTCTTCACACTTTTTTTTTTCATCCATTATCATGTCCTTCACCCAAACATGTTCTCATCAATTTCCTTTTTTTCTCCACTTTTTAATATAACATTGGTGCCAGCCATTTTCCCACCGCAGGTCTCGATCAGGCTTCTCAAGCAGCACACTACTGGCACACTGTGCTCTCCTTGGACATCACTCACAAACAAAAATGTCTTTATTGCCAAAAATTCCCTCTTGCGATCATAATTCTGTTCCTCTATAAAGATTCACATGGACTCAAAAAACATGAAAAGAGCCAACTGAGAAAAAAACCCAACTGTTTATGTACCATGTTCCTTCTTCATGTGTTTTTTCATCAGGAGCTTATTCTGTACTTCAGAACAGCCGATCAGTCTCTGTCTCTGTTTGCTCTTGTTTCTGTTTGTTTCAGAATTGTGGGGTTAGTTTTTGCCAATGTTTTGTGATTGGCTGCTATTGGATGTTTTCTGATGGTTTTTCCTCAGCTTTTACCACTGCGTTTTTTAAACACGGTGGAACCATGTCGCCATTACATCGACCGTATGAACAACTACATTCTGCCATGTCATAGATTGCAAATAATGAAACCAGCAACCTTGATCCTATTGGTTTCTATAAATACAAAAATAAAGCCTCATGTACACCTTGTTGGTTTTATTGACCAGATAGTGCCAATGGAGTAAAGTTTTGGTCAACAAGAACTTGTCAAAGCTTCAATTTATTCTTAAGTTGGCCTGTTAGAGCCCGAAATGTAGCAACTACCCGAACTGTTATACTTTTTTTTTTTTTAATAAAACCCAAAATGTAATAACTGGTTGATAATGTAAAAAAAAAACAACAAAAAAACCGCTGAGCCCAAAACACAGTAACTTTTTGCTTGCAACCCCCTAAAGTTTGTTATTATTATATTATATATTATATTAAAGTTATCTTGATTTGTTCAGTCTTACTTGCTTTTAATAGTTTCCCACTAATAACAGATTACATAAAGGAAGGAGCCGTTAACATCAAGATGCATTGTAGCCATCTTTTGTGCTTTCTTTTTTATCAGCAACATCCTCTCACGTGTTTTATGTTATTAAAGCTTGTGTTATGAAACACGTTTCATTGTTATTTTTGAGTTCATGTGTTTAATTGACTTCCAGTTAGTGGTGTTGAATTATTTTAGCCAAGAAATGTTAGTGACAATTCAGGGGATCTGGGAAATGAAAATACGCCAGTATAGTATTTATTCACCCCATAAAAAAACTAATTACTCCAGAATCATGAGGATTCCTAAGTGTACCCAATCAGAAAGCAAATACCCTATGAATTTACCAGACTTGATTGGACAGTGCAAATTTGAAATTTCATGTTTTTTGGGGGGTTTTTTCCCCCAAAATTGGATGCCAGTTAGATCATAATGGTCTGTGTCAGAGCAACATGGCTCCACAGTCGCCCTGGGGAGGTAGAGGAGAATTACTACCGTCAGGGAACATTGGCACATTCTGTAGCTTTTATGCACACATACACACACAGCCATCCATTTCCTCAAGCTATTCATCGTATTCATCCCCTCTACACCCGTTATTTCCTCACTCCTTTCCTCTGTTCCATTTCCCCACCTCTAATTGCTCTGCTGGTTTCTCTTTCTTCAAATTTATTGCTTTTCATGCCTTCCTACTCTTATCAGTGACTCAATAGTTATCTCTGCACTGTTCTCACTCTGATCACCTGTTTCCCTCTTCCAGCTGTGTTTGTGCAAAGCTGTTCATGAACTGAGAGGAGATGACTCTGAGACACAACCACCAATCTATCTATAAATCAATCATGCTATCACCTGCTGCCACTTCTGTGCACGCTTGTATTCACAGGCACATTTGCCATGATTTTTCCTCAATAGCATCTTTTTACTTTTTTGAGTACTCTCTACAGGCTTGTGAAGTTTTCTGGTGTCCTGCGTGTATCTTCATATTTGTTATCATATCAGTCCTCATGAACCGACTCACAGGTGTATATGAATGTATGTGCGCACAAGTATTTGTATATTCCTGCTTGAGCGCTTGACTGCTCTTCCTCTCAGCTCCACTTGTTTATCTCTCCCTCCCACCTACTTTTATTTGCTGAAAGGCTCAATCTCAGAAGGCTTGTGACCATTTCACTTGTCAAATGTGTGTCTATGTGTCTGTCTTTCTATCTCTCCCTGCTGTTTGTTTGCTTTTTAGTAATACTATTTGGTTTGAAATAGAACAAACTGGAAATGTAAATGTGAAGGGACTGATAAGTTATCACTGCGTTAACGAATGAAAAAGAGTCCTTACTATTAATCATTGTTAAATTTTGGTCCAATTATGTGGGACAGCCTCATTTTAGAAGTCATGCTAAGTTTGAACAAAACTTGCTATGTAAGACAGGACATTATTGATATTTTAGTAATTCACTTGGCATTTCAGTGATTCATAAACCACCATCTTTAGAAGTTACCACTAGCAAGGACACGAGAGACACTATGTGCTAATGCCGATGACACACAACTGTACCTCCCAATTGTACCTGGTGACCATTCAAATACAACTACTCTCCTCAAGTGCCTTTCAGAAATAAATACAACTTTTTACAACTCAACAGCACAAAATCTGAAATAGCAGTCATCGGTCCCCCATCAAAAAGACAGTCAATTACTACACAACTAGAAGAACTAGTCCATTCTTTGAAGCCCTCAGCCAGAAACCTTGGGGTTGTTTTTGATCAGGACTTGTGTTTTGAGCCGCAAGTGAAGAAAGTTGTACAGTCCCGTTTTTACCAGCTCAGAAATAAAGCAAAGGTCAAATCACTCATGTCCCAAAATGATCTGGGAAAAGTCCTCCATGCCTTTATCTCCTCCTACCTTGATTATTGTAATTCATTATACACCTGCTGCTTCCATGCTGCCGTCGCCAGAGTATTGTTCAGTACTCATGGGTTTGTACCTTTCGTGTCAGCTCTTGATTCTCTCGTGTTTTTGGATACTCGTGTTACTTATTGTGATTTTGACCTCTCGTGGTTTTTCTCCTCTCGTTAGTTACCTACCCCAGACCCTCCTGCAACCTCGTCTTCCCCGTCGTCTTGTTTGCCTACTTCTGGCTCAACCTCACACGTGTTTGGACTCAGGATTTTTGGGATCACTTATTAAGTCACATTATATTTACTGTAGCACCTTTATTTACATCTTGTCACTCGTCGTTGTTAATAAATTATTGTTGTTTGTAACCTTCAGTCTCTGAGTCGTGCGCCTGGTTCCGAAAATGTTCTAGTCCATAACACCTGCCTCAGTAAAAAATCAATCCACACAAATCGTCTTCAGACAATCCAAAATGCAGCAAGAACAAACAAATGTGCCCAATATTAGCATCTCTTCACTGGCTCCCTGTTGATTTCAGAATTGATTTTAAGAGGAGATCACAGGCCTGTACTACGAAGCAGGATTTTAGCTTAGCAAGGCAACTTCAGGGTTAAACCTGGGTTTCCAGTCCTACGGGGGTCAATTACTTTTTACCTGGGTATATCACCACGGTAACTTATGCTGAACACCTAACCTGCTCCGGAACAGGTTATGTTGGAGATAAGAGATCAAACTGTGAAAATTTCCGCCCACAAACCAATCAATCAACACATTCAGTTCAGAGAAGAAACAGGAGTTAGTTGTTGGGTGTTAGTTAGTTATGTTCGGGCTGATTCAGTTGTTTATGATCAAAGTTATACAACTGCAGTTTAAGTTACTTTTGGGTGCAATAACTTTTAAATTGAATGTCAAGTCTGTGTTTTAGCAAAAAAAGGGTGTATCCAAAAACACGTACTGAGTAAGAGTTACATGACTGGTGAAATCTCTGGACATTCCAAGATAAAACCTTACAGTAATCTCACAAAATCCTGTATTCCATAAGTTTGTAATCATGTCAGTGCAATTTAGACAAGTCCAATTGATTCATAGACCCAGAAAACATGGGGTGAGACATCAAGATTACTTGGCTTGGTCAAAAAAATAAAGGAGTTAGGATATTTTAAGGGTTTCCTGCCCATCTTGGATGCCATCTTGAAAATGACACCTTTCTAGTGGTCAAGTTTTGGTAAACTTTTAGTATATTATCAAGGACACCTAATACTACAAAAAACAGCTGAAAAACCTTTTGTTAGAATTTTTTTAGGGTTAGGTTTTTTTTTCCACATGCAGCCGCCTAAATTATTAGAGTCAGTTCTAAGGTCAACTAACAATGGGACAAATATAAGCTGCAGTTTTTACTCGCATATTTTCGTTTTTCATTTGTCCTTCCTGCATTTGTGACTGCAGCTGTGTCTCTTGGGAGCCTGTTTGTCTTAACGTATTTATATTGTTAATATAGGTTGTAGTTTTTGTAAATATAATGTTTGTAGATATGATGATCTGCTGACGGCAGACGCGGTGATGATTGTGATAGGTTAAATGACACTGACTCCGCCCCTTTTACGTGAACGCACTCTTGGTAATCCTGGGTTGACAGATCAGGTTGATAACCAGCTTCGTAAGACTGATAATCACGATCTCTTATGTCAGGATTTGTTAAGACAGATAACCCAAAGAGACCCTGAATGTGTTGAAGTCGCTTCATAGTACAGGCCCCTGATCAGTCCCTTGTTTTGCATCTCTTCTTAAGACATTCTTTTACAGAAAGGCTTTTACTCTGTGATTGTATTTTGATTTTATTAGTCGGATTTTATTGTCAGTTGGTTTGTTCCTTGTATTGTCACTTTGTAACTTCAAATATAAATAAAATGATAAAGTATTATAAATGTTCTCGTCAACAATAGAGGAAATAAAAACAAGATCTGTCCTTATTCCATTTGAACTCTCAGAGTTTTGTTTCACAGTGGATCATTGCGAAGTCGTCACACTCAGAGTTTCGAAATCTACAACGTGAACAGACCCAGTTCATTTGAGCTGAGAGAGATACAAACAGACACATAAAAATCAAAATGAGGGAAAAACGGAAGAAGACAGGATCGAAAATCGTAATAGAAGAGAACAATGAACCAGCCGACTGATTATGTCTGAACTGAGACAGGTAAGTCTGTGAACTGAACATAACCTTTAGCAGTTAATTAGCAGTGAGTGAGTGAGTGAGTTTGAGGGAGTACAGGTGGAGTCTGTTCACATGTCAAACAGAGATACCAATCTGATCGAACAAAACAACATAAAAATTGTGTTTATTTGAGACGAATCTAAAAGTTAAAAACAGGAGTAAAACTGTTGTTATCACGATGTCACCTGAATGTACGAAAACAATCTAGTTTTTGTAATATGAAGTCATTTCCCCTAAAACGTTTTTGCTCATGTTGTTTGAGTTCAGATGTTTTCACATCTTTTCAGGTTGTTGTTGTTGTGAACACAGAAATGTTCCCTATATGTATCCAAACAATCCAAAATGCTCACTAACAAACTAATGACATTAAAATATAGTTTCACCTCTTAATGTGTAACAGCTCACCTGTCTATGTATAATGTCCAAAAGTAAAAATATTCAGTTTGATAAATGTTGAAGACACTTGATTTAAACTACAATAAAAATTATGTTTCGTTTTTGTTTGAAGATTTAGAAGAGTAGATCAATTTTAATTATGCTAAAATACTTTTCTTTTTGTCTTAAATGTTTGAACTCTTCTGTTTTTTCTCTCTGAATCCAGATTTGGAATCAGAAAACATGTCTGACATCTCTTTTTCTCCTGTGAGCTCAGAGATCAACAACATCCCTGACTCTGGGATTGTTGCTCAGATTGATGAAGTTGTTGATGCTGACGTCTTCTGTCCACCATTGACGAGGAGTGCATGAGATTTCACAAGCCTGCAGAAGCTTCCTATTTCCAGAGGAGACTACAAATGAAGGCGATGACCAGAGAGAGGAGAGGAGCTCATCCTCCAATGAAAGAGAGAGATCTTCCTTCTGTCCTCCCTCATTTGCCACAAAGACAGAAATCATTGGCTGCCGGGACTCTGACCTGTGAGCCTGAGTCGAACCTGGAGGCCTCTGAGACTAAAAAGTCCATGAAAGATGTTAACTCTGATCCATCAGAGTCAGACCACAGCTGCAGCCGTCTGAGTCTGTGTGAGGAGGAGCAACATGATCCAGAAGAGGACACAGAAGACACCATCCTGTCTGCAAACTTCCGCCTGTGAATGTTCTCTGTGTGAAGGTGAAAAGTTTCCACAGTGTGGAGTTAAGTGAATTAACACTGTCAAAGCTTCTTCTCCATCACCCTCTGAGGTTGTTGCTTCTCCTCTTAACACCTTACAGGAGTACAGGAAGACAGAGGATGTCAAACAAACCTCTCTGAAAGATCCCTTCAACGTATCTGCTCTGCTGACAAAGACCAGAGCAGTCGAGCCCAGAGCAGAGCAAAAACAGACGCAATTAGAAATGTGCATTCCTCCTTATTTTCTTCCCTTCTCCATACCACCAGAGGAAAATGCTGCTCCCAAGTCGCGGGTGTTGAGTTGAGCTTGACCTATGCACCAGCTGCACTCTGAAGGTCTAAAAGAAAAAAACACAGTGCTGAGACCAAGACTGAGAAAAGAAACCGCTTTCTTCACCTCTGTTGCAACATTTTCTCAAAGGTGACAACACATGTGGGTGACTTCTAATGACTGAGACTACTCCAGAGGTAAACAAGAGTATCCTGATCAGTTTCTCCCGCTTTCAACTTCAGTTGTGTCTTTCAGTCTTTGTTATTCTCTAACTAACCTTCAACATTCAACTCCTTCTAATTCTACCTGTACCTGTACCTGTCTGTTTTCCAGAGCCTTCATGGTTTTAGGAGTCATTTTTTATTTTTCAGATTAAACTTTTTGTCTGTTTGTGGTTATTTCCAAACAGCAGTTTTATTTTATTTCTCCACACACATAATGAAATGAAGCTGGAAAAAGTTCAGGAGAAGAAAAAAGTCTTCATCAGAGGGTTAAACTACATCATGTATAGTGCAAGATTTTTACAACCCTGTACATTTCCAAACAGTCAAACTGAGAATTCACTGACAAGAAGTTGTTTCTTCAGGGCAAAAACTAAATAATTCCCAAAGGAAACAAACTGATGCAATTGCACTTCCTGTCTTGCAAATCCAACAAAGCAGAAGCACAAAGACAGGCTAGGATTAACAGCTTAAAAAGGAAAAGGAGACGTTACATTCAAGTGGCTTGATTCATTTAGCTGACTGTCTGGCTCACATAAAAAAAATGGGGCAAAGTGACAGCAGACAAATCACCACCATGTTTGTGAGTTTTACATGATTAAATGATGGTGGCAGCATTAAATCAAACCTACCCCATCTGTCAAACTGGATTCAAGACATTCTTTTATCAATTAAATAACAAGCTCTCCACTTGAGTGAGCACTGACCATGTTGTATTTATGGATGGCAGTGGATGACATTGGGTATTGTTAGCATATTAGGCTTTTTTTACTTCTATTCATGTGTGATTTTAATGTGCTCATTGCAGTGATGTGTTGTTGGATAAATCAGATAAGAAGATTTGATCACCCAGTACAAAGGAGTGGTTTGATATCCACAGTATGAAGCATTTTCCCTACGTTAACATAATACCAGTTATTTTTGTCATGTTTTATTTGACGTTTCTGTGTATTAATTTTACTCTCTGACTTATCAGCATATGAAGGTGTCTTTGTGAAGAAAACTTGTAAGAATGACTCCTCACATTCCAACATATGTTTAGTGTGAGCCTGGGCAGTTAATCTCTTTAATGATCATCTCCTTAAAAGGAATTGTTTACGCAGACTAGATGTCAGGTTCTTGAAGAGAAACAGGTAGAAAGTGTCTTCCCCTACACACTGGAGAAAGGATGCGGGAGTATGATGCACCAGTGAGAGAAGGGGAACCACACATCCGAAGATGCATAATTTGGATAGCTGTGCCAATCGGAGGAAAGAAACCACACATCTGAAAATGCATAATTTGGTTAGATATTCTCTGTCTTGAGGATAAAAGGGTTCAGGGAAAGATAGTCGGGGCTCAGACTTCAGACTTCAGTCAGATTTCTATTTACAACATTTAGGAAAAGGGTAAAATAGGCGACTTTTATCTAACAGTATTTTAAGAGCTGCTGTAATCTATGGCTTGAAGTTTAAGTTAGATTGCAATGCTTGGTCAGTAAGCAACGCAAACAGTCTTGCAGAGGGAAGTGAATTTTGGCAGGTGACTTTTCACTTAATGATTTCCTAAATTATCTTCTTTATGACCTATTGGTGTTTACCACTTTTACAAGAGGTGTGTTTGCCTTTAAGTAGTTGTATGACTATTGGTGTATTGGTTTAGGATTTTATGACTGTTCTTCAATGTTTCCAAAGTGTGGGAGAGTTTTCTGCATTTAACAGGCAGTCTGAGGTGACTATGGAGAGAGAGCACTATGAATGTCTCCTCTGTGCTTACATATAAAAGATTTTCAGAATCATATCACATCGTGTTTTTGTTTCTTTAGAGAACTGACATTTCCCTCACAAAGGTGTGCATAATACTTAGTTTAAAATGTAACTCTACAACTTACAAGCAGTTGTCATGTTTTGTCCAGATTATATTCATGGTGAAGGTCACATCAATGTCCGCTGTCTTGGGACATCTACTTCGTGGCAAATACTTGTTGAACAAAAGCAACAAAACTGTTACTTTCCCACCGTGGTTTCAAGTTCTATCTACCAGCATACCAGCTTCCAGTGTGAAGAGTCACATCCATCCCTATTCCACAGAGTGCAGTGGTCGCCTGTTTTCAAGCACTATGTAACATAGGCCATGTTTCTCTCGCGAAAACTGTGTACAGCATCATAGCACTAGTTCAAACACCAATTTTGGCCCCCCAAAAAAGTTAAAGATAACTCCCATGCACAGTCTAACTTGCAAACAAACATTTATCTTATTTGACCCCAAAAAAGTAAAAGCAGTGATGAAGTCTCCGATTACTAGCAGTCCCACAGAATAGCAGCTTGTTTCATACTAAATGAAAATGTGTTGTCTTATTCATTTCAACAATTTCTTGCATAATGTAACACAGCTTGGCCTCTGATAAAGTAAAGTACCCCCCTCAAACTCCATTCTAATATACTTGTTTCCTTTTTCAGCTTCCGTCCGTACCCTTTGTGCTCAGATCTTAAAGAATTTTTGGAATCCTAAACACTTTCTACGTTTACTATCACTGAGCTCTGTGGAGTCATCAAAGCCTTTCAATCTGCAATCTTATTTGTTATGAAAAGGAAATAACATGAACATCAAATGTTTGTAGTTCACCTTTCATGATATTAATACAATCCTCATGTTGCTGTTTGCTTTCTTTATCTGAAAACTTGGGAAAAAGTTTGACTTGTTTTGTTGTTAAGTTAAGCAGTGCATATGAGTTGATACTTAAGAACCATGTATTTCTTTGTTTCCTTGCATCGTGTTTGTGTGTGTGTGTGTGTGTGTGTGTGTGTGTGTGTGTGTGTGTGTGTGTGTGTGTGTGTGTGTGTGTGTGTACGTGTGTGTCTTTGAACCCAGCAGTGGGTTTGTGGAAGTCGCATACTTCAACAAAGACATCTTGAAACTGTTGAACTCCTTAGTCTCTCACTTTTCTCTCTGCATGAGGTGAGCTATTTGCATGACTATAGAAATATGACTCATATTGCAGCAGCGGCACATCAACATTACTTAAAGCTGCTACAATCAATATATTAATTATATTAAAGCTGAATCGAATAATGAAGTGGATCATCTTTTTAAACCCCATATGGATTAATATAGTTTTACAAGATGGATGGTGTCTATCATAATTTTCTTATTTTGAATTATTTTGGGCTTTTTATGCCTTTGTTTGAGAGAAAGGACAGTTGATAGTTTAGTACAATTAGGAAGAGAGTGGTGGGAAATGACTAGGGTTGCCAAGGTGTGGAAAGTTTCGGTAAATTAAATCAAAAAATTTCAATGGGAAGTTAAGCTTTGGAATTTAGGAAATACTCCAAATTGGAAATTTTTCAAGAGAATAGCGAGTATTAACTAAAAAACTGAGAGTAATTAATTCGAACTGTAATATATCCAAGTATAAATATAAACATGTTGTTTTTGTCCTAAGCAGACATCCATGCAAAATAATAAGAATTAAAAAAATAATAATAAAAAACCCATTTCAACAGATTTACATGTTTTAAATAAATTAACCCATAATATCATCAAAACTTACTTCCCTTTATTTAGTCCACGGGCTAAAACATGTTGCTTCAATAGTCTTGTGCTCTGGGCTCAAAGCCTGGTCCAGGGTTCTAGAACTCATCTGATGATGGAGTAGTGCAGTGCATGTAGGATGCGTGGCCTCTATAGAACTGCAGTAAGCAGTGTGCTCTCTGGAGGATCTGATGGAGGAATAGCATATTCAAGTGTACTTGCATTAAATCTGGTTGTTTTAGTCAAGACTATGCTAAAATACATTTTCCCCAACTGTATTTAAGTTCACTGTGGAGGGCCAACCTTCAATTTTGTAAATTCCTGGTTTATTACCATAAATTCCCGTTAATTCCCATGGAAAGTTTCCAACTTTGAAAATTCCTGGAATCTTGCAACCCTAGAAATGACATGGGGGAAAGAAGCCAAGAATTAATCAAACTTGAAAAGCCCGCTTCGTGGACTATAGCTTCTGTTCACTGGGAGCATGTGACGCCACAGCTTGGCCTATACCAGCACCCCCACATGTTTTTATTACACTTTCTGCAATCAGTGCTTTCCCATCTTTAACTCAGTATGTTGAGAGAACCATGGTCTAATATGCTTTAAAAAATACTTTCAGCTAAAAGTAAATGTTTCTTTGAGTGAAAAAAAATCAATGATAGACTTTTTAAATACACCATAGACTAAGAAAAAATATTTTCCCGTTATACTAAAACATTGATTCCCATCGCAAAGCAGGCCCCAATTGATTTCAAGCGCTTATCTATTGAACTCTTCATGATGGCGTTTTACCCACACTAAGAACCAAACCTGACCTTTTTTGAGAATAAGCCAATCAGGTGGATACTCATTGCATTTAAAGAGAAAGCTAACCCTAGTATTCTGAGAAAGCTGGTTTATTCTGGTGCTTGATTCCTTTTGTATTTTGACCAAAGCACAGCACAGATGTTTAATTTAGACCACAGGGGACTGTTTAAAAAGGTAGAAACGAGGTATAATATGCCCTAAATAAAATAAAGCAGGACTTATTTCAAACAGAAGCAGATCTACACGTTGAGCTCTCTAACTAGATTGACATTTAGACTCAGTTTTGCCAGAAATAGAGATATGGGACTTGTGGATAACAAAAAAAGCGAGTATGTTTGTCAAAAGTTTCAGTTTCCTTTCAAAATCTTGATATTTATCAGTGAAGTCAGAAAGGTTTGATTGTCTTCACTTGAATGTTCAAACGTATACTGTCTGTCAGGTTGTGTATCATGTGTTTCATTTGTCGTCCTACCCTTTTCACCCGAGTTTACTCATTCCTCCCGCATCCTCATATGTATCAGGCTGCTCTTCACCCCCCTCCTCTAACCCTGTCTCTATTCCTGTTATCTGTTCCTTTTTTCTTATTCCACCTTACATCTCTCACTTCATCGCGTCATCCCTGTTACCCCCTCATGCTTTCATCTGTCTCCCTCTATTCTACCCTTCATCCCTTATCTCTCATGTCTTTCTTTCTCCTGTCATGCTTTCATCCCTTCCTCTCTTATCCTTTCTGTCTTATCTCATTCCTCTTTCCGCTCATCCTTTCATCCGTTTCCCCATCTGTCAGTTTAGTTACTTGTACTGACTGCTTATCAGAGACAGTTTTGCCTAAACAGTGTACAAAATGTCACTTTCAAATCCCACCATGCAACAGTTTCTGCAGTCAGACCACAATGACTTTCTAATTTTAAGGAGATGGAGTAACTTTTAATAACTAATTTCTACAGCACATTTCTGGGTTTTTATCCTCTGATTTCTTTGATAGTATTTTTTTGGTGAACACTACTCTGAGGGCGCACTCACAATAGCAAAGTTGTCCCAAACTGTGCTTCAGCATGATTGCCCCTGCCCAATTCCTCGTTGGCTTGAACGGCCTGCACTCACACTGCTCCAGGAAAAACCAGGCCTAAGCACGGTTTCCTCTTTGCATTATGTCGTAATAGCTTTACACACACACACACACATAGAGAGAGAGAGACAGACAGACAGACAGACAGACAGACAGACAGACAGACAGACAGACAGACAGACAGACAGACAGACAGACAGACAGACAGACAGACAGACACAGACAGACAGACAGACAGATAGATAGATAGATTAGAAGGTGTGCTCAGTTTACAATACAGACGGAATTAAGAAAAAGTTTTTAAAAAAGGCAGTGCAGTTGAGTCCGCGTCTGCAGAGAACAACACAGAAAACATGACAGCTTTAAGACTTGTTTGAGACATTTAAATCAGATACAGCCATAAGGAAAAAAGACAAGCATGGGAATCCCGGGGAAAAGCAGGGGGCATAAAGGCATATGTGTTCCAAAATCGCAAACTGACATTTTTGTAAATTATTTTATCATTATTAGGACAGTTTATGTCCATCAACACAGGCAATCAGTTTTCAATGGTCATGTGAGCTGCAATGTTAATTATGAAATGTCAAGTGGATTGTCTGTGTCTTGTGCTTCATTTGTAAACCCAGGTCCCGGAGCACAGAGAGAGTGCTGTTCCAGCGTGGCAGGAGGAGACAAAAAAGTCACAGCGTACCCCCCACCCCCTACACTCCTCCCTTACACAGTGGCAAAATCGCTGAACTTTCACAGTGTAAAAAACTCCCGCTTCATGTGTCCTTATGTGACATTGTGTTCAACATCTCAGACAGGCTGTCAGGAACTAGCTGTTTGTACATTTATGTCACTGTACAGCTGAAAGATGTTGTCCCAAAACGTTTTGAGTCAGTGTCATCGTTTCCCAAAGATCTTTATATTGGTAGTTTGAGTGAACAACTGCATCTCTTTGGGATTGGGCCACACCTGTCAAGAAAGTCTGGACACACCCCTGTTACTCACTGAGCCATTCAACACAAGACAGACAATCAAAAATCAAATATAGAAATGTTGATGCTTCAAATGCTTCAATCTTACAAAGGATGTTTTTAATTGTATCTTGTGAGTTCCCCAGTTTGATGAAAATCATGATTTGTGTTTGTATCAAATGGTGTCAAAATGCGTATGTTTGGGCGCGCTGGTGGCGCAGTGGTAGCGTGCGCAGCCCATGTATTGAGGCTCAATCCTCGCGCGGGCGGCCTGGGTTCGCGTCCGGCCTGTGGCTGATTTCTCTCCCTGATTTCCTCCTCTATCCACTTTCCTATCTATAATAATGGACAAAAATAAATCTTTAAAAAAAATGCATATGTTTGTCCATCAGTGTGTGTGTGTCTTAGTTTATTGTATAGTACAACATGGTCTATAGATGTACACACATGCATTAATCCACCCACATATGAACAAATGCATTACTTTCAATAAGCTATCTTCCTTCCCAGCATGAAATGGAGCCATGTAAAGGTGAAAGAGTGCAGGTGTGGGGTGTGCATGTTCCACTCTTCTTTGTGTTTGTGCAAGAGACCATCTGCCTTCATCCAACCACGTGGCTGAATATAGCCTCCATCTCAGCCTCACTACAATTAGAGTAAAAGTAAGACATTGCTTGAAGGCACCGCAATTAGGCTGAGTCACATCAATGCTGGACAGCTCTGATGAAGGGCTATTAGAGGAGCAGGGGATGATGGACGCACTCAGCACCCTCACCAACACCTTTACCGCCATCACCATCATCACCATCTGTCGTCACAAACCCCCACCTCCTCCTCCTCCAACATCTATCACCATTAGCACCAAACTTTCCCATGCAACTATTCTCAACAAGAGTCATTCTAACCTGGCAGCTCCCTCCCTGCCATTTTTCCCTCCTCTTTTCTGCATCTGTCTCATTTCCTGCCATGGCTTCATATATATTTCGGGATAAGTGCTTGCTATGAATCTTACACCTGCTCTCTCTGTCTGCTTGCTCTCTCTCTCTCTCCTCTCTGCCTTTTCCAACTTTCTGTCCTTCATTCACTCTCCTTCCTTCTGTTCATCAGCACATCTATTCATCTTTCTCTCTCTAGTCTCTGCAAGTGCTTATCTCTCCTTCCTTCCGTCTTTTTCTTTCTCAGTCATGCACCTCTTTTAATAGCTCAATTTCTCTTATTCTCCTCTATTTGATGCATTTCACCTGGCTTGAATTATTTTATTCGTATCAATCCATCTCCCGCTCGTGGATTTTTCTCTTTAACGCCTATTTTAGCATGTTACTCCAGAGCCTCTGTTTGTTCAAAGAAATTGTGTTGCTTCCAGGAACTTTGACTTGAAAATGTATTATACTGTATAGTCTGGGTTGATTTTTTGTCAGCTTTGGGGGGAAATCCTTTAGATTTGTTAATAGGAAACACTTTAATCTACTGTTATGTTACACTATATAAGCAGTTTAAAGGCTTATGGACAAAGTGTTTGACTCTTTTTAATGGTGTATTCACTCAGCATGAGGAAATTCAGACCCTGACATTTTCAGGAAATTAACTGTATCAGGAGCAGCTCACAGCAGGGGAGAATCTGTGTCAGATGCACTTTCACAACTTGGAATATTGGCCAGGTTGGCAGGGGGCAGCTGGGGAGCACATGCAGGAGGATGAGGAGTCTTTCATAATGATTACAGTTTCTGCTCACTTAAACTTTAAGACAGACAGACACAACAGTAGAAAACAATGAACTGACAAATGAAGCATAAACTAACAACCATTAAGAGTACAATGCGGGAACACTCTGGCAATAATGAACAACGTCATCACTCACTTGTGCTTAATGTTCTAGACTATTACCTGCTGCACTCATACATCAGTTCACCCACAGGGCTTACAGAAAAAATAAACAGATTGAAGTCCAGCGGAGCAGATTCATTGTTACATTCACAAGTGCACGCAGACAATGTCAGGACTGCAGTTCATTTGTAGAGGGGCTATGTTTACAAAAAGCTTAAAGTGCTCTTGACAGTAAAAGTGTTGCCAATCTAATTAAAACCACAAGCGGTGATAAAGAGCCCTCACACCTGTGCATATTTTGGGTTGTGTTGTGACTGTGGAGAACGCAGCAACAGCGAGGTGAGGAGAATGGCGGCAGATAAATTTGTTTAAAAGTCGTAGCACTGGTAAGTTCATAAAGGCAATGCTATGTGGGTCACAGAATATGTATATGCAGAGCAGTTTAGGCTGCATGATACCTGTAAAATTTGGAGCAAATCGAACATTTTAGAGCTGTAGTACAGCCTCCTTCCAGTAGTTGGCACTATGTGGAGGGTTGCTCCATGAATACATGTGTATTCATGAAAATGTGATCAGGTCAGAACTGACATAATTCCTCTGAAATTTGAAGAAAATCTGACTTTTTATATGGGAGGTAGTACTTACTCCTTGTAGTAGGAGGCGCTATGGTCACAGTTTAGGGCATGTTTTATGACTATGTTCAGAGACCAACTCTTATCATATCTGTGAAATTTAAGCATGTCTAACAAAATATTTGAGTTGTAGTCCCACCACTCTCCAGCAGTTGGCGCTATGTTGATATTATAATTGTATAGGGTAGATCTGATCAGTACAGTTCTGACAATTCATTTGAAATTTGAAGAAAATCTGACATTAATGTCGGAGGTAGTACTTCGTGTTTGCAATGGGGGTGTATTGTTACAGTTGAATATTGTTATGTGGCCAAAGGAAAAATAATGATAATCATTTGCACACGCACACAAACACACAATCAGGCTATATACTGTATTTAGAAACAATGTGTTGGAGTGTAGTAATCCTACCAAAATGTTTAACTTGTTATAAAATAGTATCTGCTGCATGGCTGTTGAAGCACAGGCTTAACTGCTGCATTGCTGCGAGGAAGAGGCAAGGTTACAATCGTAAACAAAAACTAATGAAAGAACAAAAATTAAAACATAGAAAGGCCGCCTGGCTGGCATTTGGCAAGATTATACATGTCTTTATGTTGTGGATTCGCCTGAATTTAAAAACCAGGACAAACGGGAACTGGCCCTTCAAGACATAGCCGCGAAATTGGACCAAACGGGTATGTACAACATGGACAATTGGGGGGACATTGGGGCATCTTGTGTACCAAAACTTCACTTAAGTTTAAGTTTAAGCCTTTACCGTAAATGCCATTACCACTAATCAGTATGGACACCTGGCTGTAGTGTAAATATGAAATGTCAAGTGGGTTGCTGCGGAACAGCTACACAAAGGCCAGAAAAATACAGTCAAGTGGCAGTGCCAGTAAGGGAGTAAGCAAGAGGACCAAGTGGCTATTGGAGAAATTTCAATTCCTTGCTCCCTACATTGCTGCTCAGCCAGGCCAAACACGAATTACCTTGACTGCTGTAAGAATTCTCAAAAGTTTCAATCACAAGGTTTTATTTATTTATCAATCACAATGTTACAACATATGGATAAAACAGCATTACATTGACAACATACATTGACAAAATACAAAATACATAGACAAAATAAATGCACATTGTCTAGTCAATCAGAAAAGTGAAATTCAGTACATTCCACATAACAATCACAGACTTACCATGGCATGCTGCCATGGCACTGCCCCAAAGTCTGAATTGAAATATTCAGTGAGGAGCTGTCTTTGTAGTTTGGCATCACCTGTGGGGTTCCTGTCAGTAGTAGCCTGTTGTCCAACCAGGAGTGGATCAGTTCGCCAAGCTCCATCCGTCAGGGTGTTGTTTGCAGTGTCTTCACTGTCACAAGCGCTCAGGTAGGCAAACTTGTTGTGCTCAACCATGTAATTGTGTAGGCAACAGGCCGCCAAAATTAGGTTCTGTACTTTGTCAGGCCTGAGACTGATCGTGGTCAAAAACACCCTGAACCGGTTGGCTAGAATCCCAAATGAATTCTGAACAACCTGCCTAGCCCTGGACAAACGATAGTTGAAAATGCGTTTCCCTTCATCTAGGTGTCTGTATGAGTAGGGTTTCAATACAGTGACAGACAAGGGGAACACATCATCACCAACTATGTGGGAATTCATTTTATTGGTGATTCCCTCGATCTGTTCGGCTGGGGGTAAATTGAGAGAGTTTTCACTCAGGGCTGTCTTCAGTGCCAAACTGGCAAATATGTCAGCATCTCCAGCACGACCAATTGCTCCAACATCGACATACTGTATATAAACTTGTAATTGGCATCAACAAGAACTAGAAGTACTACACTAAAGAAATGTTTGTAGTTAAAGTACTCCGAGCCACTGTTTCCTGGCTGTTGGATGGCAATGTGCTTGCCATCGATGGCACCGATGCAACACGGATAATCCCATTTCTCCTTGAAATCTGCCTTCCATTCATCTGTTGTTGTGGGGGCCTGAAAATTAATGTTTGCTTGTTATTTCATACTTTCAGCAATCATCATCTGAGACAACTGGAAGTGAGGGCCTCAGTGATATTCTAGATGATAGCCAAATAGAAGACCTCAATGAAAGTGAAGTGGATGACGGAGAAAGTGCAACAGTCACAGTCACATCAACCCCGAGATCCACTTCAACGGCCATAACGCGACCCAACCATTTGAAACTGAAAAGAAATGCTGAGGAATTCAATCTGATGAAGGGGTTGGCTGAATCAACTGCTCAAAGAAGCAAGACAAAAAAGTGGAAGAAAAGGTAGTGAGTGCATTTGGTCACACAAACATTGTCTGAGCTTGATCCGTACAGTAGAAACATGGCCCAATTAGAGATCAATGACATCTTATTTCAACCCATTCCCCTAAAACTACCACAAATGTACAACCACCCGCCACAACCATTTCATCCCCACCACCGTCATGAGTGTGTTGGTTGGCAACAAGCACACAACCCTGCTTGTGTGTGTGTGTGTGTGTGTGTGTGTGTGTGTGTGTGTGTGTGTGTGTGTGTGTGTGAGCGAGAGAGAGACTACACTGACTCCACACCTGTGTGGGGGTTGTGGTGTTGGTGTGTATGTGTGTGACCTTCCTTCCTCATGTTTGTGTGTTCATAGCCTACTTACGGGTCAATGTGTTTTTATTTCTTATTTGCCCCACTTCAGCTTTTGTCCAGACCTTATTTATTTTGTCAACAAATACGACTAGGTCTGTGGTTTGTTTCTACTCCTGTTCATGGTCGGAAAGGGGTGTTTCGTTCATGCACAGTTGGTTGGCCTAATGTGTGATTCCACTCTTATATGGAACATGACAGATCATTTACACTGTTGAACTTTAAATAAAAGGCAATGCATTACCTTCATATAAAACTCCCTCATTGTGCCGTACAAAGCCTGTTTCCTGAATTGAAAAGCCAGACTTTTGAACGTTTCACCTTAAAAAGAGTAATATTCATATTATGAGCATTGCAAAAACAAAGGATGAAATATGTAACGTCAAATTACAAAGAATCATGGTCACCTACAACATACACAAGGATTTAGAAACAGGATAACAGCACTGCAGTGTTGAGTACTACAGTGGTGAACTGAAATGTGGTTTACATATAGTTCTATTAAAACAACAGTGTACTGTATGTTGTTATTGTTACCGGCACCAGACCTAGGGGTAATCTGGACCGGCAGCAAGGGTTACACAGGCCAGGAAACACTGTGTAACCTTATGTGTACTATGGCTTTGAATCAACAGAGAGAGAACAAAGTTAGCGTCTTCCTCATGCCTCACGCGTTTATTTCTGGACTGCGCATTATAAACAATAAACAACAAACAAACAGTCACATTTCTCACAATAGGCTTTCCAGTTAAAGTGTGGCTTCTCATCATCTCATACTCACAACATTTCACAACTAAAATAGTAAATTGTATCAACAAAATAACAAGAAATGATACAAAACATTCTTCACCAAGACAAATTAAAACACATGAATTTAAAACTCATAAAATAAATGACATTCACTTACACTCGTACATTTTGTTAACGTCGCTGATTTACCTGGGAGCGGGAGAACAAGAAATGTGGACCTAGCATAACACGGAGCCTCTTGCCATGAAAACAAAATGTACTCAACTCTGGCTAGTTAAAACAGGATAATATGTCGAACACATGGATTTTACTGAACACTTAATGTTGCTGTACAACATATACACATACATAGAAGCTATGTGGTTTTTCTTAGTTAGTGTAACAACGCTGTCGGACTTCTTGGCGTCGAGCCAGCGCTCGTTAACCATAATACACGTCTCAAAACACTCATACACATCACTAAAACACTCAACATTGAACTCACACTTGATACAGTGTCAAGATAAAACTAGAAAAGTAAGTTTTTGCCTTACCTGTGAATCAACAGAGAGAGGACAAAGTTAGCATCTTCCCCATGCCTCACGCATTTATTTCTGGACTGCGCATGGGCAGAGTGTACAGGCATAATCTCTCCAGTTGATCCACAACAGAATCAGATCACCACCTACTGGCGGAAAAGTGTAACTGACCTTCACAAGCTATTAACAGTAGTTCAATTAAAACAAAAAATAGGGGGTGTCTGTTCACATATGAACTACAGATATGGCATTTTCAACCCATTACACTATACTGTTCCTTCCTTGGCACGACTAGTCTAATAAACGGGTGGCCTGGAGGGGTTCTCATACATCTCAGACCTGTTTCCAAACGCTTCACCCCTTACTGCCATTACCATACCATACAGGCATAAGCTTCTGCATGCAATGCACTTCACAGTGCAAACGTACCTGTTGCCAGAAATCGAAGCGTGATGGCACGCCTCTCCCCAGGACTTATACAAATGCTCATGTTGGTGTCAATCCTGAGTATTTGTGGCCCCACCATCTCCAAAATCCTCTTGAAAGATTCCGGATCCGGATGATATTGCCGGAACGACTCAGGATCCTCGAGCCGGTTTCAGGCGCACATGGCGAGTTATCTGCTGAGCAAACGGCTTCAAATGACTTGTAGCTCAGAAAGTATAGCCAAATAGCCTTTAATAGCCAAAATGCCCTTAGTTTTAATTTCTTTTATTTATTCATTATTTTATCAATATGCCTAGTATTTTCAGTTGAAAATCTAGTAGATCACGCTTTTTGTTGTTGCTCTCTTTACTGTGGACAGCAGCACGTAACGCAGCAACATTTCTGTTTACAATCTAACTTTATTTGGCATCATGGCAACATCGGTAAAAGTGGGAGCAAACGATAGTCTGATTTGGATTACGTTCAATATGACCATATATTAGAAAAAAACTATGTGGAATGTATTTCAAGGGTAAAACCCCCACTAATCTTAAAGTTCTTTTAATAAGCCTGCACAAAACGGTGAACCTAGCTCACCTCCACAAGGTAAGGAAGGATGCCCCAACCCCCACTGAGAGATGAACTACATAATCCCAGGCAACGCAGAATTATACTACAAAATGTGAAATTATTAATTTCATCAAATCATTTAAAAATGTGTTTATAGTTTATGTGGAATAAGCATAGTTTGCCTCTTCAAGGCAATATAGTGAATGGCACCATCCAATTAGTAACATGTACTCACTGGACACAAATTTGTTTAATTGATATTTATCAAGTTAGACAACGATCTAGTACACAGGGGGCCTGCTCCACGGGCCCCCCTATCCAGTGGGCCCCAGTCCAACTGCACTGTCTGCACGGTTTTATTTACGCATTTGGTGTTATTAGAATCAGCTTTGTTGGCCAGGTATGTTTAACACACAATTTTTAACTTCAGCATACTGTTCTCTCTCTGTACAATGTAAACATTAAATATTAACAATAAACTAAAAATATAAACAAGTAATTAATGACTAATATGGAAAGACTAACTCAGATAATAGTGCAGAGTTGAGTAGTGCAAAAGGAGGATGAAGTAACATGAGGAAGCTATCTTTTACAATATTTACATAATAGAGTGTGTATATATCATTTCAATTAAATAACATTCACAGGGTTATTTCACAGCAGCAGTTCTGACACTCTGTGACTGTTTCACGTACATCAGAGTGACAGCCTGGGGAAGAAACTGTTTTTATGATGGGTTGTTTTGCCGTACAGTGATCTGTAACGCCAGGCGGAGGGGAGGAGCTTGAACAATTTGTGTCCGGGATGTGAGGGTTCTGCACTGATGCTACCTGCCTGTTTCCTAACCTTGGACTGGTATAAGTGCTGGATGGGAGGGAAGGTTGACACGATGAAATTTTTCTGCAATCCTCATTGTACGTTGCAGTCTGTGTTGGTCCAGTTTGGTCGCAGATCCAATGATGGGTCTGGCGTCATTGAGTCCTGTAATGGCAGTTTCCTTTGGGACTGGGATGATGGTGGAGCTTTTGAAGCAAGAGGGCACTTGGCACAGCTCCAGGAAAGAGTGGAAGATCTGTGTGAAGACAGGGGCTCGCTGCTCAGCACAGACTCTCAGGCAGGAAGAGGCTTTCTGATCTTTTGTTTCTTGAAGAGGTGGCACATCGTTTTCACGTTTAGTCAGTGCGGGTGGGGGGTCAGAGGGTAAGGGGGTAGGGGTTGTGAGGGGAGCAGGGAGGGCAGAGTCTGAGTGATGGGCTGGGTGATGACTGCGAAAATTATTACTTTGCCTTTTCTTCGTGATGTCCTCAAAACTAAGATAACTGTTATCAACGCAGGTTTTTTAAACCTGGTAATTGTGAGTATATGACTTAATTAAAAGTCTCCAATTTCAGCAATCTCAATTGCCTTTTCTATGCCCTCTGTCTGTCTTTCATTCTCATCCGCCTCCTGTATCACTGTCTGTGTACAGTATTTTACCATGGTCACACCTGGTAATGTCCTTGTTCCTCCTGTCTGACATTTTATCCTCTTCCATCACCCTTTTCTATCCACCTTTTCCATCTCCCCATACTGGAATTACCCTTATTATGATTATAGCCATGATGATAATGATAACCAGTACGAAATTGCACTCTCTCATATCCAACACCCAGGAGATTATGATTGACTGAAAGGCAGCCTACAAATGTTCCTCTGTCTCGTTTTTTTGGCTTTCCTCTCTCTGTTTCTCTCCTTTTTTTTAAAATTCATTCAGCTTTTTTTCATACTTTCCTTTCTTTCTCCACTAAAGCTCTCTCCCTCTTCAGCTCACCTCTTGTCTCTTTTCAGTCTTTTTCAATTTTCTGGTGGTCTTTCATCTCAGTTGTTGTGCTCCTCTCGACCCTTTCTGGTCCGTCGTACCTCTGCTACTTGTCCCTGGCTCTTTCCATTCCCACTCCAAGTTATCAGCCTCTTATTTGTTCTCTGTCCCTCTTTTCTTCTCTTCTGCCTTCCTTCCTATTCTGCTGGCATAAAGAGATCAGATAAATTTGCCTTTGAGCCATATTTTATTCAGGAAATATCTGTGCCTCTTGAATTTGTGAAGTGGACTGTTTCCAACAGGGAGGAAGAAGCCATTTCACTTAGTATGTTTCATTTCAATAAAAATGTCAATAAAAAAGAAAAGTATATTCCTCTACCATTTGTTTGTATTATATAAATAGAATATTAAATTCAACATGTAAATAAATTGACTGTTTTTTTATTAAGTATGTTTGGTTTTTTTAATTTAAGAAGGTTACTTTGTGGACACGGTGAAATGGCTTGAAAGCACAGGGAAATCAGAATTCAAGAAGATTCAAAGAAGTCATTGTCTGTTAAGAGGTAAGTTGTTGTTCTATTTGGATGAAGGTAACATAAATATTTAGTATTGCTTTTTTGGGACTTAATGTGGCAGGTAGGAAAGTTGTGGTGAATAGTTTTGATTGCACAATCACGCCAATGTTCTTGAATTTCCCTCGGGATCAATAAAGTATCTATCTATCTATCTATCTAGGAAGCAGAGGTTAGTTGACGTTTAAAGCATTAAGAATTTTACCTTTGTTAGAATTTTGCCTATTCATGAGTATCCCCATCCACAAAGCAAGTTCAAACTCAGCATGTCCTGTAGCCTGTCCTGTGGTCCTGTGCTTTTAAATCGATTCAGTACACCATAAGGCCTCGTCCACACTTAAAATGGTAATTATTTAAACTGAGGTTTTCCTCCTCTATTTCAGTAATTATCCTGTCCACATATGCCAAGCTCTCAAAAACATCAGTCCCCATAAAAACGCTAAATTCATTGTGACAGTACGGCTGTCATGAACATGTGAGGTCCAAAATGATCCTTGACACGCTACAATGTTCTCGCCACCCCTCAACAATGACCATTTAATTTGACAAAGCTGTCCATTCAGGTCAACATAGTGGGAGCATTACTTTGGTTACTTCTGCCATTGTACTAATCTCATGTAAAAAAAAAAAAAAAAAGAGACACCATTTTCAAAATGAGGAGAGACTTGTTCATAGTGTGACATTACAAACGAAATTCAGGCAACACAAACACACTGAAAATCTTCACCTGAGGTTTTTCAAAAAGTGAATCTTTTTTTACCCAAAATGCTGTTTTATATGTGGAAGAAAGGCCAAAACACACAGAAAAACCTGAAAAACCCATTTCAACAATACCCTTCTTCATGTGGACTATGCCAACTGTAATTCCAAAAGCACAGGCACTCAAATCCGGGTGGGGAAGGCAAAAGGCAGGTGAAATGAAGTCATACATTTAATCAGGGTGGGTTGACACAAGGCGGGAAACATGAGGAGCAGGATCTTAAAACCAAGGCAAGAGTAAGTAACAAAAAAAAAACAGCAGATGACAATACTAAAAAATCATAAGAAACAGAAAAAAGCAACTTAAGGTCTGGAAGGACAGTCAAAGTCACAACCCTTTTCACCAATTATAAGTTAGACAACTTGTATTAGTATATTTATTATCGCTCCAGCAATAAAAATCTGTTTTTGTAAGTTTATTAAGAAAACCAAAAAAATATATACACAAAAATCCCAGTTGCACATTTATTTGAGGTTATCCTGCTCCAGTGTCAAGTTAGAACAGTTTGGCTCAGACAGCTGGAGAAACAAGAAAGAGACACTTTTACTGCTGCACACAGACTACAATATGACATAATGTGCTTTCTAGTATTTTTACTTCATTGAAATGTTATTCTCAGAGAAAGCAAAGTGTCTCAGAAAAGCTAATTATAATCAACCAGAAAAATGATTATCATCCTCTATAAATGTCAGGATGTTTGTCAAAGAGGAAATGTTTTCCCTGCTCAAGTGTGTTATTCCAGAATATTAAAAACAGCGGTTAAATTATTGAGCCCTGCAGGCTGTGACAGGGAAATGTACGAATCGGAACTTGGCACAGACATGTAAGAGAGGACAGTATGGTTGTAGTAACAACTAAAGTATAAACATGCCAGCTACTGTGCAGAGATTGGAGGCAACCTGCCACAACTGCACACACGTGAAATCATCTTAACCCACCTTATGTTCGCGGGGCAGCAGTCTAAGCAGAGACACCCAGACTTCCCTCACCCCAGACACCTCCTCCAGCTCTTCCTGTGGGACCCCGAGGCGTTCCCAAGCCAGCCAAGAGACATAGTCTCTCCAGCGTGTCCTGGGTCTACCGACAAAGGGCAGCCCTGCCGGAGGCCAACGCACCGGGAACAGGTCCGACTTACTGCCAGCAATGCGAACCATACTCCTGCTCCGGTCGTACAAGGACCGGACCGCCCTTAGCAAAGGGCTCCACAAAGCACATGTGGACTGGTTGGGCAAACTCCCATGAACCCTCGAGCACCCGCTGGAGAGTGTAGAGCTGGTCCAGTGTTCCACGGCCAGGACGAAAACCGCATTGTTCCTCTTGAATCCGAGGTTCGACAAACAGCCGGATCCTCCTCTCCAGAACTCTGGAATAGACTTACCCAGGGAGGCTGAGGAGTGTGATTCCCCGGTAGTTGGAACACACCCTCTGGTCCCCCTTCTTGAAAAGAAGGACCACCACCCCGGTCTGCCAGTCCAAAGGCACTGTCCCCGACCTCCACGCGATGTTACAGAGACGTGTCAACCATGACAGCCCCTGCACATCCAGAGAATTAAGATACTCAGGGCGAATCTCACTAACAGAGGGTTCAGCCAGACGTTCCCAGCAGACCCTCACTACACGTTTGGGCCTGCCGAGTCTGACCGGCTTCCTCCCCTGCCAGCGCATCCAACTCACCACCAGGTGGTGATCAGTTGACAGCTCAGCCCCTCTCTTCACCCGAGTGTCCGAGACACACGGCCGACGGTCAGATGACACGACCATAAAGTCTATCATCGACCTCCGGCCTAGGGAGTCCTGGTGCCACGTGGACATCCCTGTGCTCGAACATGGTGTTTGTTATGGACAAACTGTGACTAGCACAGAAGTCCAATAACAGAACACCACTCTGGTTCAGATCAGGGAGGCCGTTCATCCCAATCACCCCACTCCAGATCTCACTGTCGTTGCCCACGTGAGCATTGAAGTCCCCCAGTAGAACAATGGAGTCCCCAGTCGGAGCACTGTCCAGCACCCCTCCCAGGGACTCCAAGAAGGCCGGGTACTCCACACTGCCGTTCAGGCCGTAGGCCGAGACGACAGTGAGAGACCTGTCCCCTACCCGAAGGCGCAGGGACACGACCCTCTCGTTCACCGGGGTGAACTCCAACACCTGGCGGCTGAGCTGTGGGGCTATGAGCAAGTCCACACCAGCCCGCCGCCTCTCACCGCGGGCAACTCCAGAGAAGTAGAGAGTCCAGCCCCTCTCGAGGAGCTGGGTTCCAGAGCCCAAGCAGTGCGTGGAGGTGAGCCCGACTATATCTAGCCTCTCAACCTCCTGCACAAGCTCAGGCTCCTTCCCCCCCAGTGAGGTGACGTTCCACGTCCCAAACACCAGAAGCTGCGTCCGGGGATCGGGTCGCCGAGGCCCCCGCCGTCGACTGCCGCCCGATCCACATTGCACCCGACCCCTACGGCTTCCTCTGCGGGTGGTGAGTCCACAGGAGGACGGGCCCGCGTCATCCTTTCGGGCTGAGCCCGGCCGGGCCCCACGGGCAAAAGCCCGGCCACCAGGTGCTCTCCTGCGGGCCTCAACCCCAGGCCCGGCTCCAGGGTGGGGCCCCGGCTCCGCCATGCCGGGCGACGTCACGGTCCTTGATCTTTTTCCTGTCATAGGGGTTTTGTGAACTGCTTTTGGTCTGACCCGTCACCTAGGACCTGTTTGCCTTGGGTGACCCTGCTGGGGGCTCAAAGCCCCCGACAACATAGCTCCTAGGGTCATTCGGGTGCTCAAACTCCCCCACCACGATAAGGTAGCAGTTCAGGGGGGGACATTCATCTAATTTTGATAATACAATATGTCAAATCAGCCCATATGAAACAAGGAAAGAGGTGCTACCTCCCAAACTGCATGTAGTCTGCAAGATTATTTTGACTGTGACTTTTATTTATTGTATTGTTTTCTTAAAAAGGACATATACTACTTTTTCACCTTTTCAAACAGTCCCCTGTGCTCTACATCTCAGTGCTCTGGTAAAAATATAACATGAATCAAGCACCAAAGGAGGTTTGTGACCCTGTATATACCAGCTCTCAAAGATTGCTCTGTTGTGTGTATGTCTCTTTAAATGTAATGGTCTTTGTCCCCCCTGCGTTTTCCAGGTAGACGTGTAGAGAGAATAAAAGTGGCAGACCAAAGCAAAAGTTTTGCTCTATAGGCTGAGGGTGGATTCCATGGGTGGAGATACCAGCAGAGGGGAGTGAATTTTCTTATCAGAATCCAACTTGAGCTGTTACATTTGAAAATTTGAAACAGAGCATTTCCTCAGACCACAAACAAAGGAGTGATTTTGTTTTCAATTTTGTGGGATGATAGACACACAGATTACCCAAATAAATGTTCATAAACACTGTAAAAGTGGATTTTTTTGGATTTGGATTTTTATAATATATCCCCTTTAACACTGGTGTGAAAATCAGTGACAGACAAACATTACGCCAAGGGACAGTGAGCATGCGAGCAGACAGTAGAAAGTACTTGGTGTAGGCCTGGGCTAATGCGCCCGAAAACGGTAATTGCCACCCAGCAATAAATAGAAGAAAAAAAGTCGACTAACAGCCATATGTTGCAGGGATATGGATATGTGTTCTTTTAAGGGTTTGGAACTGAATAGAAACTAAACTGAAATGATAAGCCTTGCAATAGGGATATTATAGAAAAAGCTGAGTCTACCAGCTCAAAACGGGGAGAAAACATGCCGATTGTCTAGATATTTACAGTCATGCAAAAAACATAGTAAGTGCGTTGTAAACTGTGCGGAAGACAAGTGCAGCTTTAACGAGCAACACCACCAGCCTTTTTCGACCCTTTAAAGGCAGGATAGGTAATTTTCTCAGATACACTTTTTAAGATTTTGGTTGAAATTGTCAATAGGTCCGGTGACAGTAATTAACCTAAAACTATTCATGTGCTCTGAAAAAAAAGGAAAAAAATCTGTAATCCGTAGCATTTGTAAACACAAAAAAACTCTGACCAATGTCAGCACCCGTATGCTGCCCTCAATACATGTGGTGAATATATCTTGGCAGTAAGTTAAACACCTTCTGTTCATCAAAACTCTGAAGACAGTCGTCAGTTTGTCCACAGGTTTATTGACTATAAAAAAGGGTGAAACTGAGAACAGACAAAAAAGTATAATCAAACATTTTGCTTATTGTTATTACCTTGTGCTACACTGCAACATACTTTCATCTTAACTTCAATCACATTTTTTAGATATTTTTAACTTGCTTGTTTTACGCACGTATCATGAAATGTTCACATTAATTGTCATTATAGAATGTGTGTACTGTGAAATCCTTTTAACTGCAAGCATAACATACTGTGCATTATAAATTAAATCGACAAAGCTAGCTTGTAAGCTCTATGAAATAAACAGAAAATAGCTTGTTAGCATTTCGTAAGAAACTACTCGTAACAATATTCTAAACGACAATTAATGAATTACAATTGAACATAAAGATGTAAAATGACCTTACATACCGACGATGCTACGTATGGCATACGATGTATGCAGATGTCTGCAGATGGAAACAGGCGATTGAAGAATGCTGTTCAGAAGACTAAAGCCATGTACCACCTGTACTTCCTAATGATAACTTCCTGTTGCCAACTTCCTGTCTTTTCTTAAAGGGGCCACGACATGACAGAAAATAATGAGTCTATCTATAAAACTATTAAG
Organism: Symphodus melops; assembly: GCF_947650265.1. Taxonomy (NCBI): domain Eukaryota; kingdom Metazoa; phylum Chordata; class Actinopteri; order Labriformes; family Labridae; genus Symphodus; species Symphodus melops. The sequence goes on along the minus strand of NC_136710.1, from coordinate 14,993,114 downwards.
AACTGAACTATGGTTACAGAACAACCCGGTACAGGTTTTCTGAACCAATCAAACATCTCTACCCCATGCATTCATGAGCCAACATTAAAAGCATGAGTGGATATCTACTTATGGACAATTGACACTAGCGCTTGTGTGGTAGACTCCGAACATGCAGCATTTGAACGAAGCCTCTCACCTGTCCCCTCCCCCTCCTGCTCACTAATCAGACCATCTTATTTAAACCACCTGGGTGCCTGGCAAATGTAAAGCCACAGAAAATGTTGAATACATATTGTTTCATTGCAAAAAATATGGAAGAGAGAGGATAAGGCTAAATCAAAAAATAAGAGAGGCAGGAAGGAAGTGGAGCATTGAGGGATTACTTGGAACAACAGGAGAAGGAATCAAGAAAACGCAGAAAGCTGTGATACAATACTTGAAAGTAGTGATGGTGAGATGAAGCCTCACGAGGCATTGAACCACTTGAGCCAATTGGTTCGAGAAAGGGTTCGTCTCACGAAGCTTCATGTGCACACGAAACCACCTACTGGCCAGGTTTATAATTACAGGCAGCTGTATCTTAACCTATGATCTTAACCACATAATGTGTGATGCATTGAATTTTTGTGTCTGTAATGGCTCTTGAGAATTACTATGAATTACAAAAAAATGTATGACCAAATAATTTCTCTACATAAATTGTCACGTGTATAATGTATTTTTAAATTTTTTGTGTACATTTTCAAAAAATGGTAGTATATATATGACAGGTTGTGTAGTGTTTTTCTGTCACTTTAGGAAAATGGCATGGCCTTAAGCAGGCATAGGACAGTTAAAGTGCTTGTGGAACTAGGAAAAGGGCACTGAATATGCTTGTGTAACTTGGACAATGATGTACAGAAAAGGGGAGATTTTATTCATTTTTATTCAGAAATAACAGTTTCTCAACAGTTTTTGGTTTTAAGCGATTCCTTTTTTTTGACACAACCTCTCCGGCCTTTGAAAACACCCTTTCACAGGGTACAGAAGATGCCGGTGTGCACAAAAACGCAAGAGCAAGATCGTATAAAGTTGGGTACAGTAATTTTTGCCTCTCCCAGTACTCCAGAGGTTTTCAACGCTATCCAAACTCTAGTATCCAAACTATCAAAACTCTATCCAAACTCTCAACTGACCGCAACTCTCTCTCAAAAACCCACATTTTGAATGGAGCCTGAGGGGTTGATATTGCTGTCAAACCTCACTGCAAAATCTGAACCACTTCCCGAAGCAGTCACGTGGTACAGCCGGGCAGCGAGGCTTCAGACGTCATCATTTTCGGCTCCTCCCCTAAATGAAGCAAGCCTCGATACACGCATCGCAGAACCGCCCCCTCCATTACTCGACACATGCTTCAAAGCCTCGGCACATCTCGTAACATCACTACTTGAAAGCTATAGAGATATAGCTTAGCTTTAGTTTATTATAGTTATAATTATTATTTGTTTATTTTATTTTTTTCTCATTTATTTATCATAATTAGTGAAGTATAAGCTTAAGCTACATACTCCAGTACAGTAGGTGGCAGTATACACCTCTTTAAGATTTGTTTGTAACCTGCCACTAAACTAAAAGAAGAAGAAGAAGACATGGCCTGTCAATGGCAGATAAGTGGGGCTTCAAGATCTCTGCAGCCAAAACTAAGTTTATGATTTGTGGCCTTAAAAGGAAAATTCCAGATTTTAATCTTCTGATGTATGATTGTTCACTAGAAAGAGTGAATGTGTTTAAATTTCTTGGTGTGTGGATGGATAAAAGACTAACTTGGAAAAAACATGTCGAAAAAATCGCAAATAAATGTGAGAAAGTAATTAATATCCTCAGAAGCTTAGCAGGGAGTGAGTGGGGGGCTGAGAGGGGGACCTTGTATATGATCTACCAAGCAATTATAAGGTCTACTTTGGATTATGGTTGTGTTGTGTATGGATCCGCTACTAGATCTATTCTTAGCAAGTTGGATAGGGTTCAGACAAGGGCCTTATGAATTTGTAGTGGAGCTTTTAAAACAACAGCTATTCCGCCCCTGCTGGTGGAAATGGGGGAATCTCCCCTTCGAATTAGAAGGGATAAACTGGGGATCCATTATTTGATTAAATTAAGTGGGCATAAATACAGCTTAGATGCTAAGTGTCTTTTGGAAGAATGTTGGGAATTTGTAGGGCAGGAGAGAAAAGCAAACTTCCTTCAACACATTAAGCAATTTGCAATTGCAGACATTGGGCTTGATGAAAACAAAGTATCTGGAGCTAATTTGGTCACCTGTTCCTTTCTGGTTGCTCCCAGAACCTGATATAGATCTATCCCTGCTTGAGCAGAAACATAGAAAAAATATTTCTGGGAATATAGGTGTATATGTAAATCAGATGCAGGAGGAATATACTCAGATTTTTACAGATGGTTCCAAGGATCCAGGATCAGGGAAAGCTGGGTTTGGCATGTATGTGGCTAACCTTCAGATTCAACAGAGTGTCCACATATCTGACCATTTGTACGTGTTTACAGCTGAACTTTTGGCTATTTTATGGGCCGTATGGTGGGTTAGGGACACCCAGCCTTCAAAGTCTTTAATCTGTTCTGACTCAACAGCAGCACTAAAAAGCCTAAAAATAAACCTTAAAAAAAAAAAAAAAGACAATCATTGTCACAGCATGTTAATGAAGAAAATGAACACAGATTTTGACACCTTGTTTCACCATGAGTTGAAATCTTGATTAGAAAAATCAGTTCTGCAAATGTTTTGATTGGTCTCAAAAGAGAGTCTCTATTATAAAGACCAAAATAATATCCCACCTAGAGGACATGTCACCCTATCCTTCTGCTTTTTAGAGCAGCAAATGATAGCACAGCAACGGAAGAAATTCGACCCCATGCATGCACACACAAACGCACACGTGCACATACACCAGTTTCATAGATGCACTGCAACAAAAAAAACCCCATGATGCATCAATCCCAATAGTCCCTTCCACCTGTCACCTTCTGTCCAGTCAATCCAGTTTATTACCACAATCAATATAAAAGTTTCACATCTGCTGTACTGTGATGTGTCTTTGCTGTTCACTGTTTGACAGTTCTATGATACGGACCCAGTTTGAAGCTCTTTTGTAAAGCACAGCATGAAGAGCAGCTAAAAGCTTTCCTGTAGTTGAAAAAGAGAGGCCTCTCAGCAGCAGGCTCAGCTCTCTACACCTGTCAGTGCACCAATTTACCACATACCACTGCAAATCAATAGCACTAAATTACTAAAGAAACAACATGACTCAACATGAAAGCTTTTGTACACAGTACACTTGTATTTTGTGCTCTATTGCTGTGGATTTTATTTTTTTCTAAACTTTTTATTGAAATTTTACATAATTTTCATATACACATGGGGCATACACGCAAGACAGCAACAACAAACCTATAAACTATTTACAGATAGCCTTGATGAGGAAAAACATACATAAAAATAGAGACAAGGACAATAATACTGAATAAACATATCCACATACACATACATAAAATAAAACCCACAGACACAACGCCATTAAATAAAACTAAAATAAATAAACAGAATTAAATATATATATATATATATATATATAATAAAAAATGAACAATTTCACACAAAGTGTGTCACAATGAACCATTAAAGAGGGACCCAAGTGCACAACTCAACAACAGGGAGCAGGTGGCAAGTCCTTTAATCCAAAACGGTCGGTACACAAAAATCAAAACAGGCAGGCTAGGTATCCAAAAGGGGTCAGGCAAAGGCAGGTCAAAAAACAGAAAACAGGTCGGCTGAAGTTTTAAGATGAATTACTAGAGCTGGAACGACGGTCAAAGGCAATACGAACTGGTACAGAATGAGGGGAGGACAGACTGAACAAGGGGTGGAGTTAACAAGACACAGGTGAGACACATCAGGTAATCAGCAGGCTGAGACACACTGGGGGAAGGGCATGCAGCCAACAGACCTGGAACGAGAGACAGGGTAAGTGACAGTAAAACACGAGCAGGACATGATACAAGAGGGAAACAGAAATAAACAGAAAACTTAACCCGGGGATGTGACAAAGTGTATGAATGAAGCCACGTCCATCCTTGGTGCAACACATTTATTTTTGTAGAATTCTGTATATAATACTCTCCAAGTCACTAGCTTCCTATTTAGCAACCGGAGTTGTTTCAAATCGGTATCCGCCATTTTAGGTGCACATTCGCAGCAACACACGTGCACGCACACACTCACTTAACCACGGTATCTTTAGCTCTGCTAAAACATACTACTGTCTATCACCAGGGTGTTAATTACTATCATTTTACCTGTAATCATATGAAACGATACAGTCAGATCAGGAGCTCTCTCCATCGCGTGCACACTGGAACTCATCACGTGCTGACCACTACTTCTGCTCTACCTGCGTCAGCTACTGATACTCAGTCTAGCGTGAAGCTCAGAGCGCCCTCTGCTGATCAGGCTGATTTTAGCAGGACTAATCTCACCCGTACAAAGCACATTCACTCAGATTATCCTATGATAAGACAATAATACAGGCAGTGAAACAGTAGTTTTCTTATGTTTTCAGCATTTAACCTTCAGTAATCTCAAAATTTAAAGGGGAGGCAAATATTTATTCTCTGAGAACTCACCATGCCACATAGGTTTATGGATTTTATTTATTTTGATAGATTATAGATTAATTTCTGTTTACACTGATAACTGGTCAAGAGTTTGCATACCTGGGGTACATTTTACCGTCAGCTGTTTGTTATAGAACAAACACAAACTTTGCAGGGGAAATGGCGTATGCAGGTTCAGGGCCTGTTACAAACTTACGTGAGTAAAAAAAGTTTATAAATTAGACAATGATCTCTCAGTATTACGTGAAAGGACCAATGCCCCTCTACACAGCATAATGTGGTAAACACATTCTGTGTCAATATGATCAATTGTTAATGTACTATTATTAGAGAATAAGAAGCTCTAACACTATACTGATGTTGTGCAACAGTTACAGTTTGGTAATGGTTGGCTCCAAAGCCACTATGTTTAGCACCTGGTAACCCTGGCAACCTCCGGTCATGAAAAATGAAGCCAATGCTGAAGAGCAAAATCCTGCTGCTCGTTGAGTGTGCTCTTGAGGAAGGCTCCAGGGACCCTGGATGTCACATACACAAAACAGCCAAAAAGCTTGTTTTTACAGCAGAAATTACTTTGTTTAAAGCCTGGTACAAAAAAAACAAACAGGTCATGTGAACGATCCTGTGACATGGCCTCGAGTAGTCTTTAGCTGGCTGCTGTCTGTCACTGTGCGTTTTACTGCAGGAGGTGTGTCCTGGCTGTGGTCCTCATCAGCAGGATCAGCTGCACCTGGTGCTGGTGCAACCAGACCTACAAAGATCTGCTGCTTCCCTCGAGTATGTGTACAGTCTGTGGTATAGCTAAATGATGGTGGTTTGGTTAAAAAAAAGTTTGCAAAGTAATATGGTTACTTTGTAATAATGTAATGACGAAAACTGTAAGGCAACTGAACTCAAATGTCTTTTGTGAAAGCCCTGTGGACTTCATTGCACTTCAATCTACTCAACATGATTTTGTAACGAATGTCAATTTTGAAAAATCCGCAATTGCAAAAAAACCTCTCTTAAACCTCTTAATGTTGGCCATGGCATCAGCTGTTGCTATATTAGTTTGTGCAAGCTTATCAGAGTAAGGACAAGTATACATATTTTTTAATGATTGAGATATTGCTTTTTAAGAGCTTTCTTTTAATTTAGCTTGTTTTTGTGCTTTTATTAATATGTTATGCTCTTAATGTTGTTTGTATCAGCATTTATTGAAGTGCAAAGTGTGTAACAAATAAAATCATGATTATTATAATTATTATTAAGCCTTATTTTGTGTTGTTCAGTCATGCCCACATTTGGCCAGCATATTTTTTATGCCACCACTGCCATTGTAAATCATGTTCAATTGAAGTTTATCCATGACACCATGCTGAAAAATAATCTTCTGGCATTGATCAGAATCCTGAAAAGCGCTTCTGCTTTCTATGCTGTCAATGCATGTAGTCTGTTTAAAGTTGCAATAACATTTTGTGCTCCATCACATCTACATTGATAGTATTAAAGGCAGAAAGGCTCTTTTGATAACCATCCATGAGGAAACGGCAGTATTACATTTTCTGTTCACCAGTATCTTCTCTGCTTTTTTTTTTTTTGATAGTGTGAAAATGTTGATCTACAGGTAGCATTGATATCAAGACAAATACTCTCATAATAGCAGGGGACTCTTTTCTTCCTTCGTTAATTAATCTATGTTGATATAGCATCAGTTTATTAACCAAAAAGACACTTAAAAGACTATGTCTAGACCATGCTCCTTATGTCAGACAGGTCCACAGAACCGGGCTGTCTGTAAAGCAAACCAGAGGAATCTAAGACATATTTGGTTAGTGACTTAATGGTACATGAAGATTTAAAGTAAGTGACTTGCATTGAAAGATATGCAGGTTTAGAGCAATAGAAGGTAAAAGGTCAACTTGTTAATGCACAGCTATTTGCAATGTTTCTGGAAGTTTTGACCCACTTTGCCCAAATATGTGATGTTTTATACTGAGCTGACACAAACCCACTGGCATAAATAAATACAAGAAATAAAAATCACAAATATCATTTTCATCTTACATTGAAGTTATTACAATTGTGAAACTAAAGATTTTGACCTTCCCTCAAATATAACCTATCCTTGTCAATACGATTATGTATTCTTAGTGGACAACTGCTGTTACGCACTGTATGTGGTACAGAGCGACAAAAATGTTGGATGGCAAGAGTGGAGAATGATCTACAGAAATGGGGCGGTCGTGGATCAGTGATAGAGCCATAGTCTCTCCTCAGTCGATTGAGGGTTCAATCCCCAGTTGCTGCAGCAACGTGTCTGATGTGTCTAAGGGTGAGACCCTTAGTTTTTCAGTCATAAAATAAAGGCCCCTGGCTGATGAACAAAGTCTTCTTCTTTTTTTTTTTGGAGTCACCAAAAAGTTGAGAGAGCTTGTGAAACAAAATAAACCTGCCATCCTTGACAAGGGCCAGGTAAACAAGGTCAGTCTGAAATAAATCAATGTAAAGGAAACACTGAAAAAGCAGGTATGGTCACCACCAATACTACTCAGTTATTGTGCCATAGTGATCTAATAGTCAATCAACTAGTTGGGCAATCAACTTATTCTTGATTCAATAGTTTAATCAACTAATGTCACTAGCTTTTTTTTTGTTGCAAATTTAGAAATGCACTTAATTTAGAAATGAAGAAAATCAGATTTCTTGAAATTATAGTGAATCTTGCATAAAGCATCATCATGCAAGAGCCATTTTATGGAGCTATTATTGTGACAAAACTATTTTAGTAGTAGAAAGTAGAATTAGTAGTAGAAATGTGTAAAAAGATCCATGCACACACAGATCTACAAATGTGTAAAAAGTTACCCAAATGCTTCCACATACACAAATGTGTACTGATCAGCAAATATACCAATTGCAAAAATGTTTACTAATTTAATAATGGCAGAAAAGTTAGCCTTTTTGCTGTTAGTCCTGAAAATAAACAAATCCTCACTTACAACTGAGGCAGGCATTTACATTGGGCGTCATTTTACTTTTGCAACAATCCTGCTGAGCAAGATCCACAAATGCATAGACGTCAAGTGAGAGTTTGTTGCTCTGAGCCCAGACTCATAGGCTAGGCTGCTGCGTACTGCCGAGAAGGGCATGGCGGCAGCTTCTAGTCTCATCCCCTCTCATCTGGCGCTCTCGCCTAATTTGAATTTGTTAAAATATCTATACAGTGTATAGTGTACTTGTTGTCATTTTAAGGGAAACTGGTGTAGGTGTGTTTGGGATCTGTGTCTATTTGTGGATCTGTATGTATTTTCAAATAGTTTTGCCGTGATAGCTTCATTCATTTGATCTCATAATCTAAGTGCATCGTTTCTTCTTAAATTCCATCCATTACATTTCAATAATATGTGGATTAAATGGAAGTATCATCAACATTTCAAATATTCCCAATTATTGTAATTTCCTGCCTCTCCTTTTCCTCCTCACTTTTCTCTCTTTGAGAATCCTTCGCTCTCTTGTTTCACACTGTTCTGACCTGTCGTCCTCACTGAGTACATTAACACAGATGAATAGCCCTGCTTGTACAACCGTAATTAGAGCAGAAATTTTCATCTGCTAATGTGTTTGGTTAGGTACTCTCAGGCAGTTGGTGAGCATACACCAACTGCCAGGCCGTCCACACAAAGGTTTATGAAAAGGAGCACAGTATGAATCACACTGCTGTACCTCTACACTGAAGAGCCCCTGCTCTTAATGGCACTTTCCAGCTTTTCTTTGGCCACCATTGATGAATTGTTGCCCTAACAACAAGAGATTACATGAAGTTCCTGTATAGTTTTGATACATTATGGAGCATATTAATATTCCTGTAAAAACCCAACTTTCAAGTAAACAATTAAGCTTCGCAATGTGAAAAACATGAGGGTTTTGATGAGCAAAAAAACACAGCATGCTTAGACATAAATTAATACTCAAAGTTTCTTGGCTGGAATTGTTGAACAATGTCAGCCACTTCATACCAAATCTCCATGTTGTGGTTGTGGCTTTTAAGAGCACAATTCTACGAAAAACCAAAGGAGGCAGATAATTTGATTTGTTATTGTTTATTTAAAATATAGTCCAGTGTTGTCACTATAATTATATTTTGGTGTGTTTCTATATTAGGCTATGAGTCAGCATTCCTGGCCAGTGGGATAGGTTAGGCTGTTTTCTCAGCAGGAATTGGTCACTTTTATTGTTGTGAGCTGTTAATGGTCCATAGCTTGTCTTTGTTATTCTGATTTGCAGCACTTCAACAGGCACAACACTTCACAAAATGTCAAAACGTTTTTTGTTCTGCTGCATGCTACACTTCAACATTTAACTGCACCTTTACATATAGGCTTGTGTTTCCAACCATCTGTTTTCTGGAGTGCTTCCTCAGTTTGTAATATGTATAATTACATCCATTGTATGAATGAAAGCCATGATTAAGGAAAAAAAATAGTAAACTAAAAATACGCACTGGTCTTACATTCCTTAAGTGCATGTAATCGTACCTTAAAGTTTTTCAAATCTGTTTAATATTTCATTTAGCTCAGTGGGTCGTGTCCCACCATGTGTGTTAATGGGTGATTGACGCTTGGTTTCGAGCAAATGAGGTCTTGGAGCTGTGTGATGCTGTAGCACAGACCTGAGGCTCACTGTAATTGGAAATGAAAGGGTAGATGCTGTGGCATAGAGGGTCAGCTGCTGGCACACTGAGACATGGCCCACATGCACAGTTCATTCTCTTCGTTCGTGTGTCACACATGAACACACTCCTTCTCACAGAATTCCACTTTCTCTTTGCTTCTTGTGATCCACTCACTCACACTCACGGCCTGGATGTAATTAGTGGCATAGGGTTGTGGTCGCACATAATGCTGCTAATTGGGCTGGCAGGCACCATTACCCAGAGCTAATCACCATTCTCTGGGTGATGAGGCATCCTGGCCCTCTGACCACGAGCTGTAGCACGATCCATATCACACGCCAGAGTGCTGGGAGCCCTGCTTCACCAATTAAATGGCTAAAGCTACTGACTCAAACTGTGGCCATATTTTATACTTCAAATTCTGAGGTAGTTCTTCTTAATTGAGTCATTCTGCTTAACTCACTTATCTGTGATATCAAAAAGAACTACAGGGTGGACTGTCAAACTTCTAAAAGTATCCTTTCGTTTGTAATTTCTAAGATAACAACAGGTTATGTGTCCACAGTGCTATTACGATCTCTATCCTGATGAGATTAGTGTTTGCAAACAGGAACCACCTCTATCATTACTGAGAGCTATTGAAACTCCTGTTTTGAAAAAGGCTTATATTGTTCATTCTGTGCTTGTCTACGGACTACGATTCCTACCCATTTAGTTCAATAGGGCATGCACATGTCTTACATTCAGTAAGGAGGTTCTTCAGTTAGATAAATGAACAACAACAGCAGTATCTATTCTTCTTAGTTCTGTGGGAACTAACTAACTAAACAAACGGCTGACTTGTTATGCTAGCCTTCTGCCCAGATTCTGGCCCATCACAACCGAAGTCCCCACAAAATACAACATAAATGTTCATAGTTTTAATCCATTATTTCTGTGCTAATATCTATCTATCTTCCATTAGGTTCTATCTTGTAATTGGTTCTATCCCATTTCAGTTGGAAATACGTCACGACACAGCAGTTAGACACTTGCTTTTGTTTTGGTTACTCTAAGCTGCTTTATCACACTCAGCAGTTGAGTTACCTGGACCCTGATTTCCAACATATTTGCAATTTCAGAAATCACTTCTACAAATACTTACTTACTTACATCTTGACAGCAGTTCTTCTTCAGTATGTTATGATGAAAACACAGCCGTCTCACATGAGCCAAATACCTCTCATAATATCTGAATTATAGCAACATTACACAGAGTTTAAGGAAAGTTGGCCGCAACACTTTATCACAGAGCAAAGGCCATTTAATTTTTGAGTGAGGGTGCTTAGACTGTTATCACCTACACTTATCAGCATTTTTGGTTTAGTTCATGATCTTTCTAATTCAACCCTAATTATAATTATATTAGCCAGCCCTTTTTAGATTGCAGTTCAGCAATGTTCAAATTCACTTTGAACTATAATTGAATTTGGATAGATAGATAGATAGATAGATAGATAGATAGATAGATAGATAGATAGATAGATAGATAGATAGATAGATAGATAGATAGATAGATAGATAGATAGATAGATAGATAGATAGATAGATAGATAGATAGATAGATAGATAGATAGATAGATAGATAGATAGATAGATAGATAGATAGATAGATAGATAGATTAAAAGACTACCCTGTCTTCCAGTGAGCCACAGATACTCTGTTGTTTGCTCATGGTGAATTAATGTCTCTCTAAATGATATAGTGCAATATAAAATATAAGAAATAGTACAGTATACCTTTCAATTGTGTATGTCTTGAGATATGGCTCTTTATAATGTTTGGGACTAAAAATATGGACAGATTGATTAACTGATTGATTGATTGAGTCAGCTAAAAGTTCAGTGTCATTGTTGATATTTTTAAACCTGAGGGATCAAATCTCAACAACCATCTCAAAGCACTTAGAAACTTAGATCTACACAAGCTAGCACCTAATGTTTCTTCTTTAACAAAGTTTTTGGGCAAGGCAAATCTGTCACCCTTTTTTCCACATTTTTAAAGTATATTTATTTCACCATTCATAAAGATAAGTGTCATACATCTCACACAATACAATCCTGCAAAAAACAGACAATACAATTCATTAAACACACCATGAAACTGTGACTCACCAAGAAGGTGTACTCCATTCATCTTGTTTCTATTCTTGCTCATTTGCTATGAAGTCTTTAAATAAAAAGGACACTTCACAGATCAATAACCATGGCTGGCCTCCATCACTGGTGGAGAGAGTGATGAAGGCTATCGTGATCCTCCGGGGCAAAGAGCCCACCTGGGCGGATTCCAGAAGCCGGCTGGGAAAAGAGACAGCCGCAACATGGAAGGAAATTGAAAGGAGAGATGCACGGAAACTGAGTCATTTATGCCTTAGAGGAGACAGGAGATTGTGGGTGAGAAAATACTGAGAAATAGGCTTCAAATTGAGCATTGTGTATAACATGAGGAAAAAAATTATTGTGACAACTTCACACCTGTCATTAGGGGTTACAGGGGGGAAAGATGGGCTCATTACTAAATGTAGTACTCGCTATAAAGAAGATGATTGGCTTATTATTGCATAAACCAAACATTTGCCAAAATGTTGCTTTATGCTTGTTTTTGTTTTTTTAGAGAATTACAGTAACATTAGCCAGAAAGTTGATGAGTTTCAAAGTCACACATTCACAATATTGTCCTTTTTAATTAGATGTTGCATACAAAAGAAAGGATAGGATTTATAAAAAATCATTTTCTCAACTGCAATGAAATATAAATGAGGAGTTTTGAACTGTACAGATGAAATGTCCGCTCCCTGACCCACATGATAGAAAACAATAAAAACACCAAACACTACTGTATGCAGTAGAGTTTGGAGGTCACAAAACAAGGAAACATGTCATCTTCTGAAAACAACTAAGATTCAGAAATAAATCAAACAGATCATTTTCAATGAAGTTATCAGAGAAAAAACATTTATCCTGGTCAGTGTACCCTTGAAATCTTTCATACCTGGGGTAAACGTTATCAGATTGCTAGCAAACCTTGAGGAGGACAATATGTTGGACCTTGTATTCGAGGATATCAGTAAGTGAGTTTTTTGTTTAAAGCAGACACACACGTGATCTCTCAGGTAACTAAGTCAGAAATGGTCAGAAATTTTTGGATAAACTGAGTTATTTGTAGAAAATAAATAAAAAAATACACAAATACACAAATAGTCCAAATTCTTTTCACTCTGATTTATTGGATCCCTGATCCCTGTCTTCATTTGCCCTTTCTGCATTTCTGAACAAAGAAGAAAGCTTTACTACAGATTTCTTTGGGAATGGTGTCATAGTCTGTCAGTCCATACTATTTTTAATAAACGTTTCAAACACAAACAGTCTTCATTTAGTCATGAATCACATACCCAAACTGTTGCAAACTTCCAACGTTTTCGGGGGGTGAGCTGCTTGTGTGAGGGCAAACACCTAGATATTTCAATATAACTGCCAATTTCAACAGTCCATGTCCACTGTGGTCTGTCAGCCCTGCGCACCACAGTATCATTCACTGCACTCCAGTGAGTGATTCTTTTTTCACAGTTTTTGCTGTGGTAGATCTCCAATGCATGCCAGCAGCTCCCTGCTCAAATCCAATTACACTCCAAGACAACTTCGAAGGAGCCTGCTGCAAGCATGCTTCAAGCTGAAAAGAATAGATCTACGCAAACAGGAAGTCTGACAAGGAAACACAGTGTCCGGTTAAAAAAATGACACTGTGTCATCACTTTATCAATATTATATCAAAACCAAAATAACAGCAAGTCATGCACAGAAAGAAAAAGCAACATGTTGTTTGCACGTCTTTCTCTTTTATCCCTGCTTGATCTTGTAGTTCTCCTGTGAAGTGTGAACAGTTGCTTGTTGCTGAGCTCTGCTACACCAGAAACAGAGCTCGTGGCACAGATATACTCTTGCAAGAAGCAACACAGATAATGAATGGGCTTGAGAGCAGCGAGCAGTGCCCATTGTGTCCTTACTGAAAGGCCCTTTAAGAGGAGGACAAACTGGCTGCTGCATTGTTGTCAGAGAAGCCAGCATTTCAACATAGCATTATATAGCTAATTATATAGCAAGTTATTTTCAAGTCTTCTAAAATGAAGCCAATGTGGACGTGCAAAATCCTGCAATACGTCGAGTGTCTGCTTGAGGCTAGCTCCAGGAACTCTGGAAGTCACGTGACTTGCAAAAAAGCAGTTTTTAAAGCATAAATAAACATGTTTACAGCCTGGTACAAAAAAACAAAATACGTTTTAACTTGTTATTTGTCATCACTGGCCCATACTAAATTTTTAAAAGATGTCTCCGTTTTGATTTTGAAAACGATACGTGTTATCCATAGTTAGGTGCATAGCTGATATGATAGACAGGTGGGTGCTATGTAACGGTTCGTCAAGAGGCTGAAGACAGCTTCAGGCCCTTAGCCTGCCATTCGCTTGACTGAAAGTTAGGCTTAGACAGGATTTCCATCCAACATGGTGACAACTGCCGATGAGCCTCCGGAGCCCCATGCCGTAACAGATGGCTTAGGTCACACTATTTTATGAGTTAATTCAGTGAACATCTTATTACTCCTTCAAGTAATATTTGGCCTTCTATTGTAAACGATTAAGTGAAGTTGTAATAAAGTAAAAAACTGTATCGTCATAGTAGTCACCCCGGTTCTTGATACCTCAAGGCATTGCCATGGCATTTTTTATACAAGAATTGATGATGCTTGAAAGAACGGATTACAGCCTGTTTAAACAAGTAGACCTACATTTTAATCCCACACTGTAATCAAATGTAAAAAAACGGTCAGCCAAAATTTTAATAACATTTCTAAACCTTTTGCCACTCTCTAATTTATCTATTGTCTCTTAAACCTAAGCTCAAGCAAATAACATTTATTTTAATTTTAAATATGTTGTGGCTTCACAGATGCACAGACTAACACAGCAAATGGAAGGGCTGGACAAAGGAGAGTAAGTGACCAAGTAGTCCCTTCTCCATTGTGATCTTTAGGTCATCATAGTCCTCATCATCCTACTTCTTTTCAAGATGTGCTTCATCTCCACAGAACCTCTCCTCTGGCTCTTTTCTTTTGACTGGCCAATTTTTTCCCAGTCGGTGCCACTCTAACTCTTCGCCTTTCTGACCTTTCATCCTCTTTCTCTTTCTTTGTCGCTTGGTCTTTGCTCTGCTTCACTGCTCCCACATCTTTCAGCGGCCAGTTCACAATATAGCCACAGCATGACATTTAGGGACAATTGAGTAGTGGCAGTTATAGATTGCGACTGCAGCGTTTCAGAGAGACATATTTGGTCAATAGCCAAGTTGTCGGTTCCTTTTGACTTGCCCATAATCCATATCACTCTTTCTTCTTTGTCTATCCACCTACCAATCAGTTATGGTACAGAAGTTGTAAATTGCTGCAACTCCCACACAAATAAATGAAAATAGCAATTTAATGCAAAAAAATAAAGTCTAAATTAGCATTGGTTTCAATTATTTTAATGCCACAATATGTTCATTTAAAGAACATTTTCGATTCAAAGAGCTTTTAACTTAGCTTCAAGTTCTATATTTACAAGCTAATGTTACTGGTGCATGTTAACAAGAACAGACACATAATAGTGCAGCTTTAAACAGTAAACACACACCACAATATTAATGATCAGAGAGTAATGGGGATGAAAATAAGGAGGAGGGTGATTAAGTTATAAGGAGAGGAAAAGGTAAAAGAGACAAGAAGTACGGTTCTTAAATCAACATTGGTTGATTTAAAAAAGAAAAATGCAAACCACCATATTCATTTACATTCAGAATGTGTTTAATAGAGAGGACAAAGGAGGAAGATCAACAAAATTCCTATTCAGGCTGCCATTTCAATGCATGAAATTTACATCCCTGTTCCGATTCACCTTTAATATGAAGGAGGAGGATGCTAGGAAGGCATAATGGGAGATAATGTCATCAACCCCTCGGTACCATCTTCAGCTGTAACAGAGGAGTTAAAGGGGTGAAATGTGATCGGCGAAGCCAGCAGGGAAGAATAGTTGCTTTGTGTGTGCTTGCTTGTCTGACTTTTTGTGTAAGTGGAGTTCCTGCAGTGCCTTGTCCTCTTGCGCAACCACAACGCAGTGTGAATTTGCAGACTGACACCAATAAGACACTGTGGTAGAATCAATATTAAAGTCTTGGTACATAATAATATTGGTAAAGGGACTTTGGTTGAGAAACTACTTTGTGTTTTATTTAATTTTTTAAAATTAAAATGGGATTTCAGGTTTTCTGTTCTGGATAATTAATAGTTCAATCCCTTTTATTATGCTGCTAAAATAATGTCAGTAGATGCTTTTGACTTTTCCCTATTTCTGTATAAAATGGACAGAATGACGTGTACAACTCACAAAAATGTATACTGTTATACTGTGTATACTGTGTACAGTATCATGGAAGGTCAACATTTGGACTGCTCTCTCACATGTAAAGAAGACTATGTTTGAATATTCTATAAGAAAGTCACCTTAATCACAATTTTGTTTCACTCAGACTTAGACCAACGCTCAGATTATTGCTGTCCATGTCAATGTTGTTAATAACAATAAACAATGAAGATCACTAACATGTCCGATAACACTTCTGCGCACATATGTGAAACTTTCTTTGTACATGTTTTAAACATTTGGTCTTTGAATCTTTTTGTGTAGTAAAGTGTTTAGCCCTTTTTACTTTTTTTCTTAGCTATCTTGCTTGTTTTCTTATACTGAATTAATGAGAATGAGGTAAGAAAGAAGACAAATAAATAGATCAAGTAGACTTGTTGATATGCAGTAAGAAAATGATACAGAAAGAGGAGGGAGGACTGATTTAATATGTAAATCATTTTCGAAGTTGAGGAAGAACTAGTTAATGGTTGATATTGATCTAAAATAATTAATTAGAAATAAAATACAACTGAAGGTTTTGTAACCTCATAGTAATCAAAAACTTACACCTTGGTAAACAGAGACACATTTTCCAGATTCAAGAATCCGACAGTAATTCAACATAAAAATAAAGTGAAAAAAAAAGACACGTAAGATCCACCACCAAAGACGAGAAATTGTGAAGAGAATTACATTTTTTACAGAAGAGGCTATAGGAGAAGTGCACAGTGAAGGTGGAGAGTAGACTAGAGCAAGACTAATTTCTACCTCAGCAATGCTGACGGATGGACTAAAGGAACCTTATTTTACCCTATAAATTTTTTATTCCTATCCTCCAAACTATTAGCTGCTTCCCCTTTGTTCCCTTTCTCTGCCTCTTTACTTTTCTGTCTTTCCCCTCAGCCAACCTCTGTTAAGCACTCTGCTGGGATCTAACTTTTTAATTCGAAGTCAGCTACCCTTAACATTACAGTAAAAAAAGCCTTCACAGAGCAAGAATGAACTCTCACAAACATGTCTGACTTTAACCTCAACATGGTTGTTTTGTGACAAACCCTGGTTGTATTTGCACTGGATTGGTTAATAAGTTTGTTTTGAAAAGTTCCATACATATAAAGCATATCTTTGCATCTTGTATTTTTTACATTGTAAAAGAGGCAGCTGTTGTGCTTTGTCTAACGATAAAGTCCTATACATCAGTCAATCAATCACACGAGCGAGACAAACAGTTTGTTGGGATGTCCCACATGTGCTTGCACTAGGATGGTCGTTGCGATGTCCTGTGTCATCAACAAAAGTTTCAATACTTGCACATTACCTATCATGACAACAGAATATTGAGTGAAACATTTCAAAACCATTCCTGCTGACTAATATTGTCAAAATTGGATTAGGGTTTGCCTGCCTGTGTAAATGTAATCATAGTGATTCTTTGATCTTACACAAGTAAACCTGTGTATTTATCTTCTGCAAAGACACAAGCCATTGTCTGTTGATGGCCAAGTACTTCTTTTCGGCTTCCAGATATATATGTGCCAACTCAGCAAGAATAAGTCCAGCTTCCTTCTCCAAGGAGGAACACACAGAAGACAAACATGTTTTCATCTTGTTTGATTTGAGATACTCCAAAAGACCAAACCTTCATTTTCAAAAGCTTGGCATGGACTTAATAGCCCAGAAGGCATTCTTTTGTGGATTCAGATGCAGAAATGTATTGAAGTTACGCTTTCTATCAAAGCTATAGCTTCAAGACAGCTCTGTATGTTTTTGACAAGGTCTTTGTAGTGGGCTTAACACTTCTATAATAAGTAAGTAAAGTTTATTTATATCGCACCTTTCAAGAGCAGACGTCACAAAGTGCTTCACAATCAAACAAAGACAGATACAGACAGATCAGACAAAGGCAAGTCTGAACAGATGGGTCTTCAGATGCTTTTAAAAGTGTCCATGTATAGGTCAGGGCTCTTTGTTCTGGGGGAAGACAGTCAGCTTTGTTTTTTGGCTTGTGCGAGGAACAACCAGCAGACCCTGGACCCAGACATCAGGGACCTGTTAGTTTTCAGTAGCTGAGTAACATATGCTTGACCATGCAAGGCTCTAAATACAATAAGAACTTTAAACTGGATTCTAAAACTGTCTGGGAGCCAGTGTAAAAGACTTATGGATAGTTTTCATATGAGACCGTCTTGACGATCTTGTCAACAGCTTCACAGCAGCATTCTGGACCACTTGTTGAGAATAGCAATAATCAAGCCTTGATGAAACAAAGCATGAACAGTTATCTCTAGCTCAGCTCAGGACACAACAGGTCTGACTTTCGTTATATTCCTTAGATCAGGGATTCTCAAACTTTTTTTAGATCATGGACCCCTTTCAGGTGACAGATTTTTCCAAGGACCCCCTCAATATTGTAATTGATAAGCATTATGTTAATACAATGTATTCATGTACTATGTAGTACTTTGCAATGATACAATTAGGCTACATTTGTACTTTCTAAGTAATTTTATAATCTTTGAGAAAATGTGAACTCCGAGATGGGTTTTTTTTTTTTATTATAATTTTTTTTTTTGTTGGGACTATGAAAGGGACATGTCACAATTACACACAAGTTCATCTGTTGGCACAAAACTAAAGAGGTCGGAAGAATTGGACAAAATAGCTGATTGTATTGTGCAAGAGGACCCATTTTGTAGATATGCTTTTTCAATGTTCAATTGTCCCAGAGGGAGCAGATATAAAAACAACAGAGGGCCCAAAACAGACCCGTGGGGAACACCACAAAATAGCATTTCTACAGAGGAAGCATGTTTACCAAAAGTAACTTGAAATGATCTGTCAGATAAACATGAAGAGAACCAGTCCAGGGCTGTTCCAGAGACACCCACCCACTGCTGGAGTCCCTCAATCAACATGCTGCGCTCCACAGTGTCAAAAGCGGTCAAGGAGTGGGTGGGGGCTGAGAATGCTCAGTCCTACCTGAGCATTCTCAGCCCCCACATTCACATTCAGTCCTACCTGAGCATTCTCCTGCATCATTCTGCATCAGCAGATCATTGCTGACCCGAAGAAGAGCAGTTTCCATTGAATGATGCATGGCGGAACCCGGACTAAAATGTCCTCCAAGATGAAAGCTGGTTATCAAGCATTTCTTCTAGGGCCTTAGAAATGAACAGCAGTTTGAATGTAGGCTTGTGGCTCTCATGGAGAGAGGGGTCAAGGTTTTTTTTTGTTTTTTGTTTTTTTTCCAAAAGCGGTTAAACAGCAGCATGTTTGAAACAGGAAGGAACCAGACCAGATAATAATGAGTTAGTGATTATAAAGAGTAGATATGGGCCAGCCGAGTCCCTACATTTTTTAAGCAGAGGAGTGGGTATGATGTCAAGGGACATGGAAGATGTTTTCATGCCACCTATTATTTTTTCCAGTTCACCTAAAGAGACTGTGAAAAAGTTCTCCAAAATTGGTGGCCAAAAAGGACAATGTAAAGGAGGACAAAATGAGGGAATAATATTTGAAGAAATGTCACTTATTTTCCTCATCAACAAGAAAAGGAAATCACTGCACTCATTAACAGAGGAAATTGGGAAAGAAACTACAGGAGGAGACACAATTTTGCTTATTTTTTCAAAAAGAACTTTCAGATTGAGATGACAGTTTGAGACTAGATTTGAAAAATATGTAGCTCTGTCATCCATGGCCATATTATTAAAATCCATTAGAAGCTCCTTTAAGTAATCATAAAAGACCTGCACATTTTTTTCACTGTTGCTCCATTTTACAACAGGTACATTTTGATGAACGTATACTGTTATTTATCCATGGACAAGAAGATTTGAAAGGAACCAGCCTAGTTTTTGTCCAGACAGACATACAGTGCTCATGGAAAATCTGCACTTGACAGTCGCCATCACCATATGGTAGCAAAAATGAGCCAGGAATAAAAGCATGAGAAAAATCTGTTGAAGAGTGACTGTTAAAAATGTGCAAGTGAATCTCACAGCAACTGTGAAAACGTTCACATCAAAAGAAAGGTTAAATGAAATATATTTATGATCAGGTATAAATATATCCTCATTAAAAACAGGATCAGCGTTTAAAACAAGAGTAAACACCAAGTCCCTGTGACATGCGTTGGACCCCGTACATGCTGTGTCAGATAAAAATTCTCTGTGATGTTAATGAAACTGGAGGCTAGTCTATCAGCAGCATCAATTTGAAGGTTAAAGTCAACAAGAATTACAAATGTAGACAGTATAACTGACAAAGAAAAAAAGATAATTGAATTCAATAATGAGCTATTTGAGCCAGGTGGACAAGAAATAAAAAAGACAAGGATTTGACTGTCCAACTTTAGTAGTTTGTAGTTCAAAGGACGAAAAAGACATTGCTCACTCGCTGCCAGGAATAACTGCTTTTAAACACCGCAGCCAGTCTACCACGCGGCCTGTCATCCTCTAGGAGCTGAAGAACCTGTAATCTGTTGGACAGAGTTCGAGGAGCAGAATGTGTTCCATGTTCTTCTGCCAAATTTCAGTAATTAAGAAGTCTAACTTCTTGGAATTAATCATGTCATTGAACACAAATGATTTATTCGTAATGGAGCGAGAATTCACATGCACTATATAGCACCATCACCCGACAAGGAAGCGTGGGGTAAGGCTGCACCACACAAGTAAACTCTGGTGACCGGCAGGGGGACATTTCTGGCCACGGACACATGGAGGTAATTCCACGGAACGATGGGAGAGATAAAGGTGAAACGAACAACACCATTTTCCGATGACTCCTCACTTACACAGCCCCTCAGTTTCACCTGGATACATTTGTCTCGTCCTTGATTGAATTTTAATGGAAAGATTATTCTGACCTCTTGATTAAGCAGACTAGATGTTCACTAAGCTTGTACAAAATAATAGAGATAAATAAACCACTTTCTTCTCTATGTCCAAAAACTTCCATTGATCAATCGTAGAACCCATTGTATTGCCTCCGAGTTTGTGGGATTGGAAGATTGTATATTATTCTTTCACCAAAAAGAATATTTCTAGAACCAGTAACAATAAAGTTGACATCAAGTCAGGTGTGAGGGCAGGTGTAGAGAGGCAACTCATTTTGATGCTTTTTCTGCTGTGTAGCTGTGGAAAGTTTCAAGGTTCTTCTTAAGTGTGACACTGACGATTGAGAACAACTGTATACTTTCTGTATTTGATCAAAAAACAATCCCCTGCAGTATGAATATTATATACCCGGGTTAATGAATACTTGTCTGCTTGTCTCCTTTTTTGAAAAACAAGAATCTATTCAAAGCAGCTTGAGTGAAGAGAAAGTGAGGCATGGGAGTGTGTGGGTTTGTGGATATCTGTCAGTCACTTCAGTTGCTTTATTCTATCAGAGGGAATTAGATTTGACAAAGTCGAGCTCAATATTAATGTGATCACAGGAGGATTTTGCTGCTGCCAAGATTTCCTCTCCCTTCAGAGTGGAGTCTTGTGTTTATTTAGCCAAGATAATGATGTAGGGCAACAGTTTATGACTCATTTTTACACATCTAGCTTGACAAAAGTTTCGCTGTTACATACTGTGATTAAGGATATACAAGAAGCCCTACTTTCTTACCCATTTCTTTACATACATGCCAGCAGCAACACCAGGGAGTATGATTGGGGGATTTAATGTGGAATTCCACTGTTTATAGCTGGCGCTAAAATACATAATACATCTTGTTAATACAAGAACAAATTATTCTATGTGATTTACAGATGCATGGAAGTAAATGTACAACTAAAGCAGACATTAATTCACAAATAAAGAATAAACAAATAAGACATGAGAAAGACTTTAACTACCACAAGAAAAATACATTCCAAATGATGGTCACTACAAAATTCATCTGCTGTTCACATGCTATGTCACCCTACAAAATTGGCAGAAGCCCCTAACTTTGGTTGCACACAATTAAACGTAATAATTTACTATGGCTTGAGCAACACACAACTTTGACTTGCGAGCAGCTGCTTTTTACCTCATAGAAAGGCTTGATCCAAAGGCAACTGGACTGGTTGAAGATCTCGAAGATGTTTGACCATTCCTCAAAAGGCTTCTTCCGTTCTAAACTGTCTGGTGGGCAGAGCTAAAAATTTAAGCCTATGAGGATCATTAGCATGCCGAATCTGATCAAGTATGGCTTACATCTGAGTCATTAGCTGAGTCATTAAACTTGTTTTGCCTTGTTATTGCTCCTTGTTGCCTGCGGGTCATTGGAGTTGCATGTTCAGAGATGCCGGTCTGAGACACTGTCTTTCAACAACCTACAATGTTGTTTTGAATTTCCTTCCAAAACAACTGAAGCCCTGGTCCCACCTTGGAACATGTGACTCCAACAACCCATAACTTGGATGCGAGTCATTCTGATCCTCAGAGGATGACCTTTCTAGGTCTGTCCACCAGATAGTTTAGAAATGAAGAAGCCTTGCGGAAGAGAGGTGAAACGTCTTCAAGATCTAACCAGTCCACTTACCTTTGGATCAAGCTTCGAATTTACCATGACCTGGATGACTGAGAACCTAACCAGACATCTCATAGAAAAGCAATCTCAATTAAGCTTTTAATTTTATCATGTAGAATGAACTGTTTCTTTTTCTCTGGATCAACTATGAGCTTCTACAAGTATGTAGCAGTTTTGTGATGTTCCCAACCGACCTCTTTCTATTGAATGGCTCTTCAGGATAAATGAAGCGATCCATGTCAAGCTGTGGACCCGTTCTTTTTATATTGTTAACATGATCTGCAGTATGAATCAGTACAATTTGGTACGGTTTGGTTCGGTAAAGCCTGATCCTGTTTGCGTTTCCACAGCCGACCGTGCCATATTTGGTAGGCGGTGTGTAAGCCAGATGCTGATAGCCACATCAGCTACGTAATAGCGTCACATGATAGCAGCTAATCGCTAACAGCAAACCCAGTAATAAATTCAACAAAAGATAAAAATGCGACATAGTAAACAAAACCAACAATGGAATACATCCAGCAGTTCATTCACTTTGTCATTGGCATTTGGCTCTTTATTACAAAACACAATCAAGCTTTTTTCAGAGAAGGTTGTGTACTGTAAGGAGAAATACAAATGACTAAAAAATCGTGTGTTTAAGCACAGCAGGGTTGATTTTGCCACTGTTATATGGCGATTCTTCTGACTGATCAACGGACTGCAGTGTTTAGCGCCACCTTTTAGGGTCGTATCAATATACTTGGATCCCCAACAGAATGGTCCCTTAAAGTAGGACGGTACAGATCGGTTATTTTGGGATCTTTTCAGGCTTTAGCTTATGGAAACACCACAAAATTCATGCCAAACCAAGACGGATCAAACTCAACCGCTTGGTGGAAACGGGGCTATACTGCGCATTACAAGATAGGATTTTTTTGTATTCAATGCAGCCACGAGAGTATGTCTCTTCTTTGTTTTTGTTTTCTACCTTGTTTCTTCCACTTATCTGATGTGGGGCCTCTTTGCTGGGCAGGACCCCCAACCTCAGCATAATATGAAAAATAAAAATGTTTTTGAACAGCTCTTTTAAAGGAATGGAGCAACAAAATCCGGCTCCGTTCAAAGTGCTGTCACGAGTATCATCCATCACAAGTATGTGGTAATCTGTAAGACTAACTCTAGTATGCTGACATCATCCTATATCCTGCAATGTAATCAGAACTGCAGCGGCAGCCAATGAAACAACAGAACAACCACATAGGATTATTGCATGTGTTAATGTACTGCATGACAACGGCTGGAATTAACATTTAGATTTTTTTATATACTGTAGCCTATATGAGCCAGTTTAATGTCTTTTTGTACATTAGACTTTTATACAGATGTTTTTAATGACTAAGGGAAGAAGAGGGGGTACAGTACAGCCTTTATCAGGAGTAGCTAAGGACTCTGTTAACCCCTCCTTTCCAGCACTGTTGCCCCCAGCATCCTTTGATGTCAGAAAATGAAGCAAGTGAAGAAGTGAAAACAAATGCAGTTACTTGGGTGTAGTTTGCACACCTACCATATTAAACTGTCAATTTTGACAGCAGAAAAATAACATGTTAGAGACTGCAACACAATGTTGGTCTTAATAGCTCATATCAGCACACTTTATGGGAGCAGTCCATGAATGCATGATTACACTAACTTCCTTATATTACAAATTCCCTTCCCACTTACTGTAGTTTGCTCTCAGACACATCTCACAAATCAAAGATCAAACC
The DNA here is from genome assembly GCF_947650265.1 of Symphodus melops. Lineage (NCBI taxonomy): Eukaryota > Metazoa > Chordata > Actinopteri > Labriformes > Labridae > Symphodus > Symphodus melops. Next base: position 14,969,084 of record NC_136710.1, on the reverse strand, counting down.
ATCCATTTGCATTCTTATACCCTTCACTGCGACATTCTTCCTCTCTGTGCTTTACCTTCAGAAAATCTTGGAGCATTCTAGCAAACACAAGAAGACATTTTGGTTGCACTCAATGCGCCAGAACTTGTTCTTAGCATAACCCCCTTGAATGTTTCCTTTACACAGCCACCTGCTTTAAAAGCTGTACAGTATGTGCAAGCTCTCCCTGTTTCTGCCTTGTTGTTCTACTCCTTTATCCATGTGGTCCACTCTCTTGCTCTTGTTTTCTGGACTGAGCCATCCAACTAAACCCGACCATAAGCTCCTCTTTGATTGACTGAAGGAAGAAATAGCTCCAGAGATTCTCAGTTCTGACTTTGATTTGAAAACTGTATCAACCTTAAAGGAAATACATTTCATGAATCAGTCCTCAAACTCTTTTAGGTTGAGACTCACTTATCAACACAGAAGCTCACTAAATGCCAACACTGTTTATTAAGTGTCAAGTGAGTTACACCACATTGGCTCATCCCTTTTCACCTTCTTTATCCTTTCCCTGGGTTGTTAAGGAAACTACTTCCAGGACTCCTCTGATCTATGTTCTGTCTCTGGGTCTGGACCCCACAGGAGCCCTGCTGCAGCAAGAACTTCCATGCTGTTTCTCTCAAGGCCAGGACCAGTCTTAAGTTGCCAAACACATGATAGAAAAGGCCATAAAGAACAAAATAAAACCATATTTTCCTCAAACTCCCTGACTGCTCTTCTGTCTGTGATTTATTTTGTTGCTTAGCAGTGTGTTTTCTTCCCCTTCTTGTAGTCTCAAGTGTCATTTGTGCTTGACAAAGTGCACAAAATACTTGATGAATATTTGATTGATTTGGTTTATGCAGACAAATCTTTTGCTTCCTGCATCGACCCACTGTTTCCCTGTTCACTCATGCTCATCAGCATGATTTGCAGCTATTTATTATACCAGTGGAGAACTGACTGTCACTTTCTATGGTTTGTTGCTTTTCAGACACACCTCTCTGTAACTAGGGAAATGTCACTGTCATACATCAAACAATTTGTTTGTTTGAGGAAGTCGATTTTTATTTTCCTCCTTAGATTCATTTTATTCCTTCCATATCCTCCTGCATCTTTTCGTTTAATGCCATAATGGCCTGGGTACAGGTTAGTTGCCAACTTCATAGATGCACGTTTGTTTATATTTTAGACTAAGACAACAACACACAGCACATAGGTTTTGATCACTTGTTCTCACTTTTGCAAGTCAAGTGCATACTTTTTGGTGCCAAAGTAGACACAGTGCTAAGCAATCTTTTTGTTAAGATAGCTTGAACCATGATTGCTAGATTTATACAAGTCATTGCAAGTTCATTGACCTTGCCTTGAGTACTACACTCTATATATGATGTGCTTGATTGGATAATGAGCTCCCTCATTAATTTTGAAAATAGGTAAAACAAGGACGGTGGAAAGTACCTCATGTTCCACAACACATGTATGAAAATAGTTTATTTTAGGAATGGTGGCCCAGTGGATAAATAAACGGCATTTATTCTGTTTTAAAGTTGGTTTCTTGATTCTTATATTCCTACTGTATTTTTTCCACGCTATTGATTAAACATTCGTTTCCTTTGTTCTGGATAGCTGATTGGGCAATCTACAAGACACTACAATATGAATGAAAAAAAATCATATTTATAGAAGACAGAAAAGCCATCATGACCAAAAACATACTGGAGGAAATACATAAACAGTTACAATTATGGCCCATCGCCCATCAGATAGACTATCATCAGTGCTTTGAAGTTGTTGATTGGTAGAAATGCTAAAGGATTAGGTGGCAGTGATGAGGTAATGGTTATGGCTATGGCAGTTGCACAGAATGCATTCACTGCTGATGACTTTTGTCAGTAATCTGCACTAAAACACATTGTAGAAATAACTCAGTCAGAAAGGCCTTTTTATTCCTTGTCATAGTGAGGGCCAGTTAGACTAATGAAAAATGACAATGTACTTAAAATGTTGAATACGTCTCACAGACTTAGTAAAAAAAATATCTTCTACAGTCTATTTTTACTGTGCTGTCTTAACTTTAGCTTGGAATATTTATTTGCTTTTTTACCTTTCAATTAGAATTAGAAATATGACTGGTAAGATCATTCTGTGATGCTCCATTAAGTGAGTGATGGTGTACTGAGTCTGTACCGAGATGAGTATGAGGAGAGTCCCTGGGATGCACTGAAGTACCTCATTGCTGAAATCAAATATGTAGGTAATGTCAGATCATTGAAATAGCAATCTTCTAAGCTCAAACATCACTGTGACACACACACACTCAGACATATTTTTCTGTCACAGCGGATTTAAAAGAGCACAATGTCACTGGACAAAGTTCCTCTCCAAGTGTGCGAATATGAGCACATGTGTAACATACATTGACACAGGTTGAATTTTGGAATTATGAATTCAAAATATGCCCATAAAGGTGATATATTTAAAAGACTGTTTTCCTTTTAATATATACAAGTAAGTATTTGTGTTCTCTTGTTCACTTGTGTGACTTGTGTGGCACTGCTGCAACTGAAGTTGGAGGAGGTCAGATGGTCACAGAGTGCCAGCACCACCATGTGGATAACAGGATTATTACAGCCTTACAAATAGACATTGACACCTTGATGAACACTGGTACCCATGTCCACTCGCTTCAATTCTAAACAAAAAATTTTAGGAGGGATGGGCATGCTCGTGTTAGAAGAAGGTATAATACCACTTCTTATTTTTAGGATTTTTTCAGTCCACGTGATCCAGCTTTCATTAGGTGAAATAGATGACTCAGCTCTCATCTTTTGGGGGAAAACGAGATCAAGTAAAAAAAAAAGTGAATTTCAGTTAATGAGGTAAAAAAAAAAAAGAAGAAGAAAAAATCAATTACAGCATGTAAAACTTATTGGCATGCACTTTTATTTTTTGTTGCCGTTTTGCAGAGAAGAAAAAAAAGTACAATATTGGGCCAGTGCTTGTGTACATTTGACTGAATTTGCATGTTTATTGGTGTCTTGCATTAAAGAATACTTTTTCTTTCCACTTTGCATAAACTTTGGGGTAACAAGTATCACATTGGAGAGTTTGCAAATGTGTATTTGTATGAAGTTCAAAACTTGTGAAAGTCTTTGTATGATTGTAAATGGCATGGTGTGAAATCTGAAGCATGATGTGATTAAAATTGGAGTTTACATGAAAGGGGAACATATTGTATACATTTAAAATATATTACATGTAGCGTCAGCTATAGCCTGTTGCTTCAATTCCTATTGGTTATTTCAAAAGCATGTATCATTATATAATTAAAGTTTGCAAACAAAATTCAACTATTTACTGGCATTGAGTTTGTTTGTTATACTACAAATATATAGTGCCATTTTGGGGTTAGCAAGTTGACAACTGAATATCAATCAATTAATTAATTTTTAATTAACTTTATTTCTATAACACCAGTTCATAACAAGTGTTATCTCAAGATCCTTTACAATAAGCAGGAAAGGACCTTACTCTTTGTCTATTAAACTTACAAGAGCAGGTAAAAAAAAACCTTGCTCATTGTTATGTTACAAAGAAGCAGGTAAAAGACCTTACTTATTGCTATATTACTAGGACCCAGCTTAATAAGTCATAGTGGAACAGCCATCTGCCAAACTGTGCTGGACTTGGAAATGGGATAGAGGGAGATGGGATGAGATTCAGGAAGAAGGATAGGATAACAGGGGAATTGGTTGTTTGGGCAGGCCAATATCTGAAGGAAAAACAGTCTATGTTACCTCTTCCGTCAGTGTATCAATTTATGTGACGGTTAATACAAAGTTAAATCTGTAGTCTCTAATATATTCTGAGATTGGATGTTTGACAATGCCAACTCCTCTTTTGTTCACCACATGAGTTCTTGCATAAAAAGCTTAGAGGCCTCTCTGACAACAAACAGAAACTAGAACACCTCCCTCTTTTACGGATTCCGTCTTCATACAGTATGCAGATATCTGTTCATAAACATGACTGTAAAATAAAGTACCAACATTGTGGGGTAAAATACCAGATCCTCATAACACATAAAATAACAAAATTCCACATCATATCCTTTCAAAGCTACTTGGGCCTTTATTGAACTAATTTCGTATTTTTTTGCTCGTAATTTTCAACTCCTGTATGACTTTTTGCTTTCTCTGGGGTTCATACAGTGAGGAGAGACAGACAAGGATGAATATGTGTTTGGATCAATAAAATTGAGAGAGCAGCTGTTTGGAGAATAAATTGTATTGAATTAAACAAAACAAAATGGCCAATGCTTAGTCAGAATGAAAGATGAATTGAAACAAACAAAAAAAAGAAGCAAACAGGAAAAGCAGCTTTGCATTTACACCTTTTCTAACTCTGTAAGACTGTATCTGTGCTTACTCAGTGGTCTGCTATTAAAGATGGATTAATTCATTACTCTGCCTGGAAGATCTGCCGATTTGAACCTAGTTGTTCTTCTTTGTCCAACAATAGACATGCACTCATGGGGCTCTGGCAGCATTCCAGCTGTGATTCTGTCCAAACACTCTATTCTGGCTTCATTATCACCAAACCTGTTTTTACAATGTGGAAAGAACACTGGGTCAGCCTGGTGCAAGGGGCTATAAAATCGGACAACGATTTTGTAACGCCTGTGAATGAGCAAAGATCATTTGGGTCAGCTTGAAGTTCTTCTGATTCTTTTTTTTATAGTTACTAGGGCTCTGTTTGTCAAAACTCCTGCAAAAACAAGCTCTGTCTTTATTCAAATCTATATAACCTATCGCTTATTTCAAACAATACACATAATTCAGGGCAAAAAAAATAATCTGCTTGCAGGAAATATTTTAAAAGTATTTTAACTCATAGCACAATTTGATGGTCTCTACTTAAATATCATGCAAAATCACATTTGTGTAAATCTCTGAAAGGTAATTGCAAACTCATTTGAAGTATGAGTATTGAGTATGAAAGAGGCCTCAAGGGACTTCTTCAGGACCTTAATGACAAAGAGTTAGTATCACCTGTTCAGAGTTTTTGGGGCAGAGAGGGCTAACAAGTTGGTCTCTCCCGACATTTGAAACATGGAATCACATGCATGTCAGAGGCTGCTATTAGAGAGTTCTATTAGCATACCCATTCATAGACGCATTAAACGTTACTGCTAAGTCTGACTATATAAAACAAAAAGAAAAATCAAATGTGCTAAACTACTGAAGGGGTTGTTGGGACCTTGAATGTCTTTTAAGATTACAAAATACTTTCACACTCTGAAACCATCAAGCAGGCATGCATTACTTACCAGAGTGCCCTCTGGGCAGCCAATTCTATGCTCTCTTTGTCATCATCAAAAAAATGATGATGAGATTTCTGAAAAGTGAATTAAAATGTTATGTACCAGAATACGAATATAGTAGTTAATCTGGCTAAAATCTGCATGAAGGGACCAAATGCACTGTAAGAAGTAGTCTTCAACTTCAGGTGTCTTGTAGTTGTCCTATTTCTAGTCCATGTTCAAAGGAAATGATTCATTTTTTCACAAAACCTTTGACAGTCGGTCTGTGAGTTTCCTCCAGTAGGCTTGGACCGTATTGAAAATGTTATAGGTATCTTAAAGAGTTAAAAAGTAATGACTTTAGTAGGTAAACATTATGAAGGGAATTTTTAATCACTGAAGACAGGCAATCTTGCATCAAAATATTTTTGAAAAGTTCTGTATTTCTTGAACTTTGTTTCAATATCTTCCAATCGACCAAGCATAACTTACTTATTGAGTGTCTTGAAATAAAACTGACTAACTTATTTTAAAGTCAATAATATGTCAAAACACTTAACAAGTACATTATCTTGCCTCTTTGGAGCAGTTACTGTGAAAATGTATACACATTATTGTCTGTGTATGTTTATTTATGGGACATTAGTGACAGTTTAGGTGTATGGGGGGACCTTGACACTGTCTCCAGAACTGCCTATGTTCCTGCCACATTACCTTGATCCCTGCAAAGACAGATAGTCTGTAAAGTTTCATGGGAGAATCTGTAAAAGAGTAAACATGACCATATATGGTGCAAAGAAGGAAAAGAAGTCATACTGTACAGTCATGCAACCATGAACAATGCATTTAGTAAAACCAGGAATTCCCATTGAGATGAGATAAATTTGTTCCCCCTCTTTTGTCCCCCCTTTATCCTGCAGACATTTAGGTCATTTTGCCACTAGATGGTGACCCACAACTGCTGTGATTTGATAAACCCTTGCTTGTAGGATTGTAGAAAAATATGCCCTACAGAGCAAAGTTTAAAGGACAAGGATTTTGAAATGTAATCCAATTTAATTCAAGACTTGTTATAATGAATATATAACATAGAAATGAAGGCCTCACTAATAGGTGTACATATAGAGAGACAGGTATTGTTAAGAAAACTCTCTTTTTACATTTAAATGTATTTTGGCATACTGTTTGTCATTCACATGTAGGATATGCAGTGTCTTAAATATTTCAAATGTTTGTTTTAATTCCATCCGTTTTTAAAAGTACGCCTACATGCACATTTATTATTGTTGATAGGTCAACCACTCTTTCATGGTTTCTGCCCAAATTGCCCCCTTTGATGTGTAAAATTCCATAGCTTGCATAGCTTCCTTACCTTGAGACACCACTGTGAGAGACCTAAATGTTTTAATGTGTTGTGTTGACTCAGGCCTACTTTGGTTACTTCTCTGCACTTGTACAACTTTTTGCTTGAAAAACAGCAATAAATGAATGACAGAAGAGTAGCCTACTACTGTAAAAAAGTAAAACGCATGAGTTTAATGTCGATTAAACAAGTCAATTGTATCAGTTAGTGAAGGATATTTTGGTCTGTATTAATTGAGCCCCTTTTCACGAGTTGTCTTTGGCTTTACTAATAAACTGAGCTTGCTTACCTATCAAACGTTTATAGTGGTAAACAAACCGGTATATTAATATAGACCTATCGACTTTAATACAGGTGAAACACCACTGCAAATAACGGTAAGATATTGACAGTGTGCACTAAGTTGTTTTCTTTCTTTCAATTATTTTTGAGAAGACGAAGTTCTTGCCCTATACCAGACAAACTACCGTATATCCCTAGCAACCAGTGCCCTCGGCCCTGCTAGCAACCATACGTTTCCATGGAAACATGTACACTCAGCCACAGGTTTGACTTCATGGGCAGTGAAGGAACATTTAAAAAGACCAGTAGCGATCACACGATGAAGTTTTGCGAAGGAAAGAAACACTTGAATACTCAGTTGTCAGTTTCAGCTTGTGAGTACTTTCGTACACGTTACATGAACGGTTGCTAGCTTGCTCAGGCTATATTTTGAAAGCTAGGCTTTCGTCAAGCGTTAACGTTAGCAAAGAAAGAAATCCATGACATAATCCCAAATTTTACTCCCAAATATTTAATGTATTAAGTTTTGGAGTTAAATAATGCATTCTAACAACCATCAGTCTGACACGAGTTTATTGAAAAATTGGATTTAAAGTGGTTTCTCAAAACGTCCAAATGTATGATGTATTGAATGTTGTTGTTGCTTACAAGATGTTACTTTCAGGAAAATACCACTGAAGTAAACCCTACAAAGAAATGGAAGACGAATACTGCAGGACCATTCGCCTGGTAAAGCAGAGTAATTGATTATAATCTGTAACTTTTACTCTAACCTTTATTTTAATTATCCCACTAAATGTATCTGTCTCCTTTTACAACCTCTTCTTTCATCTCTTCATCCAACTGAAGTTGTTTATCCGTTGTGTGGCTCTTCCTGGTGTAACGGAGGAGCTGTGGACAGAGGATGATGAGAGGGCTTTGGATCAATTCATTGTTGACAGCACAATCTCAATCATGGTGGTGTATCTGGACACTGACTCCAATCTGCGGGTAGAATACTCCATACCTGTACAGGTAAAGCTAACTTGACTTTCCACATTCAGCCATTAGTCTGAGAAAGTGAGCATGTGCTTGCCAGATTCCATCAGAGAAAGGTTGATAATATTTTATTTCCCGAAACAACAAGACGTGAAAGCCTTGTACATCAACACATGTACAGCATAAGTGATTAAACCTCTTCTCAGTAAAATGTGGAATAGGAAAGGTTTGTTTGACTGAGCACTCCAATACCCTGTTAATGTTTTAGAACTTGTTTGGGCTGGAGGAGTTGTTGACCTGTTATCGTACTAGTTGCCGTATTACATCATGGCGACATCTATTTACAACCTTTCCTGGTCTTTCAGGTCAGGGTTATTTAAACACCTGTATGAACGTACAGAGACTTTAAAATGTATTTTACATGGACAGGTGGTGGAGCAGCTGTCCTATTTTATCCGCAAACCAGGAGCCATAATCACAACAGAGACATTTGATGCAGCTGTACAGTTTGGCACGCTTCGAGAAGACCCCATCCAAAGACTGCTCAATGACATGATGTGTTTGCATGCACCACAAATTGCCCTCTCAACCTACAGCCAGAAGAGCATCAAAGACAACTATACCAACAACATGCACTGCTTCCTTGCCAGCCTTTTGGGTTTGTAATTTTAGAGAAAAGTGAGAGCTGCACAGTTTTCATCTACAAACTTTTGTCAAGGTGTTATCTTGGGCCTGCTATACTGCTACTCGGAAGTGGTTTCCTCTTTGTTATATGTCATAAAACAGTACAATCAAATTTTTATTTTATTTTTAAATGTAAGAATCCTTACTTTGTCCCGAACATCAAAATGCCCCATCTCATACAAATGGTTCTCTCTATATTATACAAAGAGAAACACTATTTTCTTGCAAGAAATCTTTATTCAAAGATTCTGTATGATGACGATTTTGGGTATGAGAAGAGTTCTGGTTTTTGTTTGGAGTCTAATTTAAATTATTCGCTAGCCTTAAACAGTCCATAAGAGATCAAAAGAGGCGTGATGCATCAGCTTTAACACAATCCTGGGTCATATTGACTATGTCTTACGACTATTAAGACCTTAAAACATTTTTATGAAAAGACATCATACAAGTTAAGCTAACAGTCTATTCTTAGATGTAGTTTCTTTACTCCAGCTCAAATTGTAGTTAAATGGTATTTTCTGAAAGCAGTCAGTCTGAATCACTAATTATGTTTTGAAAATGTCTGTGCTCCTGGAAAACGTCTTAAAGGTCCCATATTGTGAATTCTAGTTTTATATGCTCTTTAGTGTGTTTTCCAGGTGTCCTGTTAGCAGTAGCAATAGCGGCATAAGCAATAGCCCCCCCTTGTTGAAAAATTGTGACATCACAAGACAAAGATGTCACTGATCCAAGCCCATTGACTCATTGGAGCAAGCACACGCTCCCCTCGGACTGACTGTAGCATTCCCAATATGGAAAAAATGGCGGGACATATCCGAGAACAAAGCCAAATGACTGACCTTGTTTTGAATCTGAGCATTAGAAACACAGGCAGATGAGAGAGCACATGAAAACAGACACTTTCTTCTATCATTACTTTGAACAGTTAACTAAACAATCCTGTACAGAACACAAATTATATAATACATTGTAGATGGAGGTGCCAACATACAGGTTGGACTCTATGATGCTGGTTCACTCAGATGATATCCCTTATTTCTAAATATTACAGAGCTGCATGGATTTTCAATTTCTATTTTAATGTTATTTGTTTTTGTGCAGATGATATGTATAAGAAGATGGGCAGCACGGTGCTGTATATCCCAATGGAAGCTCTACAGTTCAGCCCTGAGGAGGCGAGAAAGGACAAGAAGCTGGTACAAAGAATGGAGAGTAAGTCTGATCTGTCTCTGTGGGGTCCATTGTACCTGTACCTGTTCAAGGCATCATATGTATGTCCCTGTGACTTCTTGCCTCCAGTATGCATGTCACAGGCGTAACAGGGGGATGAAGTTATTGGATATATTATTTGTGTGTGTGGAACTCCCAATGTTTATTTATACAATATGCTTCAACAACACACCAATATTAAGACATTACATCATCAACATGAAAGTACAAGATGTAATGATGGCAGAGATGTATTACAGCACTGCCTGCTAATAATCAACAAACCTTTGCTTCATTTATTCTTCAGTTTTTAAGCGTTCTTCTTCTTTGCCTTTCCTCCGTTCTTTCCACTTAGTTGTTAATCATGTTTTTTAGGTGTTGTGATCCACTGGACAGATCAGATCAAGGACCTTCTGAATGATGAAGAAGTAATGGAGATGGGGGACACCTGTGGCCCACTGCAGGAGATAGCATTCTGGAAGAGCCGCTCTGCCAAGCTTCTGGACATCAGCCTGCAGCTGAAAAAGCCAGAGGTCAAACACATCCAGAGGATCCTGCAGCTCTCAAAGTCCATCTATGAACAGCGCTTTATCAAACTGGCCAAAGAGATCCAGGTATTTACAGTCTTCCAAATCTACAGTCTAAACTGACGTATATCTCCAGTAAGGTGTAACTAAGGTGTAATATGATTGCAATAAAATATAATGTAAGATAATGTTAAGTAAGATAAGATAACTTTACAGAGCATTTGTTTGCAAAATACTGTAATTCTGTGTGACCAAATATGCATCTACACTGATGGAGGAAGTGAATGTAAAATACTTAAAGACTGCAGTGCTGCTCTATGACCCAATGGCTTCCTATGCAGAAAGTTGGAAAACAATCATATGAGCCTGTGTGTTAGCATAACTGAAGCATCTGAGAAGATCTGTGATAAAAATAACCGTAATGATAGTTATTACTTTTTTCATCCATCAACTGTGTGTGTGTTATCTCCAGGATTGCTCTTTGCAAGCAAAATCCAACCTGACCTACCTGTCCATACTGAAGGAGCCCTTTGAAGAGCTTGCCAAGCTCAAGCCTAACCAAGTTGCTCCAAACCTGTGTCACATTGTCAGTCTCATTCGTATCATCTGGGTAAACTCCACCCACTACAACACTAATGAGAGGATCACCGGCCTCTTCCGCAAGGTACCTGCATTTTCTTTCATCAGAGTATTTACAATTTTTCTTTTAAAAGCCTCTTTCTATTAATCAATTTGTTTGTATCCATCACTGACCATTGAGTGTACACACAATTAGAAACTCAAAAGGTCCACTCATCAAATTTCCAATCTGTCCAGGGTCCGGAACAGTGACGTGTAATTCCAAAATTAAAACTAAGAACAAAAAAAAGGCATTGCTAACTAACTTCCTGCATAGGAAAAAAGCGCTCATGGCCATAATGAGTTGCCATAGTGATGTTAAATAAAAGTTGACAGGAGTTGATATTTTAAGTTGGATATTTGTCTCAGTTCGTATTTCATTGAGTACTCCTGCTGTAGGGTTTCAGTCTGTTATTGTTTTTGAAGCTACAGACCGATTCTTCAAATAATAAAGCATACATGTATACAAATCATATAGATACCATATATGTAATGAGTCAGAGTGTCTCTGTTATTGCTTATTGTATTTGACATGTTTTGGTTTTCTGCTGTGTTGCAGATGAGTAATGAGGTCATCAGCCTGTGCTTTAAAAGCATCTCTCTGGACAGGATCTTTAAAGGTTTTGTGTTATCCAGCAAAAAAAACCTTAATGACTGTATCCAGTGCTTCCTGTCCTGGAAGGAAATTTACCAGAATGCATCAAATGTTTACAACAAGTATGAGAAATCTCCCCCCTCCCCCCAAAAATAAGCTTTTATTTGTAGTTTTTCACAGAAAGGTTTTTTTGAGTTTCATCAGTCACCATGACTTCTTGAGAATTCAAATTTAGTAATGTTGCAAAAAACGTATGTTTTTGTTCTTTTATAACAGTTAATGTTAAAGGCAGGAAAAAATAGGTAAAATTTTACACTTTTTAAGATTTTGTTTCAAATTGTCTTTAGGTCCTGACAGAAATGAATAACCTGTGCTCTGAAAAAGAAACAAAGAAAATCCGTCATCCGTAGTGGATAAACTCATAAAAACATTGACCAGTGTCTGCACTCGGTTCAAGTTTTATGAACCAATCAAGCCTCCCTCTCTCCCTATTCCTTCTCTACTCCATGCATGCAAGAGACTGCACTCAAAACATGAGCTGAAATCTGCTTCTGGACCAATGGTGCTAGGGCATGTAAGCGAGGGGGACTTTTGAGGGAGCACAGAGGGGAAGGGGTGGGTGAAGACGGAGCACGGAATGACGGAATGCTACTTTTAAAATCATGCTATTTTTTCAAAATTACCTACCCTGTCTTTAATATTAACTTCATGTAATTATTAGTAGAAATAACTGATTAACTCTGAATATATACTGATTAACTCTGAATATATCACAGCTCTTATATATTTAAAAGTTGTGATGTAGTTGGTTTTCAGACTTCCTTTTGAATCTACACAGTTTGTTCACGGACTCTCTGTCCTCCTTCTGCTCATGCTGTCTTTTGTTTTGACATAAGATGTTCCCCGAAAGGCTGGATATTGGACCAAGCCAGCATCTTTGTGGTGGTTGATGCTTTTGTTCAGAGGTTCAAAGACCTTCTTGAGGTAATCTTCACTCAATCACACAAACATTAAAGGTCACATATTATGCTCCTCATCAACGAGTTGAAATACGTTTCGGAGAGCACGGACTTTTTCTCGTAAGATAGGCCAGGGACACATATGATATCTTCAGGTTTACCTTGCAGAGTTTTAGGAACAAAATGGAGGCCACATTGTGCTTACAATGGTTTATAAACACGGATCTCACCCTATCACAGCTACTTCCTTTATCTGATATTTCAACCTTATTACATGTAGCTATGCTTCTTAATTAGGCTGCATTTCCCTCATTGGTTTTTCAAAGTTATTGTGTCAAATATAACGTTTTAGTGGTATTGATTTGTTTCATCCTCATTGTGATATGAACACAGTCCCAGTGTAAGATGTATCTGTCGGTGGTTGTCTTTTTCCCTCTTCGTATCAACTTCATATTTCTACATAATTTTTAGCTTTTTTTCTCCACTGTAGTTAAGTTTCGTTTTGTGAAAATCATCCCATATAGATCTAGGAGATAGGACCTCACTAAATCCTTTTCTTGCATGACTGTACACTTTTTTTGTAGGTATGTGACTGCCAGCATCAGTTTGCCCGGTGGGAGGATGGTCAGCAGAGGCCCATGCCATGCTTTAGTGGAGGACAAGGACCAGAGTTCACCCGGTCCCTCCTGGAGCTAGAAAGCATCTTCCACCGTGGCCTGCAGAACCTGGGCTCTGTCATTGAGAGCATCTTTGATGTCGAGAACACCATTTGGTTCAGAGAATTCAACAGGTATGTGTGTCTCTTTAACCTGCCCGATTACCAAAAAAATATGCATATAAATTGAAGTATAGAGGACAATTCAAAGGTATTTCTTTGTTTTTGTGACTGTAAAAAACAAATGAGGGAACAAGGGGCAGTCTAATTCCCTGAGCATATGTTGAGAGGATTCCTTACTTGAGATGGAACGCTAATAGCGCAAAGACGTGCTCTGGTGCTGTTTTCACATTGATAAGATATTTTCAATACATTTAGTTGATATTTAGTTTAGAACACAATTTTCATAAAAACCATCACTTGGCACCTCTCGAATAAAAAGCAAATTATTAGTGCCTTTAGAGAGTTGGTGCTAATAAATAATGGAAGTTGTCTGTGAATACAGTCCAAATATTTGATTTACTTTATGGTTCTTATAATGGCATAATACTTAGGTTCAGGTGTCAGGAGGTAAATAATGGCACATACAGGCACAGTCTTGTGACATGTGAAATCGTCTGTGGCTGCAAGTCAGTTGGAAGTGAAGAGTTATTTTATCTGGACAGCCTCCTTTACGGACAATAAACCGCCTTTTCGCATTTGAACATCACAATAAACTGCAAAAGAGCCGGATCCAGTCCCCTACCAGCTTTTAACTATAAATGATTCAGCTGAGTGTGGCTTTGCAGCGACAGTAGAGGTGATCGCAGCATTTCTTCACAATCATCCTGGAAAGAATAACTATGTTGCCTGAGCCAAAAATGTGATTCGGACTTAAAGCATTTCCTGGTGTGAAATGGAGCCATAATCTGCCAGTGAAAGTATTCACCAACCTGTCCTGGAATTCTATTGGATCTTACATGCTTTGCAAGTCTTTCTGCTCCTCTCTTGATGTCACGAAAAAGGTTGTATATATTTGAAAGATGCGGTTTAGCCAAACTCCTTCCCTCTAACGTTTCAACTACGGGACGAGTGGCTGAGTTCAGCAAAGGGTTAATCTCCACAAAGCAGACGGAAGGTTGCACTATCTCTGTTTATGTTGATCTCTTGATCCATCCATCCATCCTCCTGTTTATTCTTATAGCTGCAATATCTCCTGGAGGAAATGCATTTGATTTGGCACGGACATCTACTTGGACTAATATTTTCCAACTAATAATTTCCACCTGCACAAAAAAAGCCCTTCAAGTGTGCGTTTGATTTTGTGTTTCTGCTCCAATGCTTCAGCTCGTGTATTTATGAACTGCTCATAATGCAAGTGTTGTTGTATTTGATGTTAAATGTGTGTTTGTGTTTTTTTGTATATGTTTCTGTTTGGAATCACAGGTTTCGTGCAGTAGTAAAGGATCTGGAAATGATGATGCAGAACCTGATCACTTCGATTTTTAAGACAGTAAACACAGTGGAGGAAGGAGTTCGCCTGCTACACAGTTTTAGGCCAATGTCTACTCGAGAGGTGACACTCTCACACACAGACAAGTGCTTACAAAACAAATTTCTCCTTTTTAATTTCTGTTCCTAGCCCAGGGTGCTTTATTGCCTCTGTCTCCCACTCAAGCTTGGCAGGTTCCACGCATTATTCAAATGTTAGCCTCCTCTACATGAAGTGTAGCATGGTTTTCTCTCAGATTGATCTAAGTCTAAGACCTTCTCTTTTTAGAATGCAGAGTAGTACGAGGCAATGCTCACATTTTTTTCTGTTGTGATTTATTTTGATTTTTTGATTTTTTTTTGTTGTTGTTGGCAGTATTAATAGAGAGACAGGAAATGGAGTGAGGAAGGAATGACGTGCTATGAAGTGTGGGGGTTTTAATGTAATCAGTTCCTCTGCAGCAACACATTCTGTGTACGTGGGTTTCAGGCTCAACCTTTTAGCTGTCCATTTTCCCATATTCCATTTTTTTTGTTTTTCATTTTGTTGCTTGTGCTTAATGTTTGTTTCATGTTCTGCTAAATCTCCAATTTATTGTACTGGAAATGTAGCTGGATTGGTTATTGTTTGTCTGACTTGTGGTCTCTGCTTTTAGTTTAAACTTCTTTTAAAATAAGGTATCAAGAGGTCTTTCAGAATCCAGTGTGTTTCTTGTGGAATTCATTTCCAAGTAAATGGCATCCTTTCTTTCTTTCTTTCTTTCTTTCTTTCTTTCTTTCTTTCTTTCTTTCTTTCTTTTGTCCGTCTTTTTAATTTTCTTTCATTCTCAGGCTATAAGACGCACCACAGAAGAGAAGGCCGAGGAAGTGTACAATGTCTTCTCCAAGGAGCTTAAAATGGTCACAAAGGAGTTGAACCAGACGACAAGAGTTTGCCCTGACCATGTACCTCTGATATCAGGAAAGGCCCACTGGTTGAGGGCCCTCAGACATCGCCTAGACAAACCCATGGAGGTGAGACAGCTTGTGCTTGCTACCACGAGCCAATAGACTTGGATCAGTGACATCATCGCAATATGATATCACACTTCAATTTTGACGGAGGGGGGCTAGGGACCAAGCGTTTCATGCAGCTCCTGCTACTGCTACTGCTAACAGCAGGACGTAGGAGAAGCAGTGTTTCCACTGACTTCGAATTTTTGCACATAGATGTGACTAAACATGTACAAGACACCTGGAAAACACACTAAAGAGCATATAAAATAAGAAAAAGCTAAATACGTTTATTTATTGAATCTCTTTGTGCACAAGCAGGGTGAAAGCAAAACACCTGTAACAAAATCTTTACATATTAAGTTTGCAATAATTTAAATGTGGGCATTTGTAAGCCCCTTTTACATTGCTTATTCAAGATGGGACTGATACCCATCCTTAATGTAAATCTCATACAAGTATAATGGTTGTAAGAGGCGAAACAGAAACAGGCGTCACTGTATACATCCGTAGATGGAACTGCATTGTGTGAGTGTTTGTTTTTGCTGTGCCTCTTCAGCAACACTATACTGTAACTATGTGTCCGTAGGACACTAATATTATGACCTTTAGAGGTTCCCTGTAGACGTGAAAAAGTGATGAGTCCCAATGTAAATAGGACTGTTGTGCATTATCATTAATGAACCCCTGTCTGAAGCTCTTTCTTGACTTTCATTCTGCTCACTGTCTTTCCCTTTCAGTTGTTTCAAAAGGCCCATTTTGTGCCTGAATCATATAGCCGCAAGCAGCTCATTTTCTCCAACGGCCAAATGGTGCAGGTTTTGGATGAGTTGGTGAGGAAGAATTTTATCATGTGGAGCCAGAAGCTGGACGGTCAGTACATCAAGAGGCTTGAAGAGCCGCTCATGGTGCGCCGCAAGGAGAAGACCACCAAGCTGGACATCAATTTTGACAGGTGAACACACAAACAACACTTCTGCATCCGCAGCAAAATCAACATTATAATAAACAAGGCAGAGTCGGTAATTTTCAAAAACTCTGCGCTCCCTCAAAAGCCCCGCCCCTCACTTACATGCCCTAGCACCATTGGTCCAGAAGCAGATTTCAGCTCATGTTTTGAGTGCGGGCTCGTGCATGCATGGAGAAGAGAATGAGTTCGAATTGGTTCATAAAACTTGAACCAAGTGTAGACATTGGTTGAAGTTTTAACGAGTTTATAGCTGCTGCAGGTGACAGATTTTTTTCGTTTCTTTTTCAGAGTACATGAATTGTTAATTACTGTCAGCACTTGGAGGAAATGACCTACCCTGCCTTTAACTGTCATTTGTTTATGAAACCCATACTTTGTGTATCTCTCTGAATCTTTGCTCACACTGTAGTTATAGATACAAAAACATAAGTCGTTTTAGTGCAGCATACAATCATGTGAAACCAAAGCTAATCAACACAAAGTATACTAAATAGAAGACACACTGTAGCATGAACAGTACATGTGCTCATTACATATTTGTTCTTTGCGTTTCTTTTGCAGAAGTCTATTGAACATGCTTTCTGAGATCCAGTACTGGGATCGACTGAAGTTTGAGATCCCACAGAGTGTATCTGACATTTGTCAGGACAAAGAGGTCTTCAGAGCCCTGAGAGAGGGAACGCTTCTGTTGATCAGAGACTATAACAGGTTGAACACACTCACAAACACTGACATTCAATAAACCTTGTTTGTACTAGGGATGGGTACGAAAACTCGAGAACTGTGTGTGTGTGTGTGTGTGTGTGTGTGTGTGTGTGTGTGTGTGTGTGTGTGTGTGTGTGTGTGTGTGTGTGTGTGTGTGTGTGTGTGTGTGTGTGTGTGTGTGTGTATCAGGATCATTGGAATGCTGTCTCCTGAAGAGCAGGGTCTGTTTCGGGAGCGGATTCGCTTCTTGGATAAGAAGATTCAGCCGGGGTTGTCAAGGCTCCTGTGGTTGTCAAAGGGAGCTTCAAACATCTTCATCCGAGAGTGTCTTGTATACATTGAAAAGGTTTGTACATTAGTTCAGCACATACTGATAGAGGCAGGTATACAGTTGTGCTCATACTGAATCAACTTTCTCCGTGTTGGCAGCGGCAAACCAAAGATTATGGGAGGGTATAAAGGGAGTGATGTGGGGATTAAATCCTCTATCTGACTGAACATATGTGATTGTTAAAAGAACTTTATTTTACTGTAGAACATACTCACCACAGCAGGAGATGGATGAATGAGGGGATTTTTATTTGGGTTTATCAGAGGATTGGATCAAGGTTGCTGAAGAGCCCTCAACTGATCTTGAATCTACAGTATTCCTGGTCCAGTAAGAAATCGTCATCTCATTTCTCCACAGGTCCAGTTGATAGTCAATGAATACAAAGTATCCAATCTATCAATTTCCAAACTCTGTCGCCAGATGAGTGAAGCACTACTGATTAAACTTGTTGGAAAGACTGTGTACAGGTAAGTAGAGATATCTGTTAAGGACTTCTTCCCGATGGCAATAGATTGCAACTATGTGACAGTTAATACACAGGAGGTTAAAAGAGTACACTATATTGTGATTACATTTTTTTGATGGCATCTTTTCCAATGAGTTGAACTAATTCAAGAATGGAATTTGTCTAAAAAGAAAACAATTCTCTCTTCAGTCTTGTTATTTCTACACAATGGGAGTCAAGACTGACCAACACTGTCATAAAAGTAAAACCCTGTAAAAGGCTGCTTGTCCTCTCAATCTGAACTGATTGTATTCAGTCTAATCAAACTTAATTGGACACAAACATGTGTGGACTTTACAATTGCAGTTATTGTTAGCCATGCAACTTGTTCACATTGAAGTGTGCAACCCTTTCAGCAATTAAACATGTTAAAAACCTTATTTGCTACTAATATAATCAAATCACAATACTTGGGAGCCATGCAAAATATTGCAGTATCAACTTTTCCCCCCACCACTACTCTTAAGCAATGGCCACAAGTGAATAGCTCGACTTTTGTTTGTTGTTTGCAACCTGTTCTTTTGTTCAGGAACCAGGAGTTTGAAGATGACCAGAAAGCTTACCGGCAAAGCCAACTCCAAATACTGCGCTCAGCACACCAGGATATTGTTGATACCATGAACCACATTCACAGCACCTTCTCTGGTGATGGACCTGAGGTCTGTACTTTGTATACTTGGCATACATTCACTACTGGAAGCATTCCATCTGAAGTGTTCTTGTATTTAACTGTAACCTGAAATGTAGTAATGGTGTTATTTAAGAAGTGTGATAAATGGTAAGTGTGCAAGGTTGAAGCAGGAGCTTAGAGTTTTAAAACCCTAAAGTTTGGGATTTTTTCAGTTGAGTTGTAAAGCACTTGAAAAATGCTTAATTTTGCAAGTTACAAGTTAGATGTGGAAAAAAGTTTCAGACTGACAAGATTTAGTTGAGTACATTGAAACCACTTGATAACTGCTAATGTTTCCCTCTTAAAAAGTAATTACTGCCTTTTCACCTGCAACTGTAAACTGGTCAACAATCGAGTTTTATTTAAAATGTGTAAACTTTGGTGCTTTTTGTGTAAGGTCCAAGAATACTGGGTTCACTACACAGAAAAGGTGGACAACATGGTTGAGGAAGCCCTAAGGAGCAACATCAAGCAGTCGATGAAGAAGCTATCCAGGGCCATCAATGGAGAAGGCAAAACATCACCCAATCCGTTGTTCAAAGTCCTAGTGGTACTACTCCAGACAACCTCTGAATCTCCACCAAAGGTAACAGCCATCCTCTTTCACCAATTCTGTCACAGGATTTTGATTCATTATGGTGGCAGTAGTTGGTCTGTCAGGACCTGGGACAAAGTTCCCAGTGTGGACAAAATGTGTAAATTGGGACTGGTGGAGGAGTAAAATATCACCCTTTACTTTTATTTCTCTTGCCATAAACTACTGTAGTATAACTAACAGTGTTCATACTTTCTTTATCACCTATCATCCATCATTTTATTTTGCTGTGAGATCAAACAGTCAACTATGTGTGCTGGGTTCTTCTGTTTCCTAACAGATTGAGTTCTCCCCAACACCAGGAAAACTTTCTCAACTGGTGAACATTTTGCCTCAGCTCATACACACAACCTCAGGATTCAAACGTTTGCCTGAACTTCTCTCTGGGAAAAAGTCAGAGGGGAATCCCATTTATATCAACTTGGGTAAGAACTTTTTTTTCTCATATTTAATTTGCCTTTTGCCATCTATACAATATGTAGAATGTTATGACAGTGTTTACATTAAAATATCCAATGTTATGTAGCAGAGAGAACTCCCGTGATTCCCTACAAGCCTCGACTCCATATTTTGATATTGTTTGAGATTCATATTGTATCTTTAACTTTCTATCTTTGGTTAGTTTTTGCTCATCTAACATTTTTTCATTTTTTGTATCAAAGGCAGTGTCCTCATATACCACATATACATCTGGCTTGTTTTTATTGGGTGATGAGCTCTGATCTATGAATGATACCCTTGTACATAATATGATAACACAACCACACTGCGGTGTCTTTATGTGACATTCACTCCATGCTTCTACACTTGTTGCTGTTTTCAAACTGGTCCTCTATGTTCAGAACAAGATGAGGAGATTCAGAAGATTCAGGCAGCTGTTTCCACGGGGATGACCACAAATTTGAGCCACCTGCAAGCCTATCTGAAGACCTGGGACAAATACAGGGACATCTGGCAAACCAACAAGGACTCTGTAATACGACGCTACCAGAGACAAAACCCAGGAGTCACTGCTTTTGATGCAGATATACAAAGGTACTGTGCTAAGAAAACTCAATCTGCTAAAACCTCACCAAACCTGATTTAATTTTTTACAAAAAAAGTTTGGCAAAGAAGAATAGGACCAAACCAACTCATGCTAACTTTTGTTTAGGTCCCACAAGTTGGTCTGGGAGGCGTTTTTATTGGATCACAAATTTTAGGCTGGAAAGAAAGGAATGCTTTAAAGTCAATGAAGCGTTTCATGGAGTGAATGAACGTTTTTTTATAAACTTTGTTCTGTCATGTTTTATACCATCTGTGTCACTGTTTTGCATTAAATTAATCTTAAAAATAATAGAATTTTGGGTTGTGAGTTAAATGAGTTGGTAGTAAGAATAGACCAGTTAAGAACCAGTGTGCTGGAGTCAGTTACCTTCTTTTTTCGTTTACCATGACAGCTTATTCACCAGTCTCTTTATTGTAACCAGCAGCGACTTGGATTAAAATCTCTGTACGCCATTACCTACATTTTAATTGTTGCCATTTGCCAAATACGCATTATTGTCAGTAGGTAGTCTTTAATATATCCTGCTTAACATTTAGCATGCTGTAATCTCTTTCATGTTTCCATTATCTTGTTCAACCTCAGATACACAGAAGAGGCCAACAGCATTGAACAAGAAAAGACAGTATTGGCAATCCGGTTTATCACGCTGGACTGTTCACCACTCAAGTCCTCTTTGATACAGCACTGCAGCGAGTGGCAAACCAAGTTCACTCAGCTGCTCAGCCACATGGCAAGCAACCGCCTTAAAGATCTTCATGACTCTTTGCAAGACAGTGCTAACAGGTGGGGAGTAAATGAAAATATTTTATTTTGTGTGATATATTGTGTGTTTATTACAAGCAAAACAGAGAAAAAGAAATGTCTGAAGAAAGGTCTCAGACTCAAACTCAGTGTGTCAACATTTATTTACATTTGTTTTTTACCCCAGTTTATTTGATTGTCTTCTTGTATTTTATTTGTCATCATATGTTGATCATTTTACGTTCCAGTGGATTTAACTTTTAATAGACTTACTGTATAGAGCTGGTTTTTCCAAGCTGGAAAAACCTTTTCCGAGCTGGCTCATTTCCACTTTTTAACTGAATACAAATTATTTTAAAAAGTTTCCTTATTAAGTCATGATTATAAGATAAAATATAAAAATTATCAGATAAAAAAAATTACTTTTAAGCTAACAATTCATAATTTTTCGATAAAATGTCAACATTATAAGATTAAAAATCATATTTATCAGATAAACATAATTACATAATTAGAGATAAAAAGTCGAAATTAAGAAACAAAAAGTCATTATTATGAGGTAAAGTGAAGTAATGATGAGATCAAATGTCAAAACTATGAGTTACGATCCACTGGTATTAAACTGCATCCCCTCACTGGGATGTTAATTATATGCAATCCTAAACAAGGTAGCTCTTTCTGGTAAATGTTAGATGCAAGATGAATAGTTATATCTTTTTACTTGGTCGTCTCTTGAACTTTACACATAATAACATTACTGCGTACATAGCATTGATGTTACCGCTTAAATGTCAATTTTACACACAATTATTTTGCAGGCTAACATTGACGGAACTTAATGTGTTTACACTCGCTGCTCACCCTAAAATTTTTGACATTTTGGGGAGTTTTGTGCATGTGTGAAACACCAAAGTTGTTTTGTGTGTAGTGGACAGGAAGTATTTCAACATAATCTTTCAGTTAAAAGATGACTCAGGAACCATATATTGTCCAGCATTCACCCAAACCATGATTTACCTTCTCATTGCTTGCCTTTCAAAGTACTTACTATTAGTGCTCATGGCATTTGAATCAAACATGAGCATAGCTGGGAAGAATTTACAAACTATTGAATAATTAAAGATGTATAATACTTTCCCTCACGTTATGTGACTTTTGATTGTTTGTGTTTCTAGGCTGTCACAACCACCCCAAACATTGGAGGAGCTTGAGGAGAGCCTGAAGCTCTTAGAGACCCTAAAGAGCAATTTGTCAAAAACTGAGGCTCAAATTCCTCTTATTCATGATCAGTTTGCTATTCTGGACAAATATGAGGTCCTTGTGGAGCTGCCTGTAAGTACCCCGCTCATCAACAAACAAATATACAGTAAGAAAGTCTTTGCCATGTAATCACAATGATCGCAGTATATTTCAGACCAGGAGATTAAACCTTTCACCATTAGCATTATTTCTACCCTTAATTAAAATAAATCACCCAAATCAACTTGAATTGAAATCATGGAAATTGAAACAGGATTGGCAATTCTGTTTTTCTGTCTAAAAAAGGAACAAAAAAACCCCACTTAAATAATAAACCTAAAGGGTATTTTGAATAATTACCTTATAAAAGTCCTGTGAAACCAAATCCTATTGACCTATTCAATTGGACTTTATGGAATAATCTTTTAGACTAAACATTCAAAATATTCAACATCCATTAGAAACAAAGACATAAAGAAACATAAAGACTGTCATCAAATTCAAAATATCCTCATATTCTAATAAACACCTCCTAACAATCAGTGAACCTCTCTGAAATAAAGAAATAAACAATAATGCAAATAAAGAAAAGATTGTAATGAACACCATGTACACAAAGTAACGCTTACTCTCCAATTGCTCTCTGATTTCCAAAACTAAACGCAGTTTTAAAAGTAAAGTGAAATGCATATACAAATAAATCATTTTAAATCAACATGACTTTTAAGAACAAGGCGGTGAAACATGGACTAAATTAACCTCATTGTGTATGTTGTAAAATAATCCCACTGTCTATGATTTGGTGTGAGCCATGACTGGCTCGTCAACTTACTTATAAAAGCTGTTTAAGTGAGGGACTATAGAGAAGAAGAACTACTGTAAAATCCGGTGTATAAAACACACTTTTAATGCATATTTTTCATCTTAACATGACGCGATTAAAAAAATCATCCCCATCCATTGTGTAGTGAAGGCCGGCTGCGCCACTTTTTAACATCTTTTCTTCTTCACGAGGTTATAATCCTGCAGTTACAGAAAACAGAGGCATACTATTCTGTAAATAAACCTTGCTCTTATGATTAAAATAGTTCTATATTTAAGTTAAAAAGTGACCAGTGGATTCTGACAGAGAGCTTGGTGTCTAGTTGTGCAAACTCCCACAAGTGAAAATAAACGAAAGTCTCTGTGCTACATATTTCACGGTAAAAAGCCTTCCTTTTTCGTTTATTTTGGTGTCCTGAGCTGTATTTATCAGGTGGGTTTCGCTGGAAACACTCTGGTCACATATCTTACAGGAGTATGGTTTCTCTCCAGTGTGCACCCTCACACTGGAAAAACTCAAAGAGCAACAGGGATGCTCAGAAACTGAAGACAGTTTTAACTTTTTTTTCTCTCTGAGAAACTTTTAAAACAAGGCGTGTCTTATATAGCAGTGGGACTTATTTTACAGATTTTACGATACTGTATTCACTGCTTATGTGAATGTCGTGTCATGCACTGTAAAGCTATGAGCAAACTAAAGAGCGCTACCATTAGCCTGCTAACACAACAATGTAGCTCCAGACAAGGACAATTTTGTCCGCTACTTGCACTTTACATTTAGTGCTTAAATTATGCTCTGTTCCAATTTGATAACTCCTTTTAGAAAATGTGAGGGGAGAGGGGTTGGACAAGTGTCACTGTAAGAGAGTGGAGGATTAAGTACTTTTAACTCTCTCTTGGATGACCCACAGGTGCAGAATATGCGCGAGGTGCTGAATGAAGAGTGGGTGTGGTTCCAGCAGGTGTTGATTGAGAGTGATATCTCACTGCAAAAGCACAAGGAGAAGTTCAAGAACAGCTTGATCCTCTCCTCTGAGGAGCTAAAAAAGAAAGTCCAGACAATGGTGCAGGACTTCGAGAGCACAGGTCTCGATCTCTCTGTTTAAACTCATTTCACACCCTCATTTAATGAAGTGTCACATTTCCATGGTTCCATCTCTATACCTTTCACTTACTTTCTAAGTGTGTTATCTGTCCCTACTCACCCTTCACTGATTTATTCCTCTCTCTAACAAAGAGCTTTTTTTTAGATTTTTTCTTCCACTCAATATTTCCTATGCAGCTACTTCTTAAGCTGAAAGGTAGAAGACATATTATAACTTCTGTCCTGTTGTATCAGTATCCTTAATTCCTTTTTTCTTCTTTTTGTACTTCCTCTCTTCTTCCCCATGGTTTTAGGGTGCTTGTATCTTTGTACAAAGATAGTCTTTCCCTTGTTTCTCCACCTTCTTATTAGTTTATTACAAGGGAGGCCTCTCAGTATGTGTAAAGTTGTCTGTATTATTCCACAAAGATACAGTAGATCTTTACAATGTGCTTTTGTTTGTTGACACATGTTTATGTTTTCGTGATTGTAGTGTGTTTGTTTCTCCCTTTATTTTTTTGCTTGAACACGCTTAGGTCCGTTCGACAGCTCGCTTAGCACTGAGATGGCCTTAAATCAAATAGCTAAGCATCATAGCGAACTGGAGGTTCTAAAACAGGAAGAAACCACCATCCTTCATGGGCTGAGCGTCTTTAAGATAGAACAGTCCCACAACAAAGGCATCCGCACACTGGAAAAGGTCTGAAACAGCACTATGCTTATAAGATTCTGATAAACTCACTGTTGGAAAACTGATAGGACATAAGAGAAAGATAAAAAAGTGTAACAAGGGTTTCTAGCTGAATGCCCATCGAGGATGCTGCTTTGGCTTTCCATTATTTTTTATGTAACGAGATGAAACTAAATATTGTGCACACCTGCATATTTTGTACAGGACATAGACCACCTGCAGCAGGTCTGGGAGATAACAAGGGAATGGAATGTCATGTGGAACAAATGGAAGGTTGGTCAGTTTACTACGCTGCGTACGGAAAGCATGGAGAGCATAGCACAGGACATGTTTAAAAAACTCCATCAGCTGCAAAGAGAACTAAAGGTCAGTTTTTTACCACACACTTTGTTGATTGTCTATGATGAGAATCTTCTAAATTACACTTGCTTGTAATGGATCTTATAATGGATCTTATAATGGTCTCTTTGCAGGATAAAGAGTGGAATATAGTCCATTTCTCAAAGAGCAAGATTGAGCAGTTCAAGCGGATAATGCCTCTCATATCTGATCTGAGAAACCCAGCCATGAGAGATAGGTAATGACTTAAAACAGAGTATTAGCATGCATTCAAAATAAACAATAATTTGACAGTTGTAAATACTGAATATTTTAAGGTATAATTTTATGGCAAATTTTAGATTCAAATATGTAATTTAAAAATGAACTAAACCCATGTTATATCTTTTTTTCTTGAGTTATTACATTACCTCAAATATTTCCAACAGCTATCAAAGCCAGAGAAATCCGTAATTTTATAGTTGTGTCATTGGTGGCCGCCATAACATACACAAAATATTTATTGTTACCAAGGAAATACCTGGAGGTTACGTCAAAGACCGCTGCCTAAGCTAGTGGGAGCTGCTACTGAAAGCTGCTGTAGCCTATGTGCTGCTGTGATATAAATGTAATGTAAATAATACTCCGACACATCGTCTATAAACATTCTGTCTTTAACAAGTCCGTTTCGCCTGTTCATATTGACTACAGTCAACATGGAGTTTGTTTTCGCCAGGGGGTCACTGGGGTAATAGCAGAGATAATCACTCCCATGATTCTCCGCCAGCCTCGATATCATCTTCTGTTACTGTTTAGATTGAGAGCCCCCTGGCAGGGGATTTTAAAACTGTTGTCTTGCAACAGCTACCACCTATTAGACAAGACAGGAATTCTTGTTTCCGATCATCATTTACCATTTTACACACAGTATCACTGTATTTGTGTACAAAACACGGTGGAGTTTTAATGTAGTTTAGCTGTGTCGGATAAAAATATTAAAAAATGAATGACACAATGCCGATGAAGCTGCTGATCTATAGGTTTCTTATGTAGTAGTGTAGTAGTGTTTTTGTAAAATGTTTGTTAATGACGTACAGGTCATAGCCCAAAGTTTCCTGGTACATGCTAGCATTTACTCCACCTTTTTCTTTGTCAGCTGACCAGTTGACTGAACCTGAGGTCAAGTTGACTTTCATTTCAATATCACTTTTCTAGGCACTGGAAGCAGATATGTGAAGAGCTGCAGTCCACTTTTGACCAGAACAGTGCTGAATTTACCCTGGAGAAGATGATATCGCTGGGCCTTGACAAGTATGCTGAAAAGATCTGTGATATTTCCGGAGCTGCGAGCAAGGAACTCTCCATAGAGCAGGTCCGATCCCTTTCTGTGGTTTACACTGATCCTTTGTGGATATTTAGCATTAGTGTGAAAACGTGGAGTAAACTCACTTTGTGACGTCAGAGGACTAGAAAAACATTATACAAGTCCATGTCTACTTATTTCTACTTCTCATTTCCTATCTTTTTGTTTTCCATATTTTCAGAGTCTGAATGACATTGTTACGACTTGGAAGGATACACTGCTTGACATAACACCTTACAAAGATGAAGGCCACTACCGGCTGAGGTGAGATTCAAGCCATTAAGGCCTTGGTAGGGATAAAAGTTGTAAATGTAAGCACAGCTTTAAACCAATCCGTATGATTTTACTTACTGTCTGCCTTTCAGTAAGACTTCCTGCAGTTTGTTTACTGTCAGATCACGGAGAAATGGCTGCTGTCACAACTGTTTCAAACAAAATAAAATAAATTCAAATACATAGAGAGGGGAGAACATTAGAGAAATGGTAAGATTGCAATTCAACAAAGAAAGAAAGAAAAGATGATTGAAAGGTGAAGAAGATTTTATTTGTTCGACGTGACCAAACACTTGTATTTTTTGCTAGAAATAGAAAAGAATGAATGACTTCTAGTTTACATTTATGAATCCCGAAAACTAGTGCTTGGAGTATTTTTAGCTACAACAAATGATAAATATTATATTCATTATTATATGTTCAAATGAGCTATGCAACTTCTTTCTTTGTTTAGTTACCCATCTTCAAATTATAGTATGAATCATAAATAAATCAATAAAGTCTGTTTAAATAGCCCAGAAACATCTGTCCTTCTGGAATGATAAAAAACGATAACAAACAAAGTACAAACTGCCAGCAGGGTGAATTAAAACCTTGGGACATGTTCATAAAAAAAGTAACATCAGAATATACTTACAGAGATATGATTCATTTTTGAAATGATACAACAAACAAAAATGGTTCACAGTGTATTGATAGTTTAAAGGCAGAATGTTCAACATTTTACCCACAAATAGAACAGAAATGAAGTTTATCCTCTGTAAATGTCTCTCTGAGTTATGTGAGTGAGAAGTGTGCTGTAATTGTGTTGGAGCCATGTTTACAGGATGGCCTTACATATATAAAGCTGTTTTAGCCAAGGACTAGAATAAAGATAGTCTACTCTTATGTGTATTATGAAGCTATGAGTTAATCAAAGTGTGCTAACATTAGCCTGCTAACACAACAATGCAGGCCACAGACAGTTGCTGCTCGAGCAAAAGAGAGTGTTGTCCGCCTTATGTGCTTAATAGTGTATTCTAATTAACAATTCTTTTGTGAAGGGAAAGGGGTTGAAGGTGTGCCACTGGCGAAGAGCGGAGGTGTCACCCAACAGTAGTTTGTTTTGTGTTTAATGCTGGTGCTCAAGGGTGACATCTACTGGTTCACATTCTTCTTTTCCCTTTTTAAAGTGTAAACTTTGAAATGCATTTTTAAGCAAACAACAGCAAGCCTGATCCTCCGCCCTGTCTCCTCTAGAGGAACTGAAGAGGTTTTCCAGGCCCTGGAGGACAATCAGGTTATACTGTCTACCATGAAGGCTTCTCGGTTTGTCAAAGCCTTTGAGCAGGAGGTGGACCGCTGGGAACGGCAACTATCACAGATCTTGGAAGTCATAGAGATGATCCTCATCGTACAACGTCAATGGATTTATCTGGAGGTACAGAAAAATTATTGCAGTGAAAAGATTTGTCTTTATACACCGTCATACTGTAGGGAAACATGTTTTTTTTATCTGTTGTTACCTTTTGTTATGAGAAAGTTTGACCTCACTTTACATAATTAAGTTACTGTTGGAACTCCAACACGGTAATGTCATAGATTCAATGTACGACAATTTGAGTGGAATACACAATGAGTCTGATACACAAAGAATGAATTGCTGCTGCTTATAGCTCAGAAAGTTGTGCATCATGAGTTCTGCTCTGCCTTAATGATATGCAGGCGTAAACTTGTGACATGGCCACTACTGTGAGGGAGGTCCCTTTGTGTGTGTGTATCATGTTATCTCCCTGCCTGAAGCCTGGATGGGTGACCTAATTAGCCAGGGATACACAGGTGTATAAGGGGGCGGGCAGAGGTGAACAAAGGAAGAGGGGGAAACGTTTGTAGGGAATTTTTTTGTTTCGTGTGAGCAGTGGACTGTGTGGCAGGAGAGAGAGGTTTTGTTTTCCAGATGAGGATTATGGAGAACTTTTTTGGAAGGTGCAGTGTTTCCTTCTGGACATGGTTTTTTGGAGCTTGGGTTTTGGAGGACCGTATTACACAAAAAGACACCTGATTCTCTCGGTTTAAGAAAGGAAGTAGGCTGCCAGACCGGTGAGTGCCAACCAAATGGACATTTTCCTTTCCTTTCAGTTTCCTTTTTTTTTTTTTTTTGTGGAGGATACTTTTTTTCTCTTCTGGATCTGTTTCCACGGACTTGGACATTTCTTATGCACATTAAAGGGGGAAATTTTTTCTTTGGCAAGGACAATTGAATGGGTTTGGTTTTTTTCTTGTTAAAGATGGTGATCAAGCCTGCATTTAATTTCCTCCAGTGATTTATTTTGATTTATTTTGAGCAATTAAGGTCATAACCCAGTGGCATTATTGAGACACAGTAGGCTTTGAATAAGATAAATAACTTTGACCTTAAAAATATTAAGTGGATTGTTATAAACTTGTCCAAAAAGGTTGTCCTGCTCCATGCAGTTTGCTAGTGTTTTACATCTGGACGTGGAGATAAGCTGTCTGCACCTTTACGCCGAGATGAGCTTTCATGCTGAATGAGCTGCTTTGTCCACATAAAGATTTTGTGTTGTGTCTGAAAGAGCGTGTAGTCACACCTTTGAAACAAAATTATGGATTGTTAATCAGGCAGAAGTGGAGGAAAGTCTTTGAATTTGGACCAGGTTGTGTTGAATAAAGATATTCAGAGGAAGGTTGGCAGACATATTTTTCTACTGACGTGTGTTCTAGGAGAAAATTCTTCCATTGAGTGATTACTCACTTTTACAGATCGTCTCATTGGTCGGTTTTCATGTCCAACTGTGACAGAGCTTCTCATTGGTTGGTTGTCATGTGACACTGTTACAGAGCTTATCATTGGTTGGTTATCATGTCTCAATGTTACAGAGCTGCCCATTGGTGGATTACACTGTTAGTCACTGCTACAGAGCTTCTCATTGTCGGTTGTAATGTCAGATTGTTACAGAGCTTGTCATTGGAAGGTTGTCATGTCACACTGTTACGGAGGTACCCATTGGAGTTATACTGTGTAAGGGTTTTAACTAAATGTCCCTAACGCTGAATCTATAAAACAGACTGAATGATAGAAGACGGCATAACCCACGGGGATCTGACATACACACTGAGACTTAATGCAGGTTGTAAGACAGACAAGTTTAGTGATCACTATACATCCGTTAAATACCGTTCACAGCATACGTCATAAATTCCCTCCAGCTTTAGATTCCTCTATACATGGTGTGGAGAATCATGTTACCTTTACTCTAAGAATGTCAAGCATCTATTTAGAACAGTCTCTTATTACACTGCTGATCGAGTCAGTACATTTTGCTTCAGAGACATTACATATGATATACATTTCTTCAAGTATGGTCATAGCTACTCAGAATAGCTTGTAGTTTGCTGACACCAAGATCACTTCTTCAGAGTGTACCCATACTGAATGAATACAGAAAGATTCGTACTATCACACTGTTACTCACTATTACAAAGCTGCTCATTGGTTGGTTGTCATGTCATGCTGTTACAGAGATTCTCATTTGTAGGTTTTCATGTCTCAATGTTACAGAGCTGCCCATTGGTCAGTTAAACTGTTACTCACTGTTATAACGCTGCTTATTGTCATGATGTCAAACTGTGAAAGAGTTGTTAATTTGTCCTCATCATGTCCGAATGTTACAGAGAGGCTCTTTGGTTGATTTTCATGTCACACTGTTACAGAGCTTCTCATTGGTTGATTGTCATTTCACACTGTTACAGAGCTGCTCATTGGTCCTTATCATGTTGTAATGTTACAAAGCGGCTCATTGGTCAGTTGTCATGTCACACTGTTACAGAGCTTCTCATTTGTCGGTTGTTATGTCACTGTTACAGAGCCTCCCATTGGTCGGTTACACTGTTACTCACTGTTACAAGGCTGTTCATTGGTCAGATATCATGTCACACTGTTACAGAGCTGCTCATTGGTCCTCATCATGTCGTAATGTTACAGAGCGGCTCATTGGTCAGTTGTCATGTCGCACTGTTACAGAGCTTCTCATTGGTCGGTTGTCATTGCACACTGTCACAGAGCTGCTCATTGGTCCTCATCATGTCCAACTGTTACAGAGCTGTTCATTGGTCGGTTGTTCATTGGTCGACACACTGTTACAGGGCTGCTCATTGGTCAGTTACACTCTTACTCACTGTTACAGATCTTCTCATTGGTTGGTTATCATGCCACTGTTACAGAGCTTATTGGTCGGATATTATGTCAAACTGTGAAAGAGCTGCTAATTGGTGCTCATCGTGTCTGAATGTTACAGAGCTTTTTATTGGTCGGTTGTCATGTCACACCATTACAGAGCTGCTCATTGGTCTTTAGCATGTCTCAATGTTACAAAGCTTCTCAATGGTCCGTTTTCATGTCACACTGTTACTGGGCTGCTCATTGGTCGGTTACACTTTTACTTACTATTATAGAGCTGCTCATTTGTGCCAAATTTGAATACTACACCCATTTTAGTTTTTGAGATATTAACTCTGAAGACTTATTCCAATTGATATTTATTGTTTTCAAATTTAATTTAGACACATTTTTTAAGTGTTGAGAACAGCAGAAGCCCTCACAACACAGACCAGGAATCTTAGTTTGTGAGAAGCGTTTTTTCAGGAATTGAACACAGTATCTTCAAGTTAGGTGGACTTGCCATAGGCCTAAGCCTTTGCGCCACAGCAAAGAGAAAAAT
Source organism: Symphodus melops (assembly GCF_947650265.1). Lineage (NCBI taxonomy): Eukaryota > Metazoa > Chordata > Actinopteri > Labriformes > Labridae > Symphodus > Symphodus melops. The sequence goes on along the minus strand of NC_136710.1, from coordinate 14,937,370 downwards.
TCAGCATGCACTTTCAACTACATGAGGCAATGACATCACATGGAGATTGCTGCTTAAAACTTAAATGCTTGAAATTATAAAAATGTGATCAAAAAATTCTGAAAATAATCATACAGTATCCTGATACTTTCCTGATGGCTGTTGACAAATTTAGTGAAATTTAGAAAAGTTTCAAACATTTAGCGAAATAGAAAATGCTTTGCCTATAGCACAGATTACAGTAAAAGGTTTTCGGTCGTCACGGCAACACGGTCATGATTTTGATGAAATTGGATTTCTGGGGTCTGGAGTATCTCAGCAATGGCTGTACTTTTGGTATAATTTGAGTAAATGAGTTACAGTAGTTTTGATTGTGTATTTTGAAAAATATAGAGTGACTAACTTCTGAATTTACAATTGGTTGCAGCGGCAAATGATGAGTAGCATCCTCGAAAGGCACTATGTGAATGTTTTTCGTAGAGCTAACTGTTAGCGACTTATTAGCATTGAAAGCAATACGCTTAATATCTCACCACATGGTGGCGCTATGAGTATCATCGTTTAGCTGCAGCTCTCACACTAATAAAGGGCGGAGATAACATAACACTAATAATAAAGAATAAGAGTGTGAGAGCTGCAGCTCTCAAACTAATTATTGGTATGTCTCACAAAAGGCAGAGCTGGTGGGGCATTTAAAATTTAACTAATTTTTATTTATTTTTTTAATTCACCAGAATGGGTCAGATATGCAATTTGAGATCATTCAACTTTTGTACTTGGTGATGGAAAGTATCTCGTGACCATCCTTTCAGTGTTTTACAAGCCCCCAGTGGGTCCTAATCCCCACTTTAAAAACAGTAGAGTGTGGAGAATACTTGTTGTCATTGTCCAACAAGGACTGGATTTATTGCAATACAAATGTTTGTAATGGATTCAGAATTCTACATAACCCCTAGTTTGACCTATCACAAGCTACCAAAAGCAAAGGTTAACATTTTAAAAATTTCAACAGTATCAATAAGGTACTACTCCAGTTACACAGACTTTGAGCCGCTCTCAAGGATTTTGCTACAGGAGTTGGATTTAAATGTTTTTATATGTGTTGTAAGATACCTTCATGAACATGTTTGTGAAGAGATCTATTTATGTAATTTATTTAAGTAATTTATTCCAGATTAGCCAAATATCTGATAAAATTCCCTTAGTAAACAGGGATATGGCAACCCAGAATGTGAGACAATTGACCCTTGACTTGTGAACAGACACAGTGGCATAGAGCATGCATATAAAGCCTGGTTCACACAGCAGGATAATTACGTCGATTTTGGCCCCGATTCTCCCCTTCCGATAATCTTAAGGACGCCCCGATCATCATAAAATAGTCTTTTAAGATCATCCTGCCGTGTGTGGTGTGTTAAGACTGCTTTCGTCTGGTCGGAAGAATGTCCAGACTGCTCCGATCTCAAATCGGGGATATTCAACATGTTGGATTGTTTTGGCCCGATTTCTCACCATCTGTGGTGTCCCCCGAGGAGAAAACGAGCACGAGCCTGTTGACTGTGACGCATAGCCAATCAGAAAGCGAGGTGACGTAGCGAGGAAACACCGGGAGCAAAACAACAACTACTCACCTCCATATCAACATGTAGCAAGTACAACTCATGCTCCCGTTGTCGCCACTCCTTTGACCGACGCCTCTTTTTAAAACGTGTTTTTAAGATAAAAACACAACACAAACGATCCCTATTACGTCCTTTTCGTCCGTTTGTTGACTCTGGAATCACGTTTGATCTCAAGAGGTTTTGCGAGATTTCCCGTCTGATCTGGGGATGTTTGCGAGTGAAATCGGTTCTTGTGTGATGTGTTGATGTTGCCGTGTGGCCGCACACCACACACTGTACGACCAAAAAAACCTCAGATTAGTTATTGCCGTGTGTGGTCTCTAAAGCTGAAGGGAAATCGGCCTACAATTTTAAAATCCTGCTGTGTGAACCAGCCTTAAGTGTGGGCTGTGTTCTAGAATCAGTGACGATTAACTTTTCTTTAGACACGCTATTTTAGTAGATTTTCTACTGTAGAGAAATTAAGAGACTGTTAAGGGCATAAAGTCTTGAAAAAATAGTGGATTTTAATGACATGTAGCTACTATAGAAAGGTGTTATTCTTGATAAAATCTCCATTTACACTTTTCATGTATTTTTTTTCTACCGCCTAGAATATTTTCCAAGGAAAAGACATCAGAGAGCAACTACCGAATGAGTGCGAAGAGTTTCAAGATGTTAGCTCTAATTGGAAGATCATCATGGGACGACTCTACAAGACTAACAACGCCTTGCAAGGAACACACCACCCAGGTAGGACAAACATTTCTTGTTTGGTATAAACCAAAAATACATGATTTTTATTTTAAATTGTGTGCAGATTTTCCTGTAACTTACATGATCTTACCAGGCCCTAAAAAGGCAACAAAAGACGCGAATACATTTCATGTTTGTATTTTTTTTTAGAATGTTTTTGCCCTTGAATGAATGCGCAGGACTACAATGGTCACTTTTCCTGTGTCCTAATGAATAAAATACGAAAACATCACTATGTTTAGAACTGTGAATTTAAGTCTTAACTTTGTGCTGCATTATATAATTTTGAAATATATTTTCTTTATTCATGCGGCTGGTGGAGAACAGCTTAAAAATGAAGTCAAATGGAATTCTTGCTTAGGGCTTAGGTAAAGAAACGGCCTTTTTTAAATTCAGTTTGAAGGCTTTTAGTGTGTTGCTAAATTGTTGACGGGTCTTGTTCAAGTGTTTTAAAGGGAGTGTACCATTTTAAGAGCCGACTGCTGCATCAACAAGAATCATGTGTTGTAGTGGACGCTTCACTTCAAACTTTTGCTTGTCAATTTATGCTCCCACCCTGACCTCATACGCTTTTAGTCACGACCAATTCAAAAGGGGAAAAAAGCCACAGAATGTGCCCAGGCCTCAGATATCGACAGGAAGCTCCATGTAAAACCACTGCTGGCTGAGGTGGTTTGCGCACCTGATTTTGATACCTCTTCAGTGCCTTCTTCCTCCTCCCCCTGGAGGAACCAGGGAAATGTTGTTTTATTTATACAATTGTTCAGCATGCAAACAAGAAGGGAGGAAAGGGGAAAACAATATCTATACATAAACATTTGAATTTAACAATTAAATCAACGGTAGGTAAAACATTTTGGAAGTGTCCTTGAATAAAGCTAATATTCAGAATTTGACCTCTCGTCTTTGCCTGCCTTTCAGGCTTGCTGGAGACATTAACAGAGATGAGTGCCAAGATGGAGGCGATCCAGAAGGCTCTTGATATGTATCTGGAAACCAAAAGGCAGGTTTTCCCAAGATTCTACTTCCTGTCAAATGATGATGTTCTGGAAATCCTAGGCCAGTCACAGAATCCACAAACCATGCAGCCCCACCTGAAGAAGTGTTTTGACAACATCAACAGCTTAAGCTTTAAAACGGTAAGAAACCATTTACAGGCATAGATTTACCCTTGTTATTAATACACCTATGCTACAAAGAGAGATACATTTAAGGACATTTAGTCAATTTAAATACAGCCCGTCCTAACAGCACGCGATGCGAGCGAGTGTCAGTGACAAAATCAGCTTGATTTCTTTGTTTCCTAATTAGAGCTCGAATTGTAACGACTAAGTTGCTACATTTTGAGTCAGTTATTACATTGTAGGACAGGCCAAATATTTTGGCCTGCCCATATTTTGTTTTTTTTAACTTTTTTTTAATTACATTTTGGGTAGTTGTTACATTTTACAATACATAATTGTTACTATTTCTATTTAGCTCTGTGTCACTTGCGTCAACAATCATGCGCTCGCGTGCTGTTGTTAAAATTACATCGATTGCATGGTAGGTTTGTTTTACTGAGAGCTCATTGTTATTTAAATCTGCTCAAAACAATAAAGGGAACACTACAATAACATCCTATATCTGAATGAGTGAAGTATTCTTATTAAATACTTTGTTCTTTACAGAGTTGAATGTGCTAACAACAAAATCACACAAATGATCAATGGAAATTAAATGTATTAACCAATGGAGGTCTAGATTTGGAGTAACACTCAAAATTAAAGTAGAAAAACACACTACAGGCAGATCCAACTTTGATGTAATGTCCTTAAAACAAGTCAAAATAAGGCTCAGTAGTGTGTGTGGCCTCCACATGCCTGTATGACCTCCCTACAACACCTGGGCATGCTCTGATGAGGTGGTGGATGGTCTCCTGAGGGATCTCTTCCCAGACCTGAACTAAAGCATCTACCAACTCCTGGACAGTCTGTGGTGCATTGTGGCGTTGGTGGAGGGAGCGAGACATGATGTCCCAGATCTGGGGAACAGGCGGGCCAGTCCATAGCATCAATGCCTTCATCTTGCAGGAACTGGTAGGTACCAGCCACATGAGGTCTAGCATTGTCTTGCATTAGGAGAAACCCAGGGCCAACCGCACCAGTATATGGTCTTACAAGGGGTCTAAGGATCTCATCTCGGTACCTATTGGCAGTCAGGCTACGTCTAGTGAGCACATGGAGGGCTGTGTGGTCCCCCAAAGAAATGCCACCCCACACCATTACTAACCCACCGCCAAAAACGGTCATTCTGGAGGATGTTGCAGGCAGCAGAACGTTCTCCACGGCATCTCTAGACTGTCACATGTGCTCAGTGTGAACCTGCTTTCACCTGTGAAGAGCACAGGGCGCCAGTGGTGAATTTTCCAATCTTGGTGTTCTCTGGCAAATGCCAAACGTCTTGCACCGTGTTGGGCTGTAAGCACAACCCCAACCTGTGGACGTCGGGCCCTCATACCACCCTCATGGAGTCTGTTTCTGACTGTTTGAGCAGACACATGCACATTTGTGGCCTGCTGGAGGTCATTTTGCAGGGCTCTGACAGTGCTCCTCCTGTTCCTCCTAGCACAAAGGCGGAGGTAGAAGTCCTGCTGCTGGGTTGTTGCCCTCCTACGGCCTCCTCCACATCTCCTGATGTACTGGCCTTTCTCCTGGTAGCGCCTCCATGCTCTGGACACTACGCTGACAGACACGGCAAACCTTCCTGCTGTAGCTCACATTGATGTGCCATCCTGGATGAGCTGCACTATCTGAGGCACTTGTGTCGGTTGTAGACTCCGTCTCATGCTACCACGAGAGTGAAAGCACCACTAGCATTCAAAAGTGACCAAAACATCAGCCAGAAAGCATCGGAACTGAGAAGTGGTCTGAGTCACCACCTGGAGAACCACTCCTTTATTGGGGGTGTCTCGCTAATTGCCTATAATTTCCACCTGTTGTCTATTCCATTTGCACAACAGCATGTGAAATTGATTGTCAATCAGTGTTGCTTCCTAAGTGGTTTGATTTTACAGAAGTGTGATTGACTTGGAATTACATTGTGTTGTTTAAGTGTTCCCTTTATTTTTTTGAGCAGTATATTTATGTATTTTACTTTTAAAGTATGCACACAAAGCCATAAGAAGGTGTGCCAATACCTGCATGAGCTCCAGATATGTCTTTTTGAATTGGACTTTGTACTAACGTCTAAAATATACATTGATGTCACTGAATTTACTAAAACTATCACACATCACATTTTTTATAAAAATCAGTAGAGAATGGAAAAGTACATACAAAGAGGTGTCATTATGTTTGTTTGTCTTCTATAGGCCGGCGTGATTTTATATGCCGTGGGGATGTTCTCTGCTGATGGGGAGTATGTTCCCTTCATGAATGATGTTAAACTGGACAGACCTGTGGAGGTAGAGCATTGATGGTTGTGATCATGATGCTAAAGCTGTTCTGTTACAATCATCTGAATATGATATTGATTCTAAGTTAATATGGATTGCTAGCACTGCTTTGTTTTGTGTCTATTAAGTTGTGGCTGTGTGATGTTGAGGCGACCATGGTTATAACGCTCAGAGACTCGTTATGTAACTGCCTTGACACTCTAAAGAGGACGACAGGACAGAGGGACAAATGGGTCAAGGAATGGCCGGGACAGGTAAGTTTGTCTTTAGTTTGTTGTTTTCATTAGCATCTAATAGCATGCGAGCGTAGAATTTCAAATTTTAAAAGACATTTTGCTCTTGTGCCGATTTAACAATCTCAGTATTACTTCTCCTTTTCACCTTTCAGTGTGTATTTATTAGGGGGGTAATGGTACACAAAAATATTGGTTCGGTACGGTTCTCAGTTTTGATGATTTGGTTCAGTACAGTAAAGGCCCCTGATACAACAATTGTTTTTTCTTCATTAGGAACATTTAGAATTTCCCTTTTACACATTGTGTCAAGTGCAGCATTTTGACAACATTTTAAAATAAACATTGTAAATAAAAAAATAATAAAAAAACATAAAATGAAATCTACAACCAAAAGAGTCTCCAAAAAATAAAATATATCCTTTAGAAAAAAGAGAAAGAAAATGCGTGCTTTTGCACATATATTAGGCTACTACAAAAAGTTTAACCGACAGACGTAAAGCTTGTGTTTCTGTTTGTTTCCAAACTGCGCGTTCCGTCTTTCCCCACTGCGCACACACACACACACACACACGAGCGCGCGCACGCGCTCTCTTGCAACAGAGTTGGATTTATAATAAATCGTATGACTACATATATTAATACAGACTGTCCGGTGTCTATTACGCGCAAACTAGAGAATATAACAGAGGATTCCAGCAGATCAAATCATTAAATGCTTGTCTGCGTATATAATATTTCATGTTAAACACCCAGAGATTTAAATCATTAATAAGGAAACGCTTTTGTGTCTGATGCCGAAATATTCAACGTGTCTGTTCTATCGTTTCTGAGGTTGTGGGAATAATTCACCAAAACACACTATGAATAATCAAGCCACTTACACTATGCACCTGAATGTGCGCCGCTCAAATGACAAACTATTGCAGGGAGGCATCCTGTCTATTCTCACTCACTACCACGTATCATTACACCTCTTTAATCATGTGAGGTTTTAGCGTGTTTTTTGTACTTTAATTCTTTTGTGCTGCCTTCTAAATGTTTGTTTGTAAAGTGTTTTATGCTCTCGGTGCAAGACAAGTTCCCCCAGGGGCAATAAAGGCTTCATTCATTCATTCATACACGGACGCATGAAGCCGATCATTGCAGAGTCAGAGAACGGGACTCCCTTACGTTACGTCATATGACGCGTTGTTGAAAAAAAGCGAGTTCTAAACAGCTACGCTAAAAACAACCACTTTCTCCTCTAAATTAGAGCACTTATGTGTTGAAGAACATACAGAAAATGTATGTACATATTCTACAGCTCTTATCAGACAACATGACGTGTTAATTTACACTTTTTTTTACCTGCAATATGCTCTTTAACCGGGAAACCGGCAATGTCCCCACACAGGAAACCTCAACGATAGCGGAGGATCTTCCTGCTCATTTGTTTTAGTTGCCATGACGCCTATCATCTGTTGTGTGTTCCCGTTTTGCAGTCTGTGTGGGAACACAGATTAAAGCATTAGCATTTTTGTTCTGCGAGTATTTGGATTGGTTGGTATAATATTTTTTTTTTTTTTAACTACCAAGGTCCAGACCTCTTTGACTGCGTAGCTTTTTGTGGCGATGCTGAAACTGCCTCTCCTTTAAATACTTCTGTCGAAAGAACAGAGGGGTGATCCTCTAGTTACGCTTCTGCAACATACAGAAAGTCCTGTACTGAAACGGTCCGATCCATGTATGTGTACCTTTTACACCCCTAAGATTCTTCTCTTACTTATAAGACACTTGGAAGAAACTGTATTTAAACATTAAATGCATTGAAACAAAGTAAAACTTTGTTGTATTTCAATTCACTCTGATATGCTTTCTGCTCTTTTAGATGGTCATCACAGCGAGTCAGATCCAGTGGACCACTGATGTTACAAAATGTCTTCTTACCAGCAAAGAGAAATCTGAGAAGTCCTCTCTTAAGTCCATGAAAAAGAAACAGGTTTGTTACTTGAGGGACAATTAAATAGTTTAAAATGTTTTAGCAAAACACACATGATAAGGGCAGGGAAGGGCACAATTCTTTCTTTAGACTTTGTTTAAACATGTACCTTTTACACATCATATAGTTTTTACATTTATTTAACTCTATAGCAGCAGACTAAGGATATTGTCCCATTGGTCTTGTCCCTCGTCATATATTTTTTAACACTTTATTTAACCCTGACATAAACACATGGTCATAGTATTGAACAAAAACCTACCAGAAACAGCTTACATTATTTGGTCAGACTTATTTTTTGTCTTTACAATGTCCAATGTAATTGAAGGGGACCAACATGTAAAAAATGTTGATTGAGTGTGCTCTTAAGTGAAGTGTATCTCAATCTTTGTCTCCAACTTCAGCATTTTTTTTTTTATATATGAGTTAGCAACTTCTTTCCTGTGTCCATGTTGACATGACAAGGAAAATATTCACTTGTTTTTATGTTTCTATTTTGTAAGGTAAGCCTCTTTTAAAAAAAACTATACTTGCCCTATTTATTGCAAAACACACATAAAGATCTTAGAAGTAACTTCTCTAACTAGGATTTTAAATATCTCTTAAGCCTTTTTTTACAACTGTTTTTTCTTCCAAGGTCTCCATGCTACAGAAGTATTCAGAAACCATCCGTGGCAACCTCACCAAAGTGCTACGTCTTAAAATTGTAGCACTTGTCACAGTGGAGGTCCATGCAAGGGATGTCATTGATAAGCTGGCCAAAGCAGGCTGCAATAACATTAATGCCTTTGAGTGGCTGTGCCAGCTCCGGCTGTACTGGGAAAAGGTATGTACTGAGAAAAGCCAATGTGAACCACTGGAAGGAAACAATTTTGTGAAAAGTAAGGGTAGCCTTGAAAATCTAACTTGAATTGGACATTGTTACAGATGCATTTCTTTTAATTACTCCAACTGCATTAGAAAAGAATTCTTTAAACTATCTTCTTTTGTCATCTATCAATAGGAAACCGATGATTGCATAATCCGACAGACCAACACATGTTTCAAGTATGGATACGAGTACCTGGGCAACTCTGGACGCCTTGTCATCACGCCCCTTACTGACAGGTTGTTATTGATCATTTGCCCTTCTCAGACTGCATTTACGCTGTCATCATCTTAAATGTTAGTTATTAAATTGCAATTTTGTTGACCTTTCATACTAAGTAATGACATCCAATAATGCATTGTTGTATTGTTTTTTTTTTTTTTAATTTATTAGTACCCGTCTGTTTTTCTTTGTTAAAAATAACAATTTTAAATATTCCGATCATATGGTTATACATGTAACAAAAATGTTATTCTTCACTCTTCTTTGATTTGTTCAGGTGTTATATGACTCTGACGACAGCACTCCACCTCCATCGAGGGGGCTCTCCTAAAGGCCCAGCTGGTACTGGGAAAACAGAGACTACAAAGGACTTAGGCAAATCTCTGGGCATGTATGTCATAGTAATCAACTGCTCTGAAGGACTAGACTACAAGTCCATGGGACGGATGTACTCTGGTCTTGCACAGGTAGGGTTAAGAAAGGAATGATCATGAAAAATATTTTTGCCTTTCCCATAATTTGATAACTTGTTACATTTTGGGCAAAAAGTTACTAGGCTGAGCATTTTGTTATATTATTGACGCGTTTCTACATTTTGGGTTATGATACATTTTTGTGTAACTTTTCAGGTCGTTGCTACATTTTGGGTAGTTGTTTAATTTCCGGCTCTAAAAAGGCTGTATGCCTGACATATATTATTAAAAAAATAAATAAAAAAAGAGAGATTTTTATTCAGACTAAGGGTGAATCTTCACTAATGTGAATTGGATGATACGATGAAAGGAGGAAATGAAACTTGGGCTACTGGCTCTGGAAGAGGGAGGCGAGAGAGAGAAAGTCAGTTTATTGAGTTCATTACCTGCTCCCGACCAGGTTAGGTTCACAGACTTAGTTCCCGTAGTAACGGCTTCAGAGATAAAGTTACCTTTCTCCAGAACATTGGATAAAGTGATTGCCCTCTCTGAAACAGGAAATGCTTAGTTTCCCACAATTTAGGATTAACAGACTCTGTGATAGTACTAAACCTACTCAGTGAAACGGGTGCGAGTTCAGTATGTTGACGACAGAGCAGTTACCATGAAATATAGTTACCAGGATTTTTTAAAACTTATTTGGTTTGTATTTCCACCCTGAACAGACCGGAGCGTGGGGTTGCTTCGACGAGTTCAATCGCATCAACATTGAAGTGTTGTCAGTAGTGGCCCAGCAGATCCTCTCCATCTTGTCTGCCCTCTCCGCCAAACAAACTAAGTTCCACTTTGATGGACAGCACATACGTCTTGTCCAATCATGTGGAATTTTTATCACTATGAATCCTGGTAGGTTCCCTTTAATTAAGACCTGTATATTTTGCGTTTAAAGTTGCCATCTTTTAATCAAAAAAACATCTTGTGAATCTTAATGAGGATTTAGTTAGACCTAGAAAACCCATTTTTGTGTTGCAGAAATTGAAGCATACTGAGTTTGTTTTTGAATTATCACTATTTTTAGATAATTATCTTGATTGGTTTTTGTTATTGTTGTATTAATTCTCAATGTCTTCTTTTTCTCAGGTTATGCTGGTCGGTCTGAGCTCCCAGACAACCTGAAGTCTATGTTCAGACCTATCTCGATGGTGGTGCCAGACTCGACTCTCATTGCTGAGATCATGCTGTTTGGAGAGGGCTTCAACAACTGCAAGGTACTACTAATCAAAACACTATCAGACTGCAAATTAGTAAAACAGAACTGATGGACAGAGAAGAGGCTAATGTGAGGCTAGTCTAAAAGTAAGGACTAGAGTGTTTCTTTATATAAAGATATTTGGTATTTATACAAGTTTTAGGTTTGTGTGTTTGCTTTGCTATATTAGTCTCTGATTTAACAGATAAAAATTATCATGTTGTATTCATCTATAGTACAAAGTATAAAGTGCTTTTTAAGATGTTTAAAAAAAAACAAACGTCTTGCTTTTTCAATACTGTGAAACATCACCATGAACAGCAGCGCTGTTCAATGTCTACAAAAATATCCCAGTTTTGAGGTGAAAATGTTTACTGTCCATAGTCCCAAATAAAGCACAGATAAAGAGGATATCCTGTTTTTTTTTTGTTTTTTTTAAATAGGTATTTTAACTGGAGTATTCCCACAGAAAATCTGTGTACTTCCTGAACATTCTTTATTGGTAAAGATGTAAATAGGTGGGTGAGGAATCAAGACTGAGACGAGGAAAATGATACATACACAAGACTGGAACCTCTCAAAACCATTATAATTATGTCTACAGATAAACTATATACTGAAATGATTACTCAAATGCGTTTATTGTAAATGCTATGTATCAAATCAAAATAGAGTTTTATTTTAGGGCAGTAATGTAATTCTGAAGGCAAGATTGGTGGACTGGTTTGAAACCAACCAATAAAATACAATCCATTCACAGACCTGAAAAAACATTGAGTCATTGCAATATTTCTCACTCAGTCAATACAACGCCTTTTATTTTCCGAAAGTGTATGTGCATGTTCAAATGACTTAATCTATCTTTCTTTTACACTCTTAAGTGTAAATACACAAACATTTATTTGTTTGTTTTCACTGCGATTTCTTGCCCCTTTGATAAGTCTGGAATAAATGACAGAATGAGGAATGGTTTAGAGTCAGTTTCTTAAACATGATCAACTGTGTCCTCATGCACAAATATTCTTTCTGCTTAAGGCGTTCTATATCTTCTCATGTAGTAATTTTAATGTTGTCTCTTTTTTTTGTCCTTTTAGCATCTGGCTAAGAAAGTGTTTACCCTGTACTCCCTAGCAGTGCAGCAGCTGTCTAAACAGGACCACTATGATTTTGGACTGCGAGCCCTAACTTCCTTGCTTCGTTATGCCGGAAAGAAGCGTCGAGTTTGCCCTAACGTACCTGATGAAGAAGTAGGTATCTCTCTGTTTACTTGGCCAAGGGAAGAGCAGTTGAGGAGATATTTCTGTGCTCTCAGTCAGACTGTCTTTAACGAACTTCCTCTTGAGCACAGCTCTTGGTGTGTGTGTGTGTGTGCGTGTGCGTGTGCGTGTGCGTGTGTGTGTGTGTGTGTGTGTGTGTGTGTGTCCACTTGTGGTGTCTCTTAGTTCTTACAAGACAAGTCTTCCTGGGACATGATGTACCAATGTGTGACAAGATTTAGTTAAACAGCAAGATAAGAAGGACATGCTCACAGTGGAAAATGACTGAGACCTATATAAGTGAATGCTAAAAAGTGAAGAATACATGAAATGACAATTATATACATATATACAATTATATATAATAACTCCAACAGTGGGTCCCGTGTCAAATGTTATTTTCGAAGCCAACATTTGGCTGTCACTGTTCTGGCTCCATAGTTTCTGAACTTGCTCAGGGTTCTTTGGATCCATTTATACAAAAGTAAACCCTTAATGATATTTTATATTCTTATTTTTATTTTTTTCCAAAGTTAATTTTAATGAGATAAGTTTTGGTTTCCATATGACAAGTAGGGATTTTGGCCTTAACCAAAGTTATGGTAACCCAAGTCCAGTGGGCATCTGTCAAATCAAAATCCATTTGTAAAGTTTTGCCTCTCTGTGTTAACTGACCTGCACTGCAGATGAGCAAATTAAAAAAATCCCTTTTGTTTCTAAGGTTGCATGAGCTTCATTTTAACCCATGATGTATTGTCATCTGTCATTTGGATTCTGACACTGTTTCATAGACATTGAAATGGTGATAGTCTGTTTTTCAATGGCTGTCCTCAGGTTCTGCTTATGGCGATGAAAGACATGAACATAGCCAAGCTGTCGTCTGCAGACGTGCCGCTGTTCAACGGGATTACCCAGGACTTGTTTCCTGCTGTAGAGACACCTATTATAGACTATGGCAAAGTAAGTTCGCAGTGCAGATTTCAATTCATATTGTTATTGTACACCAATGGTCTGATTCACTAAGAATAGACTGGGGTACTAAAAGCTAACAGTGTGTATCATCTGTAGGTTTAAAAGCTTTTTGTACTAATGCTATTCAAGCGCAAACAAGCTAATCCCATTTATGCACATTGACACACCACCCACAATGGACACATAAGATATTTGTTTGTTGGCACTCAGGTTACCAGAAAACATGTTAAAACTTACTACAATAGTGTTTTTTTTCTCTATGTCCCCTGTCAGTTGTTTTTAAACAGCATGCATCACTGACTTTGTGTCCATCTTTTTCTGTGCTTTCATTGCAGCTGAAGGAGGCGGTAGAGGGGGCGCTTCGACAGAGTGGTTTGCAGGTTTCTGCTTTTGCACTAACAAAAGTCATCCAGCTTTATGAGACCAAAAACTCTCGACACTCCTCGATGCTGGTGGGAAAGACTGGCAGCGCTAAGAGTGTTACCTGGAGGATCCTGCAGAGTGCTCTCACTGCCATGCATCACAAGGGAGTGCCTGGGTTCCAGTTGGTCCTGGTGGGTAAAAGTTGCAAAAATGCACTGTAATTTATTGGATAATTCGGCTTTAATAGAAAAGAAACATTCAGAGGGTTTTTGAAGCAGACTTGTTCAGGTAGTAAGCTTTTCCTAAACTGACTATTTCTTTTTCTTTGTTACATTTTTCAACAAAACGTCCAAAAACGTAAGTATTTGTATTATCAGATGTAACAGCAGGGCTCTTGGACAGTAGCAAAGATTGGAGACGATTGTATACCGGTTACCAAAGCATTTTATTAGACTTCAAAACAATCAGAACTTGCACAAGATGTCATTTTGAATGATATTTAACAATCAGTTGTGTAAGGTGTGGGTGTGTGGTAATGGTTGTTGGGTTGTAAAGTGAAATCATTTAAGCAAAGATGTGTTGTCTGTGTTGTCATAGGGAGCTTCTTACTTCCCTTTATTGCATCAAGTGTCCTCCAAGTTGTGTCCTCCAAGTTTTGTCCTCCAAGTTGTGTCCTCCACTTGCGTCTTAGTCCTGTCCACCAGAGATGGACAGAGGAAACGAAGCCAAGGAGAGAGGACAGGAAATCAGTTTTAAGAGACATGAGACGTCCTTTCCTCGACAGCGTCACATGACGTGACATCAGCTGATCACGTTCAGCTGTCAATCAGCCTAACAGCTGTTTATGTCCACACAAACACACACTGTATTATTTCTAATCAAACACACACACTGAGTTATTTCTTATCAAACACACTATTATTTCTAATCAAATGTACACAGTTAGAATATTGTCTCTTTCCCTGATAACAAACACCTGAAGAACAACCTGCAGTCTGTTTCAAACCAAAATAACAATTTCTACTGACAAAAACAGTCTATATTGAATTGTCTTTGAATTTATTATTAATTATTATTTTACAGTTTTGACTTAGCCTAGCCTATATTTCAACAATGACCTCTGTATTTTATAAACAAATATTTGCGTGTCAAGAATACTGAAAATGATTTATTAGGTTCTAAATGATGAAACTTGATGAAGATAAATAAGTGTAAATGTAAAACTTGTTTGTGACTAACAGACTCTCTCTTCATCAAACTGTCATCATCATCATGTTTATAATCTGTTTAAATGTCTGATGGTCCGTTTAGCGGCTTTTTAAATGTCTTTACTCCAGTATTAAACCGTTCATGTTTAGAAGTTTCACTGACATCTGATCCTCTGCAGCATCCAATCAATGAGTGATATATGATAAGGGGCTGTGTCTGTCAGTAAAAAGACTTCTAAGTCAGCTCTCATGTCTCCTCAGTCATCGCTCCTCGGATCTTCCTCCTCTCTCCTTGATCCTGTCTCCTCCCATTAGTATAAGATCTTCGGGACGGTCCTTAACATGGCGGGTCTGGAACTACTTTCGGTTCAGTCGAGGACTGGCGAAATAGCAAATAAGAGAACTGGATGCACCCAAAGTCTCTCACAAGGGGCCCAAGACTGGCTGCTGTTTGGCTTTTAAGCATGGAGGCACACACAAGTGTGTCTCATCTCCTAATTACCTGCTCAGACAGGGACAGAGACAAAAAGCATGCACTAATTAATCAATCATTGCTTCGGTGCTGTCACACAGAAGAGATGTGATCATTTGCCTTTAAAGCTACCCTAATGTGTTTCCATACTCCCAACTATGAAACGACTAAACATCATCCAGTTATTACTGCACTTTTCATCAACTTGTTTATCATATTCTTTCTTATGCTTCGGACCCGTTGGGACAACAGGATTATCCTCTAAACCCCAAAGCAATGAGTCTGGGAGAGTTGTATGGAGAAAATGACCTCTCAACCAATGAGTGGACTGATGGAGTGCTTTCTACCCTCATGAGAACTGCCTGTGCAGGTCCTGACACTTCTACACATTCTTCCACGTGCTGTACATGCAGTCTTAAGTCAACATATTAGAGAAGGATTCAAGATTGATCATAGTTTGTTAGAATTGTTTTTTTAAAAACCTACATTTGAAAGCATTACATTGACCAATTAATCATGCATCATGCGTATTGTGATATATCAACATTGCAAACGTACTGATATGTCATTTTCCTTTTCTATCTCACTTTGCACCTGTTCCTCATTCTTCAGATGACCAACCAGATGAGAAATGGATAGTGTTTGACGGGCCTGTTGACACTCTTTGGATTGAGAGTATGAACTCTGTCATGGACGACAACAAGGTGCTAACACTCATCAATGGAGAGAGAATTTCCATGCCCGAACAGGTGAGAGCAGAATTAAAAGAAACCAGAGTCACAGCTGAGAGTATGCAGTATGCAGTTCCTTTAATGCATTGCTTTCATTGCAGCTACTTGATTCCTAAAGTTATAGAATTTGAAAGTTTACTTTTTGAACTCTTTAATTTGCACACTGGCACCTACACTCTCACATCTGCTGATGCCAAAAGGTTAGCTTTTACTAAGTGCTGGAAAAACAATTGTTTTGATTTGACATCCTCATTGTTGCACATTATTAATTATTCCAATTTGTTATTTATTTTATTTTTAGAATAAATCATTATACTGAAATTAAAGTTTTTACAATGAAATGAATCTGGTGTTTTGAGATGTTGCTTAAAACAAAAAGAAAAACTGAGAAAGCAAAATCCTTTGGTCATAGGTGTCTCTGCTGTTTGAAGTGGAGAACCTGGCACAGGCCTCTCCAGCTACTGTGTCCCGCTGTGGGATGGTCTACAATGATTACACTGATCTGGGATGGAAGCCTTTTGTTCAGTCCTGGCTGGATAAACGACACAAGGTGCAATGGATTTGTCACCAATTATTTCACATTATAGTCTTTCCTGGTCCTCTTTTCTCAATCAGTTCACTGTCATCTAACTATTTCTCAATTTCTTCACAGGCTGAAGTGGAACATTTAAAGCATTTATTTGAGAAATATATAGAGAGCACGCAGCAGTTTAAGAAGGTCCACTGTAAGGAGCTGATTCCAATCACTGAGCTTAATGGAATCACCTCACTCTGCCGTCTCTATGACTGCCTAGCAACATCCAGCAATGGGGTAGGAGAAATACATGGCAATCTCTCACCTTCATATTACATCTCTCTATTTTCTAGTGTGCCTTTTCTGGTGAGTTTTGACTTAAGACATATGACTGAAAAAAAAAATGCATTAGCAATCTCCAATTCAGTTCATGATCCCTGTCATCCCATTGAAAACAATCATAATGGTATAATTTTTTTTGTAAAAAACTTCAGGTAAAAACTTCTGACACAGAGAACCTGGGGAGGATGGTGACTCTCTGGTTCATCTTTAGCCTTATCTGGTCCATCTGTGCCTCTGTTGATGAAGATGGACGTGGCAAGATCGACAACTTCCTGCGCGAGATGGAGGGAACATTCCCCATCAAGGTTCTTAAAAGATCTTTTGTTTAAAAAAAAAAAAAAAGATATTTTTTTACATGCCACTGGGCCTCATTCACTAATACGTCTGTAGAAATGCTCTCACTCTACGCAAAATCACCCTCGGATTCAAGTGTACCAGCGAATTTTGTTCTCCCCACCATGAGTATGTTAGTGAATAAGAATATTCTAAATCATCAGGAGTGTGTCCGCAATCTGCAATCTGCATACTATTACTCCATATAAGGACATCCGATTGGTGTATCAGGACGAGAGCTGAAAGGTGGAGACGGGGAGATTTTTAGGAGATTGCCCCAAAAGGCAAAAAAAAGTTGCAGCAGTTATTTTGTGCATTAGCAGTCGGAATCAGCTGATCAGTCACTTGTCACACTCTTCCAATGACAATCTGATGCGCTCTCTTCCGAACGCACCAGTTGCAATATCTTTCAGCCACACTTTCACGTAAATCACAATCATGAATATGTTCCCTTCATGATCTTAAATAGGCTCCAATTAATCAGCTGGTTTTGGTAACGAATGCGATACTTCATGGCAGTATTAGTGGGAGTAGTTGACAATTAGATTTTAGTTTAAAGGATGAAAAGGCAAACGTCTCATATTTACTTATACATTTAGCCAATGCATTAGGTAATTCCATTTTTATTATTGTCTTTTCAAAAAGAAAAAGGTTCATATAATGTTTGACTGAATATATTATATTTACACTTTGTTAAAAGAGTGTATAGCCTATGATAACATTTTACCAGAAAGCTCGGCAATCATTTGTGTGTACGCATGGTCTGAGGAGCTTCTAAATTTTGTTTTGCATTGTAGAATAAATTCAAGTAAGAATATATTGAGGAATCTCAGCTCTGCGCTTCAAATGTTTGTAGCTACAGTTTAAGCACATTAAGTGAATGAGGCCCAATGTCCTCTCCTTTCTTTCTGCATTGTTCTCTTTAATAAACCTTCTCACCTTTTTTGAAAGTGTATTTGTTACATATATAAAATATATATATAAAAAGACTTTCCCTTTGAACTAGGCTGCTAGCATGACATATTTACTCCACACTTGGGTTGATAATGCAAAGGTAGTTTGATAACATGACAGTTTATAAAAGAACAAAAGGGAGCTAAACATTGTAGACAAACAGTCATTATTTTTCGACAGTATCGCCTACCATTATGTCACACCAGTATCATCTGCAGACAGTTTTACAAGTGCAAATTAGAATGCATTATTGTTAGCATATTCAATGTACCATTGGCATGATACTGAGAAAGATTTAAGAAGTACTGTACATGTATACTTGATCATCAAACTGAATGGACCTCTTTTAGCATTAGCTAACATTCTTGGCACTTTGTTTGACAACTTTTTTAGGACACAGTTTATGAGTACTATGTGGACACCAAGAATAAAATCTGGGCTTCTTTTGAAGAAAAACTGCCCAAGGACTGGCGCTATAATGCAGAGTAAGTAACCAAGTATGCCTGTATGCCTACCATAAACTGTTGTTGGCAGACATGTTAGAGGAGCCATGTTTTATTCATTCTTCCTTCTGCTGATTTTTGAGGCTGTAAATATGCCAGGATAACAAAACCTACAGTACATTTTAATGTCCCTCCCGACTCTCTTGAAGGGCTCCATTCTATAAGATTATGGTTCCTACAGTGGACACAGTTCGCTACAACTTCCTAGTCAAGGCTCTGGTGTTAGGTCAGTACCCAGTGCTGCTCACTGGGCCAGTGGGCACTGGCAAAACCTCAGTAGCCCAGACCGTCCTGCAGAACTTGGATAACAAGTGGACTGCCTTGACTATCAACATGTCTTCTCAGGTTGGTGCCATTCAGAGTTTTTCTTTATTTCATCACTTTCATTTCAAAGATTGCAATATTGTTTGTTGTTTCTAATTTTCTCCTTGTCCGTGTCATTATCAACGTCCAGACAACTTCTAATAACATTCAAGCCATAGTGGAGAGTCGCATAGAGAAGAGAACCAAAGGCGTGTTTGTGCCAACGGGTGGGAAGCGCCTGCTTTGTTTCCTGGATGACCTAAACATGCCAGCTCATGACCTCTTTGGCTCCCAGCCACCGCTGGAACTGCTGCGTCTTTGGATCGACTATGGCTTCTGGTATGACCGCCATAAACAGACCCTAAAGTTTGTCAAGGTGAGCTAGATAAATAATTATAAACATCACATAAACCACATAATTAAACTCTTTGTATTCTAGACTTAGAATAACAATTGCTATGCTAAATAGGCTGCTTGGGACTTGGGATTTACAAAATTGCATTGAAAGTATTAATAAGTAAATATTTATAACATAGACTAAAAGTCTTGATTTTTATTTTGAGAAAACTTAGCACCTGCATATGCAATAGCTGATATGAGTTGATCCTTGTCATTAGCCATATTCGACTTAGTCGACAATCTCACAAACGAACCATGGAAGATCAGACTATTTGAGGTCAGCCCTACTAATTCCCATTCTTTTCAGTAAGAGAAACAAAAGCTTAACATGCATTTAAAAAAAATCAGTTGTTCATGACATAAACAACTTTTTAACTCTTTTAAATGGGTTTATTTATGTGTGTCGTTTTTTAGGACATGTTCCTGTTGGCATCAATGGGACCTCCTGGTGGTGGGAGGACTCACATTTCTGGGCGCTTACAGAGTCGATTCAACCTCATCAATATGACCTTCCCTAATGTACGTAATGCAACCATTTTCACGTGAACTTTACTACTCAAATCTGTGACAAAGTAAAGTAACAAGAAGAATAATAGATTTTACTCATAGGCAACTTCCCAGCATTTGTACAAATGGTATGCTTATTGTTAACCCAATGGTTGACCCTGGTCACTTCTCCTGACCCTTCCTCATCTTTAATTGCCCTTTCCCAGCATTGAACAACTGTGATTATAACTTTAGCCCCAATGATAATCATTATTGCTTCTAAATGGAACTCTTCACCTTATTCAACAGAGAATCATTTTAAAGAATGCTTGGATGTGAGTGGCCCTGTTGCAACTTTCACTGATAAACTGTCTTAACTATTTGTCCCTGTGTGTTTGTCTTGTTTTATTTTTATTTTAATTTCTGTACTTTCCTTGCCTCCTTTTCTTTCTCTGCACTCCTTTTAAGGTCAACTCTATTTGAGCCTTTTTACAAAGATTTGTCTTTTTCAAGTGGTTATTGGACTTCTTTCCACCTTTTTTCTGTCTTTCTGTGTTTTTGTAGTGTTTTTCATGACTCTTCTCCTCACCTGCTTTTTTTGTTATTACCACAAAGAACCAAACGTTTTTGAAATGAGGGGGGCCATATTGCATTCAGGAAGTGAAACCTGACCCTTGAGTTTCATTGAATCAAAAACATGTGAAGTCTTGAGAACATGGTTGTAATATATCTTTAAAAAGCTGTGCTTGACTTGAACTGTGCTTTTTGTTATGCAGGAGTCCCAGATCACACGGATCTACAGTGCCATGATCAACCAAAAGCTGCAGGGCTTTAAGGAGGAGGTGAAGCCCATCGGAGATATTCTGACCCAGGCCACCTTAGAACTGTATTATGCTGTTTCTGCTCGTTTTCTTCCCACTCCAGCAAAGATACACTACCTCTTCAACCTCAGGGATATCTCCAAGGTACAGAATCATGTATACTATATACAGATATCCAGGAGATGGAGCTTTATGAGTAATCCCGCCTGCATAGCTGTATAGAAAGTAGTGACAGAAAATTTAAGAAAGTAAATATGACAATCCTGACAGGTTGGTCAATTAAAATAGGAACTCTTATTTACAGCTAATATTAATTATTGTAGGTGTATATACTGTAGGTCAGAAAAAGATTTCTTTTCGGATTTTCTTTTAAAATTGATTATATGGTCGTCTTCCGCCAATTCAAATGTTACATGACTTAAAGATTTATTTATTTTTTTCCCCTATTACTCTCATTCTAGGTGTTTCAAGGTCTGCTAAGAGCGCACCCTGACTTCCATGATACCAAAAACAACATCACTAGACTCTGGATCCACGAGTGCTTCAGGTAACCAACTTAAGGTCACAATCCAAATTTCAGGTGCTTTTTTTTTGTGCTTGCTCATGAGAACTTGTTTTTTTGTCTCGTTTTTTTCAGAGTTTTCTCGGACAGGCTTGTCGATCGCAGTGACGTGGAGGTCTTTACTGCTTTGCTTGGGGAGAAACTGGGCTCACTCTTTGACCTCACGTTCCACAGTATCTGCCCAAACAAACAGCCGCCTATATTTGGTACCATAAAAACAGACTTGTCATCCATCAAAGTTTTGAAAAATGCTTACGTGTTAGTAGCTTTGAATGTGTCTTTTGTGTTTTTCTTTGTATGGTTCAGGGGATTTCCTGAGCGGTTCTGGTGTGTATGAAGACCTGCTGGATGTCCAAAGTCTCAAGAAATTCATGGAAACGCAGCTGGAAGACTATAACTTGACACCGGGTGTAGTGCCAATGAGCCTGGTGCTCTTCCGTGATGCCGTTGAGCACAGTGCGTCAACACAACCTTGTACACATATTTAGTGGGATAGTTCACTGGTGAAAAAAAGCTTTTGTCATGTTGAATAGACGGCACAGGTTTGGGAAAGCCCCTTAAGGCATGCTGCTGTATTATCCATGCTTTCACAGATTAGTGCGATTTCTCCTTGGTTGTTGCCTCCGCCTCTTCTGGCTGGTAACACCAGTGGCATTTTCCACTTTTTACCAGACATTCTTCTCTATTTGTAGGCTACCTTTAATATAAGTGCTGCCTGACAGTGGTGTAAAAATGGTCTTATCGTATCATAACAACGGACTACCGCTGCCTAACGGCTGTGCAGAACTTACGTGGTCTTTGTCACTTGGTGTGTCAGGGCCTTAAAAGCAGAGGTGGGACAAATTCATTGGTATGCAAGTCACAAGTAAGTCTCAAGTACCGAGTCAAGTCCCAAGTAATGATGCACAAGTCCCAAGTCGAGTCAAGTCCACTTATTTTTTTCCCTAAATTTTGTTTCTTCACTTTTATTTTTCTGAACTGTGTGGGACAGGGTGTTCTACTGAATCCGATCATTGATTTTGATCATTTTAGATCAAGACAGGAAATTGTCAAATTTGCTTGTCTTTAATTTTTTTTAAAGTTAGTAGCGCCTCTGCCAGACTACAGCAGGCTGATAACATTAGTCTTCTGTTTTTAAGGTGCTGATTGTTGATAAACGCAGACATGGTGAGGGGGAATGGAGAAAAGTCGAAATGATAATTTTACGTATTGCGTACAACATTGTGTGTGTGTGTCAGCTCGCGCTAAAACATGCAGACAGCAAAGGAGCAGCAGCCAGAAGCTGCAGGTACACTAAACTCGCCTAAAACTCATCATGTTTATTAAAACATTTGGTATGAAATGCGTAGATTTTTTTGATAAGTCACACCCATGTTGAGACAAAACTCAATATTCTGAGCACCGTTGATTATATAGTTTTTTCAGTGTCAAACTCTGTGATTCCATCAGTGTTTAACACATCGCGAAAGTCACGGGGACCAAATAACAACACATTAAAAGTCCACTCGAGTCCAAGTCATGTGACACCAGTCTGACTGGAGTCTAAGTCATGTGATATGAGTCCACACCTTTGCTCTGTCACTGCACACTGTTCTGTTTGCACTCTGCTGTCAATATTTTCTACATGCCACTCCAAACCAGTATCACCACATTACTCATAGCTCATTAAATACTTTTATTCATGGTTCGAATGTGGGATGATTTCCAGGCACAATTAACTGTTACATTTTTCAGAACACAAAATGATATTCTACAATGAGGTAATATTTGGTTAGAGTATTTGAATATATGTTTAAAAAAATGTAACCTCTTAACCTTAGGCAGCACGCTTTCATAGAGAACAGTGTGTAGTTGTTTACCTTACCACGAAATGAAGTCAGGCCCAACTGTTATGATAACAACTAAAGAAGCCCTGGGTTATCAATATTCACTGTAAAAAAAACAGCCTGTCTCCCACCCAAGCACCCAACTGTTTCTAAGTGATACACAATGTAACATCTGAAATGTAAAAAAAAGTTTGGTTCAGACACTTTTTTTTTTGTGTTCTCCTCTTTTTTGTGTCGACAGTAACTCGAGCAGTACGTGTGATAAGTCAGCTTAGGGGCAACATGCTGCTGGTTGGTGTGGGAGGTTCTGGTAGACAGAGCCTGGCTAAGATGGCTGCCTTCATCTGTGAGTACCAGGTGTTCCAGGTGGAAGTCACCAAGCAGTACCGCAAACAGGAGTTCAGAGAAGGTGAGATTAACTTCACGCTGCACTTCTATCACAGGCATTCGCAGAAAGTCAATAGTGTAAACATTGCCCCTAACTTTGAAAAAAACATATGCTCAGAAAAATAAATCACAAAGAGTTTAAAGTTTCTAACTTTATATTCAGTGCATGGAAAATGAGATCCAAGCTGATTTTTGTATATTAATCAGTTATTATCAAGGTCATTTAACGTGTGTTTTCAGATATCAAGAAGCTGTACCGTTTGACTGGTGTCGACAACAAGCCTACAGTCTTCCTGTTCAATGACACTCAGATTGCAGACGAGTCCTTCCTGGAGGACATCAATAATATCCTAAGCTCTGGAGAGGTGCCTAACCTGTACAAGCCGGATGAGTTTGTTGAGGTCAGTATTTTCTGAAAAACTCTTTGGCCTTCCATCTGTTCATTACTGTTAGGTAAACACCCATCTTAAAACAAACATAAAATCATCCTGGCTATGTCTTGAAATACACTTCCTATTTAGTTTGTTAGTGTTATGTTCCAATTCTAAACATCTGGAGTTGTTGTGAATATTAAGTTAATACAATAATGCTGATCTTATTAAAATATTGTTGCATTTTAAAAATGTTACTTGAACCATTTGATGATTTGAATTGTAAGTATTGAAAGTAACAGATTTTGACATCATGACACTAACTTTTTTTTTTATCTTCAGGTGTGCAATGCTCTGTCAGAGTCTGCCAGGAAAGACAAGGTGGTAGAAACTCCTGACTCATTGTTTCGATACCTGATTGAGCGAGTGAGGAACAAGCTGCACTTAGTTGTCTGTATGAGTCCAGTTGGAGAGCCCTTCAGGTAGAGTGTTTTATTACTCTGAGCAACACACTGTGTCCTATAACTCTCTGGTTCACTATGTAGACCTCCGTCCACTCTTTTAAACTCACAGTTTTATGGAAATGAACTCACGTATGATTAACAATGCAGTCTTTAGAGGCTGAACACCAAAGCTGCAGTTTTACCTCGAGCACCTGTATGTGCAATATTAACAAATTGTTTGTACATTACAAAAACTGATTTAATGTCACTTTGTCGATTTACATCCAGCACTTCAAATACTGACCTATGCAGTTCTGTTCATAAATCACCCAGTTATTAATAGAATGAAGGAGTAATTTGTTCAAATAATATGCACTTGACCTCTGAGCCAGCTGTCATATCCCAGGTCATCCTTATAATCAGCATCTCGTTTTATAAAATGTATATCATAAGGACCTTCTATCCGAGGACATGGAGACTCATTGGTGGTCTTTTGCAAGATTAAACATTTTAATGTCTGTTTAAGGCTTGGTCTTAAGGGAATGAGTTCTTGCATTCACCCTCTTCTCGAACATGTTCACAGATTTGTTCTTGTGGTAGTTACTGCCAGAGGGTCGTGGTGGCACTTGTTACTTTGAATGGCAGTGTTACCAAGATCAAATAACCTTTTTCTGAGAGAGAAGACATCCTTGACACCCCTTCCAAAACTGTTGAAAAGGGAACTTCCTGAGCAGAAAGTTTAACTTTATATACGTTAAAGCATACTAAAGATGCGAAATATCTTTATGTATTTTCAATCGTTTCTTCATCAACGCCAACTACCTAATGCACTGATTTACTGACCCTTTAAAAACATCAACATTTAATGATATCTTTTCAAGCTTTTTTTAAAAAGAGAAGTTCTTTTCAACAGAAACCGCATCCTTCAATATCCAGCGCTTGTAAACTGTGCCTCCATTGACTGGTTCTGTGAGTGGCCCAAAGATGCCCTGATGGAGGTAGCTGAGAGGTACTTGGATGGAATGGACCTGGGCTCCTTGGAGGGGGTGAGGCATCTATGACAACATATAAAGAGAGGCTATTGATTTCACAATGTTATTGTAGAGGTGTGTCTTTAAAGATCCTGCCCTCATTTCCCCTCAACCAAAACCATATACGTAGGTGGTTTTGAATGCGATTCAAATCCGATTCCTACAGATGCGACTCAATCTGAACCTCTCGGTCGCTTCAATGTCTTCTTGCAACGCGACACCCTCGACAAAAACAACAACAATGTAGACCTGGCGAGCGAGTGAATTCAAGGCGCATTATACAAACTGGTCTGAGGTTTTGTTGGTGGAAGAAAACAACAAGAATAAGAACAAACATGGGGCAGAATAACAGCCCATGGACAAACTGCTCCACAGGATTGTTTGTGTCAGAAATAGACACACTTCTTTGTCATCCATTTTGCTGTTGTATTTCCTGGGTGTAACCTGTTCCCATAGAAATCAATGTGGATCAGACCACCTCAATACGGAAATAAACATCAGATCTGGTCACTTACAATTTGTAGTGTTGACAGTCAGTCAGTTACATCAGATTTGTGAAAAAATCGGATGTAGGCAGCAGAACAAAGTGTCCTTGGGCAAGACACAGAATCCTAAATCACTCTCACTTCTGCTTCTGCTTCAGCTGTGTTTGAATGAGGTTAGTAAATACTAATGACCTCTATACCCTAGAAACCTCTGCCATCAGTGTGTAAATGTGGTGTGAATTAGTAACTTTGACTTATATTGTAAAAACAGCATTGAGTAATGACAGAACTAGAAAGGCACTTTACAAGCTCAAGTCTATTTTCACATTTAAAAACGCATCTTTGAAAATTAATTCTGGTGGGGAAAAAAATGTTTGGAATCAAAAGTGAGCTATGCAACGATGTATTCTTTTTTTGAATGTCATGTTAACTTTTTTTTAAAATGCGTTATTTTGGTAGATCCAGACAAATGTTGCCAGCATCTTTGTGACAACACATCAGTCAGTAGCACAGATCTCCGAAAGGATGAAGTTGGAGTTGAGGAGACATAATTACGTGACAGCCACCAATTACCTGGAGCTGGTCTCTGGATACAAAAAGTAAGAGCTAAACGTTCTCCTTTAGTTATTCCTGCTCCTCATTTCTTAAAACACAATCTTTCTGTCCCATTTTTATTTTGTAAAAAAAAGAAGCTCGATCAGGCCTCTTCTTCAGCAACTAAATTCAAGTTACCAAACTGGGGTGAACTGAAAACAGGTTTCTATAATCTTATTTTCATGTTAACGTCCATGTTGGACATTTTTTTTTTTTTTTAAATGGCCCATTTAAAAGGCTTTTCTATTGGCCGATCCCGGTATAAGCTGGACGTTGACGATCCGCCATTACTGTGGTGACTTCCTGCTGATAGCCTTTAAACTTATTAACACAGTGAAGTAAAACATATTGCAAAGAAAGCTAAATAAACAAACTTTATTAATGTAACAGTCTAAAACAACAGCCCAGGCTTGTCTTTGTTACTATCGCCTGGTGGATAAATCTGATAGTGTCCATGTATGTGTGCATTTAGGCTGTTGGCAGAAAAACGCAGTGAATTGGGAGAGCAGGTGAGCAAGCTGCGTAATGGCCTATTTAAGATCAGTGATACTCGGGAGAAGGTGGAGGCCATGTCTGTGGAGCTGGAGGAGGCCAAGAAGCAGGTGGCCGACTTCCAGAAACAGTGCGAGGAGTATCTGTCTGTCATCGTGCAGCAGAAAAGAGAGGCTGATAAGCAGCAGAAGGTACGCCAGTTTTACAATGTAAACAAAATACTGCATTGATTAAAATAATTGTCTGATAAAGAAATGTAAATGGTTCACATCCACCTACCCAATCAACTTGATTAGACACATTAATGTTCCATTCTTTGAAAGGGTCTTTGGTACTTGTCTTATTGATAAGAACAGATAAAGTCAGTGACACACTGCTGTGGGTTTTTTTTGTCTTTAAGACTGTGACTGCTAACAGTGAGAAAATTGGGGCAGAGGAGTTGCAGTGTAAAGCCATGGCTAAGAATGCACAGAGAGACCTGGACGAGGCCCTTCCTGCCCTTGAAGAGGCCATGAAGGTAGACTTTTGTCCTGTTGACTTTGTAAACCTGCAATTCCTTTTTTGTCTTTCCTTCATGTGCTGATGCTCATGTCTATTTCTGATGTCTGGTGTCCTTCTTATTTAATGAATAATGAACACAGACATTTTGTTCTACGTCTCTACTTTTCTCCTTCACCAATGTAAGCACTTTGTCCTTGAAGTTGGAATTTTTATCATTTTGAATCAAACATTGCTCAGAAAGCAGCGTGGCTTCTTACATCCAAGCATTCTTGATTCCTTTCTCCTTTTTCACATAGGCCCTGGAGTCTCTGAATAAGAAGGACATGACAGAGCTCAAGTCATACGGCCGTCCTCCAACCCTGGTAGAGACAGTAATGCAGGCTGTCATGATCCTTCTGGAAAAAGAGCCAACCTGGGCAGAGTCCAAGAGACAGCTTGGTGAGAGCTGGGTGTTAATTATAATCGTTTCCCTGTTCCCATGTTAAGAAGATATAAGCAAAATAAACATGTGGAATTGGACCTAAATTTCTAACTTGTGTTTTTTTCCCCTAATAATGTTTCTGGTAGGTGAATCCAACTTCATCAAAACATTAGTTAACTTTGACAAGGACAATATATCAGACCGCGTGTTGAAGAAGATCGGCCAGTATTGCAGTCAGGCAGATTTCCAGGCGGAGATTATCGGCAAAGTGTCACTAGCTGCCAAATCCCTCTGTATGTGGGTCAGAGCCATGGAGGTAAGAGGAAGTCTTCTGGCTACCATGACTTAGTAACACAATCCCACCTGTAACAAGCTAATATGAAATGTATTTTTTCATTGTGTGACCAGCAAGGGCCAGTAGCGTAACACCATGGTGATAGGCCCCAGTGCAAATTTGTGTTGTTGTTGTGCTCCCACCCTAAACACAACCACACAGTACCCACAGTAGCCTTGTACACATACACACAGCCACTTGAGACAACTGCCATGCAGCCTAACGTTACAGGTGGTCACACACATCCTGCAAACTAGCCTTTAAGCACCACAGACAGCGGCCAAAGTTCTTTATCTAACAGCATGTCCTGACCTGGGCTCAAACTACCACAGCCTGATGATGCACTCAAAGTATCAAACGTTCAAAAATAGCAGAAACTAACAAAGCTACACCAATTCCACTTCATAGCAAAGAGAAGCTGTACTGCTCACTCATTCAAAGCTCATCTTACGGACACTGTACTCAGCATTTGCAACGCTGCTCACAGTATTGTAGAGTCCTCGATCTGTGGCCAGAATAATACCTAACAGGTCCACTGGTGGGCACAGAGTCCGCCGACCCCGTCCCCTGAGGCTGCAGGGGGGGAAGTGTCCTTTGGGCCGACTGGAGAGGCGGGACATGGCAATGCCGCTTCATCTATGGCAGGGTTTCTTAACCATGGGGAAGGGCCGCGAGCGCCACCTGCAGGGCCGCGAGGGGATAATATGCTTGCATCTGTGGGCCGTAAGGGCCGTGATCGTTGGCCTGCAATATACTCTCCGACCACCAGAGGCAATATTATCAGTTAGAGGTAGGCCTACATCACGAGAAGGAGAAGAATATTTAGCTTAACGTCTATGGAGAAGTCTCAACTCTGCTAGGTGACTACCCTGAGCCCCGTTTACACGGAGACGCTATGACAGAAATGCATCGAAACGACCGCACTCCGGATTCGAAGTACAGACCGTCTACACGGCAGGTCTTGCCTGAGTGAAAACGATGTAGTTGTCACGCCCGGCCAGTAGTGGGCAGTGGAACTTTACAACGCGACACGCGCGACACTCAGCAGTATAACCACTTCCTCCACAACATCCTCCTCAGCGGCTAGTTCTCCCAAGTCTCACCTAAATGCTGCGTATGGTCGCCCTGTGCTCGGGTAAAGGTTGAACTATTTGCCGCAAGTATTCGTTGCTCTTTCGGCGGCGACATACACAATGTATCATGTCAAGGTTCTGTTTTAAAAGACGATACAACGCAAATAGCTGCTGAAGCACATAACCGCCGCCATTGTTGTTTGTTGTCGACTACTGCGCATGTCCAAATGTTTCGTCTTACTGTCACAGCGTCTCCGTGTAAACGGGGCCTGAATCTGAATGGAAACGTAATGAGGTTCTGAAAACGAAAAAATAATGACGGCAACGGGGGCAGCGCTACACAAAACAAAATGCTCTTTTTAATTTCACCAAATCTACCTAACTTCATTGAGCACCTAATTTTATTGATTTTGTTGCTAAGTTTATATTTGGTTACTTATTTGGTGGCCTGGGTCTGATTTTAAAAAGTTATCTAATTTGGCCGTCTTAGTTTTACCCTCATCCTGTTTCTTTATTTCCTTCCTCTTTTACGCCCCTCTTTTCCATTTACTCTTGCTAAACATAACTTTTCTAGGTTCAACTTTCATGCACTTTTTTTTTTATTTATTTTTTACGCTGAAAGCAGAAACAACTCTCATCATGACTGACAGCTATCAAGGTGATTGGACAAATGATCATTTCCTCCACCCAAACCAGCCACTCAGCGCTAGCCTACCTTACTGACCCGCCCCGAGCTATTTCATTCCCAAAAACAATACAGCTGCTGGACTGCTCTTTTTTTGTTTTGTTTGTTTCTTCCTTCATGGGCCCCTGACGGCGTCTGAGCCGTTGATATTTACACCAGTGGCAAAGGCCCAATCAAAACTCAGTACTGAATATGATGTACAGTAATGAATATACAAACAGGGAAAAAGGACGCAAAATGTAATCTTCTGATGTGAATGTTTCTCCAGGTTTACGGGCGTATCTTCAGGGTGGTGCAGCCAAAGAGGGCCCAACTAAACGCTGCCACGACCCAGCTCGCAGAGAAACAGGCTGCGTTGGCAGAGGCCCAAAACAAACTAAGAGAGGTATAGATAGATAGATAGATAGATACTTTATTGATCCCGAGGGAAATTCAAGTTTTTTTTTTTTTTTTTAGATAGATAGATATATATATATAGGTATGAAGTCTAGTGTTTAGACACTGTTTCAGGTCAGAACACATTTACATATAAATGTAACTGAATTTGTCGTTTTTTCTATTATAGCATACCAAATGTATGACATAGCAATGTATTCATGTGATTTGACAACTTGACTGTGTTTTATTGCAGGTGGCGGAAAAGCTAGAGCACCTGAAGAAGCAGCACGGTGAGAAGCTGGCCATGAAGGACGGTTTGAGGAAGAAATCTGAGGAGATGGAGGTGAAGCTTGACCGAGCGGACAAACTGGTGACTGGACTTGCTGGAGAGAGGGTCCGCTGGGAGGAAAGAGTTGCTGTAGGCCTTACACACACACACACACACACTCACACTCACACTCACACACACACACTCTTTCAACGACGCAATTCAATAAAACTTACAGAAAAATTGTCTTCAAGTTCATTGTCTTTGGGGAGCTAAATATAAAAACAGACTTGACTGTACATTACAAAGCTAATGTCCACCCACTCTTTTTTGTGTGTGCGCTTCAGGGTCTCGAAGAAAACATGGGATACCTGGTTGGAGACTGCCTGCTCGCAGCATCATTCCTTTCCTACATGGGACCCTTTCTTTCCAACTATAGAGATAGCTTGCTTGCCATCTGGATGAAGGAGGTAAGGAACAGACATACTCAAACAACTCACAAACCTCATAACTACATAGAGTATATCCTGGTTCTTCTGTTAAGGCTCAAATATACTTGCTTTTGAACCTTGCTTACACTTAGACAACCAGCTGCGTCGCTAACATAAAAGTTCACATACTTACAGGAGGACTCCTCTAGAGGGACAACCACAAAAACCAGACCGTGTTAAACATCAAAGAAGAGATTCCAGATGCGCATAAACAAATATGACGTTGTTTGTCGCTGTGTAACGTCATACAGATGTGGGAAGTTATGGACCTGATCTATTAAGTTGGGGGTTTTTTTTAAACCACCATTGCTGTACAGCTCTTTGGCGTCTCCGGTGTTGTCACGTCTGCTCTATAACTCTAGAATTCTCTGAGCTGTTATATATACTACTCACAATAAGTTAGGGATATTGTGATGTCCATCATACATAAGTTGTTTGTTTCACTTCAGTGATTTTTGGGATAGGCAGGTGATAGACGCCTCATTTTGTGTTTTCCACGTAGTGCTCTTACTGTGTACAAGTGCGCCTTAGATGTTGGGGCCAATACCAAAAGCAAAAGGACAACCCTTTTCAATGTGGCATCCTTTTTAACAGTCTGAGGGTATAAAAAGCTGATATTGTCAGTAAGTCATTCCCAGTTCATCATTCAAACAGCCGTGAACACACAACATCTCTTAATGGACGAGTAGCAACACCTGGCTATAGCGCACCTTCAGGTCGGTAGCAGGCAGTCAGATGAACTTGGTGTGTCTCAAAGTGTCATCAGCAGACTTGCAGCAAGACACAGAACTACTGGCAGTGTTTGTGATAGATGCAGGAGTGGAGCCCCATGAGTGATGGACCTCAATGATGACCAGTACCTAAGGACCTATGCACTCAAACATGTTATTCGACTGCCACAGCTGCAGGCCTGTTTATGTGAAGTGAGGGGTAGCAGGGTTTCCAGACAAACCATTCGCAACCGACTCCACCGCTTTAGTTTGATGCCAGATGACCGTTGCAGGTGACTCCACTGACACTAAGACACCGCTGTGACCGTTTACAGTGGGCACAAGACCATGTGACCTGGATATTGCAGCAATGGTATACTGTCCTGTTCACTGATGAGTGTCAGGTCACCTTGCACAGAAATGATGGTTGTCAGCGTTGCTGGAGAAGGCGAAGTGAGTGATACGCCGATGTCAACATGGTCCCCAGGGTTCGCTTTGGTGGAGGAGGTGCAACAGTCTGGGCAGGCATCACCAGTCAGCAGAAAACAGATTTGGTGATTGTAGATGGCTCAGTCACTGCACATTCTTACCTGAGAGACATCATAGAACCCATCATCATCCCCCAATTCCACCAGCAGACCCCCAACTTTCTGTTCATGGAGGATAATGCTCCACCACATCATGTCAGAATTGTCACAGCTCGAATGTCCCCTGACCTGAACCTCATAGAGCACGTCTAGGACCAGATGAAGCAGTGATTGGATGCTCGTACTCCACGCAGTTCTGACTTTGCAGAACTGCGTGAAGCACTTGTGGAACGCATTGTCTCAAAACAACATAATGACACTAGTAAGGAGCATTAGACGTCACTGTCAAGCGCTCATTGTGGCAAATGGTGGAAACATCTGCTTCTGATTTTGGTTATTTGGGGCTATCTTTGTTATTTTCTAAATTGTTGGGGTAATGAATATTGCACTAATGAAAATTGTGCTTCTTGTCATTCATTAATAGTCCTATCAAAGGGAACTATTAATTATTTCATTAAAATTCAGACAAAATAGGAAAAGCAGTCATGTAAATCACAATATCCCTAACTTATTGTGAGTAGTGTACATTATATACAGCATCTCGCGGTCCCGTGGCGTTAATTTCTGAGAACCACCGCAGGATACCCATGGCTGATACGCATAGTTAAAGCAAGTATACTCAGGGCTTATGTGAAATGCTGGTCATTTCTTTCAATTTTCTAACATTACTAGCAAATCATGAAAGAGAGGTTTCCTCTGTAAACATGAAACTTTAAATTCTGTCCCATTTCCATGACCCATTGTTTTCCTCTCCCTTAGGTCATAGACTTTAAAATCCCATGCACTCCAGGGTTCAGTTTTGCAAGCTTTCTATCCAGACCTACAGCAGTAAGGGACTGGAACATTCAGGGCCTGCCTTCTGATGCATTCTCTACTGAGAATGGAGTTATTGTCACTCGTGGAAACCGGTCAGTTCATCCACAAATATTGTATTTGTTTCAGAGTTTAACTATTATTAGCTTTTCTTTAGTGTATATACTAAAACAACTATTTGTGTTTTTTATTACACTTTTCAAGACTCATGTTTAATATTGCACATAAAGGTAATAGAATAACTACAGATTTCTACCTTTATCTTCAGATGGCCACTGATGGTGGACCCTCAAGGCCAAGCTCTGAAGTGGATCAAGAATATGGAAATAACAAGAGTAAGTATTAATCCAGATGAACTGACTCAGATTCCTGTTGAATTTTTGAATCATTACCATTTAACAGTAACACTTCATTGGAATATTTTTTTATTAATTTTCCAGACTTAAATTCGAATTCAATCAAATTTTAAAATGTAATCGATGAATGATCGCTTTTTATTAATTCACAATTACCATTGCGCTTTTCTGTATAGTGAGCAGTATATTCTGTAAAGTTAGTGCAAGACCATTCCCCAAAAATTGGGAGTCACAGAATGGACTAATATGCAAAACATTGAAATTCCATATTTGGTTGAAAATAACTCAAGTCAACATATCGTTCTGAGAAATGTGTTAATGGAAGTTGGAACCCCACCGTGGAGAGGGAAACGGTTTCCAATCAGGAGAGACCAAGTAAAGAGAAAAATATTTGTCGAAAAATATTATTGTATGATGATAAGGCTGAAAGAAAGACGCACTTGGACTCTGCAGGGAGATTTTGAGAACAATGACTGATATGATTAGAATCCCCCCATGCAGTCCAGACTCTTGCTGAAGTGGTCGAAGATTCTGTGAAGACTGGGCAGTGATGGGAAGGTAGATTGGCATACTGGACAGAAGCATGAAGGAAAAAGAGGCAGAGAAGAATGATTTTTAAAAAAAGATTGGCTAATGAGGAGGGAGAAAGATGAGACCAGTTGACAGACCTGAACAGAGTAGAAAAGGTGGCGCAAAAAGAGTGGTAAACATGATCGTGGACAATGTGTATTCAACAATTATGATGTTCTATTTGAGAGCTTATTAACAAAAAAGTGTTTTCAGTGTTTTGAGAATCATCACATTTAGTTTTGTGTGTGTGCGCATGTGTGTCCACATGTGCAGGGTCTTCAAGTGATAGACTTTCAGATGCCAGACTACTTGCGGACACTGGAGAGTGCCATCCAGTTTGGGAGTCCTGTTTTGCTGCAGAATGTCCAAGAGGAGTTGGAACCCTCTCTCAACCCAGTTCTTAACAAGTCCATTACACGAGCAGGTCAGATTCTCACTCTTACACTCAACTTAGATACACAAATACATGTTCATGCATAAATTGCATTTCTTGGGGAAACATCAACTACAAATGAGCAGTGATAGAATCAGTTGTATACACAAGTGTATATTTGTTTGCATTCTCCAGGCGGCAGGCTGCTGTTGAAGCTTGGTGATAAGGAAGTGGAATACAATCCAGACTTTCGTTTCTATATCACTACCAAACTCTCAAACCCCCACTACACACCAGAAATTTCTACAAAGACCACCATTGTCAACTTTGCTGTCAAGGAGCAGGTGTGTGTGTGTGTGTGTGTGTGTGTGTGTGTGTGTGTGTGTGTGTGTGTGTGTTCATGTATTTCTATGAAGTAAGCCTTCTCCATGTTGTGCACAGATAGTTAAAGCGTATGAGCTGCTACCTTAATTATCTGTTTGTGTATGGGATTGATTGTGTGTTTTGTAGGGCCTTGAAGCCCAACTACTGGGGATTGTGGTGCGTAAGGAGCGTCCAGAACTGGAAGAGCAGAAGGACTCTTTGGTCATCAGCATTGCTTCTGGCAAGAAGAGCCTGCAGGAGTTGGAGGATGAGATTCTCAGGTAGTTAAACAGAAAAAATACAATAATAAAGTAGAAGCCATTATCACAGGTCATCTTTTTACTCAATAAGTCAACTTTTTTTTTATAGTAAAGCACATATTGTTCTTTTTCACATGTACAGTCTGAACACTAAGGAGTATTTGTCTTGGCCTATCATGCTTAGTGTGGCAGTGTTCAGGTTAGAGGTTTTTATAATGTGTTATATGCTTTCATGTCTACTTTGCCAGGCTGCTTAATGAAGCGACAGGCTCTCTGTTGGACGATGTGCAGCTGGTGAACACTCTGCAAACATCCAAAGTCACAGCCACTGAGGTGTCAGAGCAGCTGGAGAGCAGTGAACAGACTGAAATAGAGATTGATTTGGCGAGAGAGGTCAGTGTAAAGATGAATGGATTTAAGGATTGTGTCATTTTAACTTTTGATGGGTGCAGAAGATGAACTGAAAATGCTATTATTATTGCATATAATGCATGGGTATATGACAATAATTAGGGTTCATCTGCATGTCAGTTTGTGCGTACAGTGTAATAATGATAGATTTAATTGCCACCTTCAAGCTTTAACAATTTGAGAAGATGTTACTTTCCACCGTTTCTTTTTTCTGTTTAAAAAAACAAAGGAAGACCAATTGCATACTTGCTTCATCATCACAAAGTGTGCAGCGTTTTATTATTTACTCAATCGTCCATTTGTCCACCTTTCCATATATTGGAATGAAACTCATTGTCTCATCTTTTCTTTATTTAGTAATGTTCAACAGATAACAATCCACTTTGTTTCAGTTTACATCAAAGATAATTTCTGGTGAGCTTTTTTTCTGGGTCGATAACTCTCCTTTTCACTTTTTTTGTAACATTAATACAAAAAGTACTGATAAAAGCGCTGAAGCCTTGGATACACAGTGGGCTAGTTGGGGAAGAGCAGGTGGAGAGAGAGGCTGGGTGGTGTGGCTGACGCCGGACCTGGACCTCAGAGGTGGAAGGTTGTGAAAGGGGGAAAAAACAAACGAACACAAAAGCAAATTAGTCAAAAAGAGATCACACAAGAATTGAGCCAGCAATAAAGGGCCTGATTTACTGAGAAGCCAAT
This sequence comes from Symphodus melops, assembly GCF_947650265.1. Taxonomy (NCBI): domain Eukaryota; kingdom Metazoa; phylum Chordata; class Actinopteri; order Labriformes; family Labridae; genus Symphodus; species Symphodus melops. The sequence goes on along the minus strand of NC_136710.1, from coordinate 14,901,491 downwards.
TAAAGAGTACTAAATTGGGTCTTCACTTGAAAAAATTGCACATTTGGTTTGTGGGCAAATTCTACTAAGAATATTTCCATGGCTGACGAGAGGTGCAAACCTTGTGGAGGCGGTAGTATTCAAGTCTTATAAGAAAACATCGACATTAAACAGGGCTTCTTTTTTCTTTCGTCCATCTTTTAAATTAATTGTCATATATTGCGCAAGGGGTGCAAGCTGTGTCCTCTGTGGCACGGGTGCTCACGTGCGCATCTTGGTCTAATCTTGCGCAGCAGACAGCTGGCAACGCTGTCTCTGATCGGACATAAATGCTCTGGCAAGAGGCATCGAACACAGGGGTGCGAGCAGTGGTGAGGACCCCCAATCCAAGGGTCCTACAGAGGAGCAGCACAGGGCTGTAGAGAGGAGAAAAGCTAACAGTTCACCAAAAAAACAGAAATAAATAATGCATCAAAATATTTCGCAAGTACAATATTTTTGAGTTGCCTCCTCTTCCGTCTGTTCACTGAGAGCCGCTTAATGGCCCCTTGAGTTCCATGTGCAGTGGCAACACAGCGCTCTGAATCTGTGCTGCCCTTGCAGAGGGGAGTTGTAAAACTCCAACCTCTCTTTTCCTTTCTTCTTAATGGTTGTGGATCCAACTCACAGTGTGAGGGGATGGCCTTTGAAAAAGTCAAGTTAATGTTCGCAGGGAGAAGTACGTTATTGAATCAGAGCTTACTGTGATCACAGAGAGCCGAGCCTGTGTTCCGTCTCATTGCAGACATGCCAACATGTCTGTTGTACTTTAGAACTTTTTCACATTTGTGTTTGTGTTTATTTCCACGTCATTTGTTTATTCCGTCAATAGCACTCGCTATTTGTGTAGTGAGGTAAAAGTGAAAGTTTCAAGTAAATTCTAGATTTCCTATAAATGAACTTTAGAACTGCTACAACACTGTAAAACTCACAGGTAGCCAGTGAATGGAAGCAGGGACTGATGTCATGTGGTCCAGTTATCTGCCTGTATGTAAAGCTTACACTGCTTTCTCTTAACAGGCCTATCGCCCTTGTGCCCAGCGAGCCTCCATTCTCTTCTTCATTCTCAACGACATGGGTCGCATTGATCCAATGTACCAATTCTCACTGGATGCCTACATTAACTTGTTTAACCACAGCATTAAAAAAAGCAAGCGCAGCCAAAAGCTGGAAGAAAGGATTGCGAACCTCAATGACTACCACACATATGCAGTATACAGGTAAGGAAGAATACAGCAAGCGATGCTTTTTCATAATATGCAGTAAGTCTGCATGCAGGTTTGTTTCATTAACAGAATTCCTGACAGAACAATGTTCAAAGTCCCATTTATTATCTCAAAGAAGCTAAATGTTCTTTAGCTTCCAACCTTTAGATAAACTACGTAACTTTGCCTCTCAATCACTGTTTCACTTTTTTCCAACTCTGTCAAATAAAACACAAAAATATTAAAATACTTTTCTCTGGTATAATTTAGAAGGTGTTTTCCTGAGATTTAAAACAGCAAGTGATGTCATAACTCAATTTCTGTTTTATTTTTTGCAAGTTTTCTTTTGTTTTCTGACAGTCCTCTTTAAGGTGTGGGGTTAGAAGAGTGTTATTTATTTCTCTTTACTACTAGGTACAGATTTATACCTTGTACTTGACATCCATTGAATTATATTTTTCAACAAAAAAATAAAAACAAAAAAATTCTGTGGTATACTGTATGTTCTTAACTAAAAAACGGTCCCTGTACCTCTATTAGAAGATAAAATGCTAGGTGGGAAGTTATGGTGGAGGGGTCTGCAACAGTGCAGGGACCCTGTTTTTCCATTGAATAAAGTCTGAATATCTAGTTCAGAAAAAATTGCCTAAACTTGTTTCAGTTCTCCAACTCTGAAATGTCACTACCAAATCAACGTAGTACACCTTAAATGACATGTATTTTAGCATTGGATTGGATTGCAAGCAGTTGTGCTTGATATTATCACGTTATTCATTTATTGTTCAGAATAGGCCATTCATCATACAGAAAAACCAACTACATCAGTATGTTGTCCTTTGCAGGTACACGTGTCGAGGTCTGTTTGAGGCCCACAAGCTGCTCTTCAGCTTCAGAATGTGTGTCAAAATCTTGGAGGTGACTGGCAAACTCAACATGGACGAGTACAGCTTCTTCCTACGAGGAGGACTTGTAAGAAAACACTGGGGGGAAAAGTCTGAAAGTTCTGTTTATTTTAGCATGAAAAACAATTTACCCATAAGACTTCCCACTATGTTTTTACCTGCTGTGCTGTATATAATTATGCCATTCCTCAAAGACAGCCCTTTATTAACATTTAAATATATCAGTGCTTTCACTCTATTCCGGGGTGTCAAACTCATATTTGGTCGGGGGCCAGATTTTATCCTAATGAGAACTCCAGTGGGCTGGACTAATTTTGCCAACATCACAATAACTCAAAACGTGTGTATATAGGCGGCTGTATGATTAAAAACAAATCAAAATGATCTACTTCTACTGATAATAGTAACAAATCAGGTCAGGCATAAATCATTATGCCATCCTTGGATCATATGATTAAAAAGTTTTAGATTGATTTTTTTTCTGGGGCATTTACTAAAGGTGAATTTATAAGACTGCATGAAGAAGATTTAAAACATAAAGTCTGAGAGCTAGTGGTAAAGGCGCAACAGCCTGGCTACTCTATTTAGAAGATAGGTCACACTGAAACTGAGAAGTGATCATCAGCACACTTTCACCTCTTGGCGACCTTAAAATTAACCTGTCAATAAAATAAGTTAATATTAATTTTAAAGTTAAGTTTAAAGCAAGTTACCATAATCAGATGTAAAATAAGTCGAGAGTCTTGCGCCAAGATAAAACTTGCTGACAGGCTGGATTTGGCCTTGAGTTTGACACCTGTGCTATACACCACTACGCTGTAAAGTTTCATGCTTCTACACTGATGAGTTGTCAAGTCCCTTTAGTGATGCACTAATCACTGGAAGAAGTTGACAACAAATAATTTAAGGATGTTTTTGTAGGTTCTTGATAAGAAGGATCAGATGGACAATCCATTTACCAGTTGGCTGACAGACTCCTGCTGGGACAACATCACAGAGCTGGATAAGCTTCCAAATTTCCATGGCACTATAGCCTCCTTTGAACAGTATCCCCGGGACTGGAACCAGTGGTTCACCAGTACTGAGCCGGAAAATGCCCCACTACCAGGTTTGCATGTGTTAGAGAGGTTTAATTTTGATTTAGTACTTATTGAAGATAATTATATCAGTAGCAACAAGGAGGATCACCTGTACTCTGCTCTACTCTACTGCTACTGCTGGACTGACAAGGTTGACTATTATATGAACAGTATGAACTGTTATCCATGCTGCTGTGCATTGACATCAGCAAAAAACATATAAGGCTCCCTCTTTTTTTTTTTTTTTTTCATTTCAGGTGGTTTGGAGAACAGCTATAATGAGCTTCAGAAGATGTTGATTGTGCGGTCATTACGTCAGGACCGTGTCTCTGTGTGCGTTACCTCCTTCATTATAAACAACCTCGGCTCGCGTTTTGTGGAGCCGCCCGTTCTTGATATGAAGGCAGTAAGTGTTAACCATTTAAAGCATATGGTTTGCTTGGTCTTGATTTTTCATTAAAAAATTGAACAAATCATCACATTTTCTGGATTGTTTTCGAGTAAGTTGCATAATGTTAGCTGATTCATTTCCTCTGTCCTCTTGCCAGGTTGTGGAGGAATCCTCATGCAGGACTCCTCTGATCTTTGTACTGTCTCCTGGTGTGGACCCCACAGGAGCCCTGTTGCAGCTTGCTGAGGCCTCTGGGATGAGCAAGAATTTCCATGCTCTGTCTCTGGGCCAGGGGCAGGCCCCGATTGCCAAGAGCCTGATAGAGGAGGGTGTCAAGAATGGTACAATACCATCTTTGTTCTAACTGTCTGGCTACTCTTATATTTCTGAATTGTTTTGTTGCATAGCAGTACAGGCTACTTACTTCAACTTGTTTTTAAAAAAATGTCTCATCATCTTTTCTAACTTTAGTTCACAAAAGATGATCTTGTCACTCAAAAACAACTAGACATGACATAAAATACCTAACAAAGACATATCAATGCAACTTAAGCCTGCCTTTTATGCCCAGGTCACTGGGTGTTCCTTGCCAATTGCCACCTTTCTCTCTCATGGATGCCTGAGTTGGACAAGCTGGTGGAGCAGCTACAGGTGGAAAAGCCAAACACAAACTTCAGACTCTGGCTAAGCTCTTCCCCACACCCTGAATTTCCCATCACCATACTGCAGGCTGGCATCAAGATGACAACTGAACCCCCAAAGGTGCAATTCTCCCACATAAGGATTTCAGAAATTAGACATTTTCTGTACAAGCATACATAAAAGTTATTCATCACAGTAGATCTACATTTTTTGCCCCTTGTATATTGGATATATGCGTCTTCATATATTTTATGCTAAATATGGTTGATCCAAAATGTAACACCCCCAGTGTTAACACTGCTCTCTTTGTCACTAGGGAATAAAAGCCAACATGAAGCGTCTCTACCAGCTGGTGACAGAGGATCAGTTCAACCGCTGTTCAAAACCTGTCTTGTACAGGAAGCTGCTCTTCTCTCTCTGCTTTTTTCACAGCATACTGCTGGAAAGGAAGAAGTTTTTACAGCTTGGCTGGAATATAGTCTATGACTTCAACGATTCTGACTTTGAGGTCAGAACTTATCTGACACCTAAGGAAACAGACAAAACTGAAAAAAAGGGGGTGGGGTGTTATTGTAATGTGTATTATGGTTACAGCTAACAGATGATGTTGTGACAATTGCTATGTAGAGGCTGTGGTTAGGTGGGGATAGTAGTAATAATTCAATCATGACATGTGTTTTCTTTGTCAATCTGATCGAACATCTTAAGTGATTGACAGAGCTTCTGAAGAGTGACATAATGAAAAATGAATACCTAGTATGAATGCATGAAACTGAATTCAACGTATTTCATCTAGCTCAGTCTGTTTGAACTGTTTATGTGTAATATCTGCAGCGAATAGTATTCACTTGGCCTTAGTCGGTTTCTTATATCGTCATCTTCATATCCCCCTAGGTGAGTGAGAGTCTGCTGAGTCTGTACTTGAATGAGTACGAGGAGATTCCATGGGATGCACTAAAGTATCTCATTGCTGGGGTTAACTATGGAGGTCATGTCACAGATGACTGGGATAGACGTCTCCTTACCACTTACATCAATGGCTACTTCTGTGACTCAGCAATAGACCAGCCTCACTTTAAGTAAGACACTTTTAACATAAGCACGCATGCACACACACAGAGTGGTTGGTACTGCTAATGTCACATGCAAAGACATACTGTTTAGATCTATTTTTTAACATTCAGAAGAGTGTGGCTGACTTCAGCTATTTTAAACTGCCTATTGAAGTCAACTGTCATAATGTGCCAGCACCACCAAGTGGACAATAAGGGAAGAAGACACTGTGCACCTGAGCACTATTGTGATCCATTAGTTTTCCATTTAGTAAGCTTTATGACTTTCACATGCTTTGTTTCTAGCCAACAGCTCCAATATCTAAGCTAGTTAATGATCAGTAATTTTTTTGAAGACTTATTTATAAATTGGTGCTTACGGTATATCTGACTGACTGAGTATTCTTTCTTCCCACTTCTTTTCTCAGGTTGTCCTCTTTAACCTCCTATTACATCCCCCAGTCCTCTTACAAGGAATATATCAATACGCTGCCCTCCACAGAGCACCCTGAGGTGTTTGGGCAACACTCTAATGCAGATATTGCCAGCCAGATTGCAGAGTCCAGGACATTGTTTGACACCTTACTCTCCCTTCAACCCCAAGTCACCAGTCCCTCTGCTGCAGGAGCTGGGCCGAGTAGAGAACAAAAAGTGAGTGGGGGGCAAGATCGTAGATGGAAAGGATGAAGATGATTAGTATGATTTTATATTCTGTGATAAGATAAAAACAACTTTATATCCAAACATAGTTGAACTGAGCCATACAGTAGATAGAATCTGAAGATTTTGAATGCATCATGAACATGTCACAGCTTTTGAAATCGTAATTTTCTGTCCATCTAAAAACCGTAACCCTTTAAGGCATTAAACTTATGATACTGTCAGTAGTATCCTGTTAGAAGAAAATGTCCAGTCAGAGCACTACATGAATGAAATATTAGTTTATCGAAGTATTTTAACTGCCCAAAATGCATTTATAGTATTTGATATAAACAATAAATATCATTTCATGATCAGTTTATATGGACGTTAGCATCTGTGAAGTCCATAAAAACCTGATAGTGGTAACATCCTGCGAATACCATGCTATAAGAAAAAAAAAAAAAGTTTCCCTTGTTTTTACCTTTTCAATAAGATTCTTTTTTTTTTTTTTTTATAGAGCTTTTCAAAAATGTTCCAATAATTTGCTTCCCAACAGTATTTAGAGGTTGTTTGTAACTAGAAAGAGTTGGTTTAAATGAAGGGGAAAAGGTGTGTATAAAAAACTAAAGGTCAGGACAAATATAAAGAACGTGTATTTCGGTAAAAGGGGTTAACTTGTGGAAGAGTTATGACATGGAATTAAGAATGTGTAGTTCACTTTACAGATTTACATTTTTGTTTAAAAAACATGGTGTTTAACAAATATAAAAGGTTGAAGTAAGAAATGTTTGGAAAAATTTTGCTCTAATATGTTGGATTTTTTTTTTTTTTTAACCAAACTAGTAGTGCCTAAAATAATATGATTTGTAATAAGGGTTGGTATAATAAGGTAAAGCTTCAAGGCTACAGCTTTATGTTCTTTCTCTTATTTCACGAATGCACATGACTTTGTACAGTTTTGTATTTTTACTGTAATGTTTCGACACATTTCCTAATCTGTGTTGACCGCAATAAACTACGACTAGAGAGTTGTAACTACTGACGGATATCTAATTATGAGGTTTGTCTTGTGCTTGACTGAATACTTTGAAAAGCCACTCCCATCCATGTTTCCAGGTATTGGAGCTGTTGTCAGATATTAAAGGAAAGATCCCAGCGTTGATTGACTTTGAGAGCACCAGGTCGTTGCTCCAGGTCAACCCTTCACCTCTTACTGTGGTCCTTCTGCAAGAAATCCAGAGATACAACGCACTATTGGACACCATCACGTATGAACTCTCTCTCTCTCTCGCTCTCGCTCTCTCTCGCTCTGTGTGTGTGTGTATATGCATGATTGTTCTAGCAGGCCAAGTCTTCTCCTCTTTACTGTATTTCTTTTTCTATAGAGCTAGTTTTGTGCTTTTCATATGGATGAGTGTTAGATGCTTTGTATAAATATACCATCGATTCTGTAACTCTAAAGGAAAAGACTGCTGTTTTGACCATGTCCAGACAGCTATTATTTTGCTGTGTGGACATGGATGTCTTATACAGTCAAGATGGCATACTCGCGCTGTTTTATTGTTGTGCTGTGTTCCATGTTTTAGTGGTAAATATTTACAAAAGTCTTGGCAGCCAGAACTATAATAATGCTCAAAGAATAGAAGATTAACCAGAGCTGCATGTGTATCCATTTCTGTTAGTTCATCCCTGGTGAAGCTGGAGAAAGGGATCAAAGGCTTAGTGGTGATGTCATCGAGCTTGGAGGAGACCTTCCACTGCATCTATGACGCCCGAGTGCCACCACTGTGGGAGAAGGTGACACACACACACTGAAGTCAACAGATCCACTGCCTCCTTAGTGCTTATAGATAAACTAAAGCCAATTCAAAGTTTTATCCTGACCCAACGAGAGTTTCACCTTTCTGGATAACTCTTCCCCCCCTTTTCTAACAGTGGTAGCTGTAGACCTTCCATGGGAAGTTAAACCTGGGAATTTTGGAAATTTCCATTGAAATGATGGAAATTTATTGAAATTAACTGGAACTTGAGGATAATTTAGATGTAAACATTTTGTTTTGCTCTAAGCAGACAGCTATTCAAAATAATACAATTAAAAAAAACATTTCAACAGATCGACATCACCTTTTAAAAATGTATTACCCCATAAAATTGGGCACAATACTTGATATAGACGCACGATATTCTCTTTGCAACAATATACAATGAATTTTTCGAGACCGTTCTAGTTTTACGTGTTTTGAACATTTGGTTTTGAAGTGCTCAAATCTATTCTTCCTCTTGAAGCAGTCAAACTGCTGCAGGCCTGTCCCTGTGAAAATCAAACCACTTCTAAAGTTGTATTTATCCGTCACTCTGCACACTCAGACACTTACTGTTTTCCTGTTTCCAACTGCAGTCACACACACACACTCACATAGTTGGTTGACACAGCTCTGGCAGGATTCCAGTTGTAATTTTGTCCAAACACTTGCTGAAGGAGAGAATACGGGGTCATATGACTATAAAGGAATACACATGGGGGGAACAAGGGTCATTCAGGGTCATTCATTTTCTGTTTTGTAAGTGTCTAGTTAAGTTTTCATAATTGGCTGTGCATGAAAATGGACTACAAATGCACGTTTGTTTTGTGTGTCTGTGTGTTTGCCTTATTTCCTATGTCGAGTGTAGCCTCCCCAAGCCTTTGAGGGCTGAACAAAGCCAGCATCTGGGGACTAATCCATAGAGTAAAAAGCAATGTACCTTCCAGGGCTGGCTTCACTTTCCACTACTTTGCCAACAGCTTATTGCTGCTTGGGGCAATGTATGCGCATATGGTGTGTTTGCTTTTATTTCCTATTATGAGTAACTGACAAATATGAGGACTGCAGCTTCCAACTGGGCTTTTTTATTCTACTGGCCAACTTGCCATGTTTCTGTGTGCATAGTTTGGATTACTTACTGTCTACTTCTTTATTCACGTGACACTCTTTCTGTATCTTCCGTCCGTGTTCCACCTGTGTTGCTCTTTTCTATTTCTCAATCTCAAGTCTCAGTGTCTTCGTCTTGTCCGCTCTAAGCAGCAACAAGAGCCCCTAAGAGGCTCTCCATCCTGCTTATTTATCCCTCCATCCCTTCGTCTCTCTGTTCTCTGCCTCTCCTTGGCATGGCAGCCTGTCATTAGTTCTCACAGACTCATGGCTTTCATTTTGACCCGCCTGCTCCTCAGTTTCTAGGCATTATGTAATGGTGTTTTTGTACAGAGCTCTGCTGGTTGTGTGTGAATTTTACATTCTATAGAGCATATGTACATGTCATCTTTATTATCTGTTTTGCCATTCCATGGTGATTTTCCACTGAGTGGTAAATGTATAAAAAGGATCCCAGGAACTAGAAACATTTTGGAAGCTCATGTTTTATTTTTCTGATCATGCATCTTAACAATCTCGAGCTCTAACAGTTTCCAGCCTGATAAGGGGAAAGCCAAACACGGCAATTCATTTACATTTATAAATGCTGCAAAGACATTTTTGTACACACAGAGAAAAAGATGACAAGTGCTGATTTCTAACTTTCTAAATCTGCTACTACTAATAATAGTGATAACATTTTATTTAAAGCCGCCTTCCAAAGCACTCAAAGTCACCGTACAAAGCAGAGATAAAAACTACAAAGTAACGAATGGAAGAGAAGACCTGAGAGTGTGAGTGTTGATGTGTGGGAGTTCAGGAAGGTGCAGAGGGGCGAGGTCACTAATGGCCTTAAAGGTGAGGAGCAGAATGTTAAAGTTGATGCGATATTAACGGGGGGGGGGGGCAATGGAGCTGCAGAAGGACAGGAGTAGAGCGGTTCACGTTATTGATGTGAGCTATGATAGTGTGCTGACAGTTTTTTAGTTAGCTTTCGCAAGTGTTGGACACAAAATGATTACTTGTCTAATGTCTATTATGATCAACTCAGCCATAAAAAAGTTGGAACTGGTGCCTTGTAGCTATATCTCCCTTACTCTTGTGTAACTGTGTATATGTGCCTGTTAAATAAAGACCCTGGGCATTGGAAACGTAACGGAGAAGTTGAATGTTATGTTACAAACAAATTGGACGGGCCAACCCAAGCTATGCAAAAAGAAAGGCTTATATCCTCTTAATTGCCTTTAGGTCATCACTTGGCTATGCATGTAGGTTTGGTAGACTTTGTCTAGACAGAAAGGGTGAGGCAGATTATGGAAAAAAAGAAGAGAAGAATAAAAACAGATAGAAACGATTTGCATGTAACCAAAACATTCAAGGCACACTTCCAAACCAAATGAGAGATGTGAAATGTATGTCAAAACAAGAAACTAAATCTAAATGCCAGCTCTGCAAAGGGCCTGAGGCACCGCTGCTTCCATTTTCTGTTACCTTTAGCATAGCAGCCTCACTATTGGCTGTGGACCAGCTCAAAGGGGATCAAAGAATCAGACAATAGGCTAGTTTCCAGGCTTAAAGCAGTGGGGCCATATTTAGTGCAAAGACGCCTTCTGTCAGTGATAGTGACATTAACTCAGAAGATCTTTGAATAAGTTTGTAGCAGCACTATTATGCAGGTTGAACTCAGTTTCCTTTCTTTTGTTTTCACTGTCAAACATGGTAAGCCTACAACCATTGAGCAGGTTGTTGACAGATGGGGTAACTGAGACTTTAAAGTCAATGGTTACAATAACGTTCAAGAGTTCAAAGACCAAATAAGATCCTTTAATCGGCCGGAAAAATGTAAGAAAGCAGAGGATATAAAAAATGTCTTTTGCCAACACTAGAAATTGAACATTTTCAAAATAACAATTGAATTATCACACTGCCTTGTTTCTATACTGACTTGAATTGAATGATTGGACTTCTAGGGAAAATTGTTATTTCTTCTTTTACTTGTATTCCACTGAGAAAATTTCACTTTTTGTGATATAGCAGATTGCTTGAGAATCCTCTGAGGTTATCTCATGTCAATATTAAATCAACAAAAGGAATGAAGAGTATAACAAACATCTCACTTTAAATATACACACATTTCTCTTAAATCTTAGCCTTTAACACTATATAATACTGATTTTAGTAAAGAACATCTAGAATAGCATCATTCAATTATTCAGAAACACAACATGTCTTCTGTGTTTTAAGAGATCAGTAATAAACTTGCTCCCATTATGACCAGCTACCAACAGCTGGTGGCATGAAATGACTGTAGAATCGCCTTGTCTTTCTTTTTTCCTGTTGTTTCTTCACTGTCGATATGTCTGTCCCAACAGGCGTACCCCTCACTGAAGCCCCTGGCAGCTTGGACCAGGGATCTTTGCCAGCGAGTCAATCAGTTTGCACGCTGGGCTGAGACAGCTCAGCCCCCCATCTTGTTCTGGCTCGCTGGCTTCACCTTTCCAAATAGTTTCCTCACGGCTGTTCTGCAGTCCTCTGCTCGACAGAACAATGTGAGTTCACAAAACCCCCTTACAGGAAGCACAAGACTGTTAGTTAAACACCACAGTACGAAGCAAGACTGGTATTCTCTTCTTTTCAAAACATTATTTTAATTTAAAGCAAAGTAAACCACATGATTTTTGTACAATTTTAAAATGTTGGAATGTGAACATATCAGGACTAGTGAATGTGCATGACCGACAGCTACGATTGAGCCAACAAAAATAATATCTGATAGCCTCTGGTTAACTGAGGTCACCCCCTTGTATGTTCAGAAATCTTATCTTACCCTAACATTCTTTTCTCACGTTTCTTTAATTGCATACAGTTATCTGGGCTATAGATAGATAGATAGATAGATAGATAGATAGATAGATAGATAGATAGATAGATAGATAGATAGATAGATAGATAGATAGATAGATAGATAGATAGATAGATGGATAGATGGATAGATAGATAGATGGATAGATACTTTATTGATCCTGAGGGAAATTTTGAACTCTGTTGCAGATTTCAGTGGATACACTGTCTTGGGAATTTGTCGTGTCCACCTTAGATGACAGCAGCCTCCGTTACCAGCCTAAGGTGACTCATTATACAAACATTTCTATATCTATAAAGATTACCATCAACAATTGTTTACCAAAACACACTTCATATTTCGATCTTGTTTTTTCCTTAAATCCATTTTGTCATTTTAATTTGATGCATGAGGCAGTTTTACAACTCAATTTGACATTGATTTTGCCTCCTGTCCTTTTTTTGTTTGGGTTTGTTTAACCAATTGTTCTTCCCTCATTTTCATTGTGTCCTCTTTTCCACTCCTGTGCCTGTATTCACAAACATTCTGAGAATACTCCAAAGCCCCGTTTCTACACAGCAGTCCGGTACGGATCGGTACAGTTTGGTACAGTTTGGTTTGATTAAGCCTGATTCCGTTGGCTTTTCCACAGCCACCCGTGCCCTATTTGGTAGGCGGTGTGTAAGCCGGATGACGATAGCCGCTATGTAAATAGCATCATACGATAGCAGCTAACAGCTAACCGTTAACTAATAAATTCAACAAAGGGGAAAAACGCTACAAACAAAACCAACGCTGAAAGACATTCAGACGTTCATCTCCTCTGTCACTGACATGTGACTCTTTATTACAAGAACTCAATCCAGCTTTGTTTCAGAGTAGGCTGAGTGCCTCGAGGAGAAATACAGACGTAAACAATCAGCTGTGTATTACAGTCAATGGTTTTGTTTGCCGAGGTAACTCGGGAAGTGACGATTCTTTCAACCAATCAGCGGACTGCAGTGTTTAGCTCCACCTTTTCGGATCGGCTCGACATTCTTGGCACCCCAACGGAAGGGTCCCAAAAAGTGGGACGGTACGGATCGGTTATTTGGGAATCATTCCCGGGATTAGTCTATGGAAACGCCACAAAATGCACGCCGTACCGAAACGAACCGAGCCAGACCGCTCGGTGGAAACGGGGCTCATGATCACTACTGATCAGTCGTTGAGTGTTTGGAAAACATTCCTTCTTTCACTCCGTCTTTACACCATTTTTCCTGGGCTTGCGGAACTCTTGAGTGTCTCCCATGTTTTAGCATCTGCCGCTTCCTATCAATCAAATTTCTTAACCTTACTTAGATTAGCGTTTGTCATCAAATGTTCTTTTGAGTGCATGTCTCACCTCTAAACAAGAGTTAGCTGCTGATTGTCCTCTCCTTTTTATTCCTCGTTTCTCTGCTTATCCACACCTTCCCTTTAGGATGGGGTATTTATCCGAGGTTTGTACCTGGAGGGGGCTGGTTGGGACAAGAAGAACTCCTGTCTGGTGGAAGCAGAACCAATGCAGATGGTTTGTCCCATTCCAACCATTAACTTCAAACCTGTGGAAAACCGCAAGAAGATGCCCAAGAGTAAGTTGTTCTTGACTTTCAAACTGCAATTTTCGACTATATTCTACCAACTTTCTTCCTTTTACTTGTCTTGTTTTTTATTTAGTCAGGCCCAATGTCACATAATCTTTATTAATATTGCCAATTTAAAACAAATGTTATTTCAAGACACATTTAAGACTAAACATTAATCCATCATCATGAGAACAGCACAGCTCTAAGCAACATTTCGCAAAGTAAGAAGGAAAAACTGCCTTTGAGAAGCAGAACCAGACTCAACTGTCTTTGTCCCTTCTATTTGTGTTTAGGTATGTATCTTTGTCCATGTTACTACTACCCAGTTCGATCCGGCCGGGCAGGCAGAGCTTCTTTTGTGGTCAGCATTGAACTCAAGTCCGGAGCTGTGACCCCAGACCACTGGATCAAAAGAGGAACTGCACTTCTCATGAGTCTAGACAACTAAGGGACCATACACACTCACACGTTGACTCTTTTCTACATTTTTTTAAGGCCACAAAAGAGGATAAATGACATTTTTACTCTGCAACTTCTCAACTTATTCACATGCTGAACAGTAAAAGGTCTGAATCACTTCTAAAAACGTAGTTTGTCTCACACCATTTCTGGTAAGGTTTGTTTCTCTTTTTTGTCTTATTTCCATTACGTCAGCTTAGTGATAACTCACCTCTTAACAGAACTACATCAGCCTTTCCATGCTGAATGAAACACACACACATTCATTGGAGATAGTCTCCTACTGTGAGGCATTGTGACTATACTGGAACCTTGCTTCTTTGTAACATCTGGACAAAGTAACTGTCTGGTCATGTAAGTGTCTTGATATGCTCATTGAATGTTTGACAAAGCATTTAAGAAAAAAATACAGTCCTGGGCCCCGACACACACACACGCCTATATATATATATATATATATATATATATATATATATGCTTGGTATCTGATCTACAACATAATTGTTAAATTACTGATTCAGTTGTTTAAAAAAACAAAACAAAACAAGAGTTCCATATTTTTTAGCTCATTGTGAAATATTGTTTCCTAGACTTGGCTTTGGCTCACATTGAATTGAAAACTCAGAAAATGCAAATAAATTCTTATCTTTATTGAAACATAATCTCCAGTTTCTGGTAGTTTTCCATAATAAAGTTTAAAAAAGTATTTTAAATGTGAGAACCACACAACTATAGGAACAAATGCAAACAAAGATAATCAAGGTGAGCTAAAGGATATGTTTATGCTAATACGCAATTCTCCCCAAGCAATAGGGAAAAGAGGACAGAGAGAGGGAGCGACTGCAGAGAAGAAACAAACCTATTCAAACAAATGAATTCTAATGAAGCTTTGCAGACAAGATGCTTGGAGTCGTTCAGCGTTGTGGGAGAGAAGGCCCGGACTTCCCCACTGGAAAGAAATAAACCAAAAACTGAAAGAGGGAGAGAAAAACACAAGAAGCACCCTGGAGAAAGTGAGCTTGGTGTAAGAATGGTCTAGTAATGAGAGAGAGAGAGAGGAGGGCCTGAGTTCAAGGTTGTATTGAGACGTAAGGATTGTCACCCTGAAAGACTGAACAGACTTCCTCAGGGTTTAAGAGCCTCTTTATCTGTGTGTGTGCGTGTGTTCTCACTGGAGATGGAGGAGTGCACTCAAAGCAACTTGCTGAATTCAAATTCAAATTGGCTTATACTGAGAATTGGGTAACAAGCATGTCAGACCTGGGTGGGGGGGGGTTGCAATGGGTAAAAGCTTTAATTGAAATGAGCTCAAATGTAAATGTGTGAAAGCATTTTGGATGCATTTGTTTTGTGGCTATGACAAGGAAGCATGACAGGACTGCAGTATGCAAACCTTAATGGTTACATTGCTTTAAAGTGTTCTTCATTTTGCAATGAGGACTAACATCTTCTGTGTTAAAACATCTGATGGAATATTCCATTTTGAGGACGTCCTTTACCCCTTTATCTACTCAGAAACTGAAATAACCATTTTTAAAAAATCTAAAAAGTTATCAAGTTACAGAACAATCTACAATGTGGAAATTTGAACTCAAAGGCTGAAAAAGAAACCATTTCACTTTCCTCTAGACCCATGACTCAAAACAGTTGTGTATTAATCTAGTCAGCATATTGTCTTTTACTGAAAATATCACCAGAGACTCACTGACAACTCCTCAAGCATTCCAATGAACGTCTGTGTTACAGCTACTGGTTTTGGTGGATTCTTAATTTGATTTTTTTAAAGATGCTCTTTCCCAGTTTCCAGTTCTTTTGAAACGTCACATACCTGACAAGACATTATCAAAGTATACGTATTCATCAGTGGCTTTGACCCCTTTAGTTACAATGTCAAGCAAATAGTTTGACTGTTCACCGTAGTAGCTATGCTGGGAAAACTTGAGATGCAGTTGTCACGATTTAAGACCAGTTAATAATGGAATTTGGGCGACATGTACAGCGTTTGCCAGTGAATGTGGAGGCGGGGCGGTAAATGTCCAAGACTCTTCCACCGAAATAAACCTGCATGAGGGAAGAGAGAGAGGGGAGGGGGAGGAGGAAGGGAAAGAGCCATTCAAGAGGGACCAAAGGGAAAGAGTGTCCGTTTCAATGGAATAAAAACTGCGCACTTTCTTTAAGGACTGCCTGATCTGATCGCAGCGTGGACTAATCCGTGTTAGGAAATGGATATCACTGGCTTTTTTGTACGATTGGGAAATCCGTGTCCATCGCAACCCCTACTGCCTCGGAGGCAGGGGTAGCTTGCGATTTTTAAACCAGATGGATATCGGAGGAGGAAACGAGCTGTGCAATCATTTAGAAAGGTGATATGACTGTGCAGAGATGCAAGATCAGTGATGAGTCTTTTCGTCATGCCTTGCCCATGGGCGAACATATCCATATTTTCTCAACCTGGGCTGGGATCTATCTGCGTGCACGGGGTTCCCCGTTTCGACGTTTGCATCTGAACGCGATATGGATTATGATCAGGGTTAAATGTTTTTGGAAGAGGGCTTTTTGTGGGCTGCGTCATCTGTGGTTGGGAGAGGAGATTGACTGCTTTTCAAATTTCCACTAAAACATTTTGAACAGAGAGACAGTCTGCACGGCTACTCCCCGACACATTTTTGGATTGCACTTAGAGGGTATGTATAACTCATTGTATAACTATCATGCATGCATACACGCTTACATGTGAGGCTATAGCCTGTTACCTAATTGTAGAGGAACCAATGAGACTCCATTGAACATAACCAAAACTACAGTATCATCATCTTGTAATAAATGAGGACACGATCAACCTTTTTGTGTGACGATATGAGACACTGCACGAGTCTAATCTTGACAGAAGATATTTGTCTGCGAAACTCATGATGAAAACCCGTGTGTATGTAGCTATCTAGCTGTATAATGGCGATTATGAAGGTGATAAGATAATATTACAAATGATCATTCAACCCTTACTTTATTGGGAACAGGGGCGATAAGTTCGGACATTGCAGCATTTTAGTTCTAATGCAGCTTGTGTTGTCTCTGTTTTCCTCAATGCGATAGGCCACTGAAGCTGGTTTTGGTGATGTCATGTTTTTACGGGAAGGATGGAATAGTTTACGGGAAGGTAAGTCTGGAGTTGATGTCGCAATCGGATTTTGTTCATTTTAGTGAAATGTTTGTAAATGCACGGCAAGTAAGTAGGAAACGCGCGTGCGAGCGATGATGTGTAGACTGGGGGTTGCATAACGTTTTATTGAATACGATGAGGGTGGACTCGTTGATGTTGGAGGAAGAGAAGTGTCGTATGTTCTTTCTGAAATGTCATGTGGTGAAGTTGTGGCGGGTTCTCTACTATTTCCAGGAAGAGCTTTTGAATTTTCTTGCCTTGAATTTTACTGTCTCCACCCCTCTGTTTGCTGTCTTTTATGCACGTCGTATATGTTGCCTCTGGATGGCGATCGAGGACAGTGAATAGCTTCATGTTTGTGAGGCTTTGTTGGATTCCAGGATTTTCTCTGAAGTAGTTCAACAGGCTGTTGATGTTAAGCAGACCTTGGATGTCATGTCGGTTACTTTGCTTTAGGCCTCATGGCCTCCCCACCTTTTCTTGGATTGCTAAAATTAGGCTACATGTTTCAGCCACATCAGAATCACAATCAGTTTTATTGCCAAGTACACTTACATGAGTAAGTCTTAGTGTATTGGTGCGAAAGAAAAACGAGGCTAAAATAACAAGTACCTAAACAAAATCAATTATGAGAAGCAATTAACAATACAATAGAATTTTTAAAAAGAATCAAATATAAAGAATAATAAATACAATGTACAAAAGGGCACATGAGAGAAAATAAATTTAAAATCCAGTGGACGTTAAACGTAACATAAATGAACAGTTTTAGCCTTCACATTACTGTTATGTTTTCTGATTCTGGGTTTGATGAGTCTGTATTATGTGGAAGTAGGGAAAAGGGCAGGGACACTGCTTATGAGGCTGACAGCTGAGGGGAAGAAACTCTTCTTGTGGCGAGAGGTTTTGGTCCTGATGGACCGTAGCCTCTTACCAGAGGGGAGAGTCTCATGAGTCTCCATGTGCAGGGTGAGAGGGGTCGGCCACGATCATACCTCCATGCCTAAGGGTCCTGGAGGTGTATAGGTCGTGGAGAGATGGTTGATTGCAGCCGATCACCTTCTCTGCAGAGCGGATGATACACTGCAGCCTGCACTGTCCTTTGCTGTGGCTGCAGTGTACCGGACTGTGATGGAGGAGGAGTGGATGGACTCGATGGCCGTGTAAAAGTGCACCATCATGGTCTCTGGCAGGTTGAATTTCTTGAGTTGCAGCAGGAATTACATCTTCTGTTGTCCTTTTCTTGATGAGGAAGGTGATGTTCAGCTCCCACTTGAGGTCCCGGGTGATGGTGGTCCCCAGGATGCGGAAAGACTCAACAGTGGACACTGAGCTTTCATGGATGAAAACACAATACAAATACCCTTCGAAAAAATCACGAACAAAACACCTCTACACTTCAACAACTCACATCTATGCACGTGTGGCTGATAGGAATTTATAATTTGAGGCCAAGAAGTAGTAATTTGTGGCCTTGAAATTATAATATTATTTGTGGCCTAACAGACTAAATATCAAGTCATCACAACAGAAGTGCTCCAAGCCTGTAGCACTCGGTGGAACTGGACTTTTCTGTTTTATTGTTTAAAGAAAGAATGGTCAACATTTTACACATAAATACAGCACACATCAAGTACATCCTCTGTAAATGTCTCTCTGAGTTAGGATTCCTAGACATTCTCTACAATGAATGAGAAACTCTAGGCAGCTGTATTTGTGTTGGAGCTGTGTTTACATGTTTAGATTGAAGGGATGGCCTTGCTTTATAAAGCTCTTTTAGTCATAAAAGAATAATCACAAAACCTACTCATTTTTTATTTGGATGTCACAAAGTGTGTTTATCTCAGTCATTGTGTATCATAGAATGGAGATGTCACCGAACAGCAGTTTATGTTAAATGCTGGTGCTCATCTATTAGATTTAAAAAAAAAAAACCCAACAACAAAAAACATGCATGTTCATGCTTCCTTTAACGAACATCATGAATAGGAATTATGGGCGACTTGGCAGGCAAGGTTAGGTAGAGTTCATTGCTTGGCTGACAGACACAGACCTGAAGACCCGTGGAGGTTGATTGGCACCAGGGAATAGAAGTGGGATGGTGATTTGCCTACAAGCATTCTAGGCAAAAAATTAGGAAGGAACATAACATTTTGGGAACATTTCATTAACGTTCCCTGAACTAAAGTGTCCTTGGGCAAGATACTGAACCCCAAGTTGCATTTCCAGCAGTGCAGTGATGCATTTAAAAGGAATAGTTGTTCTCAGGCATTTAGGCACTTTAGGCATTATCAGCTGTCAACATTTGAATTTGGTAATGTCAAGTCCAAATCAATTTTCCATTCGCAAGTCTATCCAACATAAAAAGTCTGTCTCTCTCATGAAAGGCGTAATTAAAATCCTCCATCTGACTGTTAAAGTGTATAAAGTTACATCAACTTGCTAAAGCGCAATTGTGCGTATTCTCCCGTAGATGGCGACACATACACAAGCCTGGTCTGTGTGTTTCCTTTGTGAACGCCAGAATCAGAATCGGCTTTATTGGCCAGGTGTGCTCGTGCGTACAAGGAATTTGAATTCTATAAACTGTGATCTCAGTGTAAAAAATAACATTAAATATTAATATATAAACAAAAAAAAATGAAATGAATAATAGCACTACAAGACTATATAAGATAATAATGCTAATTAACATGTTAATAAATGATGCAACAGATGGAGTAATTTGCTGTCGGCAGATCATTATTCTTCCGGTAATTACTTTAAGGTGGTGTGCATAGGTGAATGTCAGATGAGGAAGATAACTGTATTTACATAATTAAGTGTGTGACCAAACATGGATAAATAAAGCATAGAACAGCTTATAGTGGAGGGAAATGGCAGCCTTCAGTCACCATACACATTTGATGAATCGTTCAGATCTGGGCAACAGAAACAACTTCTGTGAAGGTGTGGTCCAAGATACTTACTGTAATCGAGGTGCTTCTCCAACTAGGTTACAGATTTAACTTGTAGCTCTTGTATTATCAAACTCATGTTTTTTTTTTCTCTCGTGACTTACCTGTATAATGTGTTGTTTGTCATTCATAGTAAAGAAGTGAGGAACATGGCTAAGCACTGTCGTGCTGTGTTTGAAGAGCCACCAGCACCTGACTGAAGCAAAGTCAACATGGACTGTTCAGTCTAAGGACAACGCTGATGCTATCCTTTAGATGTGGTAAGTTAGACATAATTAGTTTGATTATTTAATTAAAGAGCTGACATGAGAGTATTCTTTAATACGGATATTATGATTATACGGATAGTAACATTAAAATTCACTAACATCTACAAGAATTTCCAAGATCTACAAATATAAAATGACAGCAAGCCTTAATGTCTAATCCAAATCAGACCAACGGTTTCCATTCTGGTTTTCCTACAGGGGGAGCCACCTGCAAGCATCAACTTGCCCAGGTAAGAAGTTTTACCCTTGACCTGCTTGCGAGGCACATGGGAATGTGATGGCTTTCTTGTTTAGTTATGTCAGGATTTGTGTCATTCCTGTTTTGTCTGTGTTTTAGATTTGTTTGTCTGAATGTTTGAATTGCTCCAATGTATTGAGATATCCAGCAAATGAGTCAAATATATCTATGTGCCGTGAATTTTAATGCACAGTTAATAAGGCATTTAAATTCCTCTCTTCTACTGTTCCTATTGTAGATTTGTTATTTTAGCAAACCTAAAATGTTATAAGTTTGAATTAAATTCACAACACATTTTATTGCTTTTCCTTCAGTGTTAGGTTATAAAATCTATTTCACTACTAGCAGTAAATCTTAAGCTGCAATGATGTCACTATGCTTTACTTGCACAGCTTGACAACCCTATACACTCGGGTTTTGATGTTGGCTGGTTTTTAGTGGAGTAATTCCATATGCTGCACCTGGGACCAGTTTTGTCAGCGGATTTATTTTGACAGGGATCTAGTTAAAGACATGGTAGATGAGTGGCACATGTTCTCACTGAAGAGCAGAATCGGAGGCTTTAGTAAACTGTCCTGTAGATGTTGATAAATGGAGGATTTACAAAAAATGTTGTCCTCTTCACAGGTGCATTACATTTTTTACAATTTCATTTATTAGTAGGGATGTAAGGATTAATTGTGAGGCAGTTAAAAATTGATTCAAAGGTGTCAAGGTTCGAATCTGTACTCTGAAAAATGAATTTCAGTAATATCCTGAGCTTCAGCAGGTTTTATCATGGTAGTTAAAGCATATGTGCCTCCAAAGGGAGAAAATGAATGAGTTAACAAGGTAATAGAAGAGACAAAAACTATGTGCAAATATTTCTACAAGACAGAGAGCTTTACAAATAGCACGACCAACATGATACAGCATTTAATCAACCACAATGAGAAGCGCAGATTACCTCCCGATTATGAAGTCAGTTTCATGAATCGTTATCGTGAGTTGAGTGAATTGTTACATCCATATTTATCAGACACTTTTTTTGAAAGCAGTCTTCATTTGAGAGTAAGTACAACACAAGGGATGTACAAACTCACTAAGTGCCAACAAACAGCCTTAAGTTAGATCAGACACGGATACAAATCAGAGGTTGTATTGTAGAGTTTTTTATCATCATCAAGAAGACCAACAGTTGCCACATTTATATCATCAGTATCATCAACATCCATGTTGTCATCATCATCATCTGCTGCATCAATGTCGTTAAGGGTGTTTTCACACCTGTTTGCTCTGGTCTGAATCAAGGGCCATTTGTTGCATTGTTGAATACCTTAAGTTTGGTCTGTGTTCACAGGAGGACATTCACAAACAGACCAAAATGTCTGATGCATAAGGAAACTGCTCCGTAATTGTTTGGAATTTGGTTGGCCTTAACTTGACTAAAGAGTCGGGGGTAAATAATCTGGAACAAAGGTTGTATATTCATCAGAGCAAACAACACCTTTTAAGAGACAAAAATGATAACACAGTAAGGCTGGAGGTATCAAACGGAACAATGGGATCCTGTCACTTTGTGATTTGGCCTCATAGATTGTAGAGGTTGAAGCTTGGCTTTGTGAGGCTTCTTTAGTTTTAAAAAGACCTTACCTCATGATCCAGTAAATAATTGTTCATGTCTGAGCGCTACACTATTTTCCTAAAGGCTCTGACTCACCAAATTTGGTGCTCTGTTGCTACCAGATTCAACATGTTGACTCGGTGCGGTTGGTCAGAGGAATCACTCTGTTCAGCTTTGTGCACAAGAAGAAATACAGAAGCGACAAAAGCAAGTGAACGACTTTAACTTTTTATCAGACATAATTCTGGATTAGACGTACCTATATTTCGACTGTTGAGCCACAGCAGTGTGAAAATGGTCTTCTCGTATCATAACAGTGTCTTCTATATCTGCATTCTTCTCCGTTCTCGTCCTCTTTCAGTTTCTGGTTTTTCCTTTTTGAAATGACCATTACAGACCAGCACTGCCTACTGGCATGGAATGTTTTCCTCTTACGTAAGTACAGAACGTACGTGGTGGTTGGCCGTTGGCTGTGGCCTAGACTTGATTATAACTTGTGTTAATACAAACAAACAAAAGGTCTATGACTATCTAAAGATAGTCATAGACATAGGTCTTTTTTTTGCTCTTGGTTGTGTTTAATGTCACCAGTTGTATTCCGATGGAATTATAGATCATGAAGGTTCAGAATCAGCTTTATTGGCCAGATAGACACAGCTGTGTCTGTCCTGTTTTCTGGCAGATGCAAACAAGAAAGTGATGGAGGTGCAGGGAACAGACTGTATGATTGCAGATCAGCAGCTCATAAGACTGGTTAAAATTCTACAGGAAGTACATCCTCTGCTGCTGCTTTTCCTGATAGCGTCGACATGTGGGAGGTCCACTTCAAGTCCTTGGAGTATGGTTCAGGAAGTGTCCAAATCAAACATGGTGAGGGTGGGAGTATATCTCCATACAGAGTATATCTCCAGGTGGTTGTGAAGGGTCCCCTGAGGTGCAGTCACTGATGTGTAGAGGAGGAAGAACTTTTAATGTTTTTAGTTGTTTCTTTGATACAAGCAATATACAGATGGGGTTAGTGTATTTGGGATCACTTTGTCAGCATGCCCCAACTTCTCCTTTTCTACCTTCCAAGAACTTCCAATCCATGTGCCAGCCACGTTTGCCAAACCCTGTAAAAGCAACACAAAAAATGTCTGCTTTCAGAACATTCAAGGCTTTCTACTGTAAGACATTTCTAGTTTTCATTCAATGTTAACTCAGGCTGTCACAGCAGGAATAAAAGAGTGTGCATATTAGTATTGTTTTTCTCTGTCTTAATTGATGTGCTGCCCAGTACATAACCATTTTCTTTTTTTCAAATCTCATACCCTAAGAAAAGAATGTGTTTGCTTCCGAGGAGTAAAAAAAAAAATGGAAAGAGTCAACAGAAAGATCCAGGATGAGAGGCAGTGAGAGCTGACTCAGGATTTCCAGGGGGAGGAGTGCAGGAAGTAGTGGGTGAGGAGGTGGACAGGAAATAAAAGGCGGGGGGAAAACACCTCTTCAACGTCCTCCTCCTCTGTCATCATCAGTGTTGTCATTGAGGGAGGAGTGTCACAAGGGAGAAAGAAGAGGTGGAGCTGATATCATTCGCCTCCTGCAGATCTGTGAGGGCGTATTAACCACATTCTCTCCGTTGAAGCTTTTAACAGTCACATTTATGCAATCATTTTAAACAACAACTGAGAGAGAGAACTCCTATCCAAGAAAGACCGTGCCCATGTAAAGAACTGAGAACAGGGAGAGAGTAAGAGCTTAAGATAGGAATGGAAAGATTGTGACGAGAAAGAGATGAATGCTGAAAGAGAGCTCCTCGGCCTCTCTGATTATATAAGTCTACTGCAGAAGAGGGCATTGGGTTCATGTGTGTGCGTTTGTGTCTCATCCTTGCTTTGCAGGCCGTGTGTGTGTGTGTGTGTGTGTGTGTGTGTGTGTGTGTGTGTGTGTGTGTGTGTGTGTGTGTGTGTGTGTGTGTGTGTGTGTGTGTGTGTGTGTGTGTGTGTGTGTGTGTGTGTGTGTGTGTGTGTGTGTGTGTGTGTGTGTGTGTGTGTGTGTGTGTGTGTGTGTGTGTGGCTGACAAGAGTTTGCAAAGGGGAGGATGCTCAACATGCCTACTATCCTTGACAGTTTGTGTGGCCTGTGTTACTCAGCTGTCACAAGCCTCAAATTGGATTCTAAGTTTTTGTATATTTTTGGAAGGGGTGTTTGTCTGCACATCCACCAGCGTGTCTTTTAAAACTTCTGGTCCTGTACTATACTCTATAATTATTTTTATTACAATTAAGTGTTTATATCAGGAATGGGGACATGCATCTAAAAGCCTTAAGAGAGGTTATAAAGGGAGATGGGTCAAGAAGAGTGTGAGGTTGTATTCAATGAAGCAAGTCAAAGGAAGAAGTCGGGGACAGGAGGTGTTGCATCAGTGTATAAAACTCTGGAGGGTAGGAAGTGATCATTTTGCCTTTAATGTGATGCTACAAATATGATCTAACAACTACCAAAACTAATCTATAATGCCAGTGATATTGTGAAATAACATGCAGCTAATTACATTTTGAAGTGCTTTCTCATTTGCAATTACATTATTATTAAAGCTTTTATTATGAAAGCATACGTGGAAAATATGCTGCTGGACATTATTTAGAAGACTTAAGACAAACTACACATCCATTTTTTTAAATTTGGTACTTGCAGGTGCAGAGCGTTCATAATGGAAGCCAAGCTGGTTGTGGTATTTGCTGCATTTGACAGAAGTCGTCTCGCTCGTCAACAATTGAGCTTCGTAGTTGGATTCTTATGTGCCTCAAGTAAATCAAGATGGTGGTTGTGTAGTCTAATCGGGTGAGATTTATTTGTGTAAAGAAACACAGATGTGATGCTGAAAAGGCCTTCAAATGTTTATGAATGTCTTGAAAAGTAGGTTTGGGTAACGAGCACTGCAAATGTATGAAATAAAATTCATCACAAAGAAAGATGAAACCTGCCACATTAGCTATGACTTCGACCATGTGCACTCTGCTGGCCAAGTGGCGTAGTTTACAAATGTACTCCCATGTAGTACATTTGCAGGCCTTGTGTGTTTGTGTATGTTTTCCCCCAACATAGTTAGTTGGACTCATATAGCCTTCAGTTGTTCTGCAGTAGACAAGTATTTTATTCAGAGAATTGCCGTTGTCAAGAAAGCAGGTGTCGACACATTTGTCATTCTGAAAGTGTTTCTTTGAGTGCGTCGCCACCCTCAGAGTTTGTGTTGTGTTTTTATTTGGGTTGTTGCTACTCTGAATAACTGGTTTGTGCTTAAAGGGGGCAGAAGATGTGAACCTTATCTGCCAGAAAACGTGATGCTTGTGTCTTAATGCTTACTCAGGATTCAGCAGATAATGACTAAGCATTTTCCAAACTGGATACATTTCAAACAAATCGTCTGGCTGCTTTTTTTTTTTTTCTTGTTAAAGTATGCAAAACCTGTAAGCTTTCTTGTGTTATGCTCTCACCCCCGGAGCTTCCATTTCTACTATTGCTCCCCATCTTTCTCCTATTCTGGCTTTCTGATTCTTTGAGGTTTCTACCCACCCCCATTCATCTACACCCGGTGGCCCCCCTTTGACCCCTGTTACCCCCCCATCCACCCCCTTGCCATCCCTCCCAGGGCAAGCCTACAGCTCCCAGCCTTTTGTGCCTGCCTTTCTCCTCCCTCCTTCACCGCCTCTGCCTCCCCCTGCCTTTGTGTGTGAGAGGCCAGCAGAAGGAAAGAGGAGAGAAGGAAAGAGTGAGCGAGAAGAGACGGATCCTATAGATCTAATATGAGTCTACATGTTGAAGCTTTTTATTTGTGCATGTTACCTACTTGACTTATGAAAAAGCTTTACAGTGAAGGCTGTGCATTTGCTTTGCTGGAGTGTCAGCATTGTTTTTTGAGTCCCGTTTCATGTCTGAACGGAAACAAAGCTCCTCTAAATTGATTGTTGATTCGGTGCACAATAATGTGAGTCAGTGTATCATCTGCTTAAAATGCACCTACAGGAAATAAATTGGTCTGAAAACTTTAAAGGACCAATCTCACTCTCAAAATCAACCTTTATCATCATACATGAAAGAATGTTATGATGAAGTGCTGATTTCTCTGAAAACAATGCATCAGCCAGTATGGTTCCCATGTAATTAAAATATTTGTTTTAAACCGAGATAGGTAGACAGTTTTGAGGGGCACACTAGGCAAAGTTGTCCCCGCCTCCCCATTCCCCCGCTGGCCTGCTCTCAAACCACTCCAGGACTATCCAGGCCTGAGCTCAGTACCTCCTTCACATAACATCATACAAGAGAACATGCATGGCTTTACGTGACTATGAAGCGTGCTTAGTTTACAAGACAGGCGGACTCGAAAATAAAGAAGAAATGGAGGCAGTGTCACGTCTGCGTCCGCACATTGGAGAACAACACAGAGAACATGATGGCTCGATAATGTGTTGTTCTCCGATGTTGAAAGAGACTGTGTGGCAGTTTGTGTTTTTTTATTTTCTACATTGTGTACCTGTGCTTGTGCATGAACTGCACAGTGCCGGATCGGAGCACTTGCACACATCAAACGAACTGGACAAATTGAAACTACAAGCTGACGCAGCATCCTCTAACACCTTCAATCGACTTTTAAAAAGTTTTTAAAAGATCAGCTCCCCCATACATGTACATGCTAAAATGTTCTTTCCCCCATGTTAACTAGGGTTGTGTTGCCATAGGGAAGAAGTAAGAAAAATAAGCTTTGTGACTGAGTTGCAAAGACAAAACTGTGTCTTCCAGCCCTTTTTCTGATTACAATTACACAACTATGAGGGAAGCAGATTAAGTATAGCCTTATAGACAATGCAGGCCTGCCATCTCGATGATAAAATGTACAATTCTGTGTCAGGGCCCTATGATTTGTTCTGAACCTCAACGCACCATGATATGTAAGAGATTTAAAGGATTAAGAAGATGCATTGAAATATAAAACATAATAATAATCGGTGAGGTGCATCAAAGTAGCAGCAACAAGACCTTTTTTTTTTTTTTTTGCACCTAAGGAAAACCAAGATTCATTTCTGAAATTAAAACCCAGCCACACCTTTATCTTCTTTAAAAGTTGTAGCTTGGGAGACAGTGTATCTTTATATAAGAATCCAAGGTATTTTTAAGATGATACAGACTCATAGGCTAGTGATAATGCCCCTAAAAAATTGAGATATCCCTCAAAACAGCAATGTTTTTCATCATCTCTAAGGTTTCCCATATATGAAATGGATTCTGGTATAAACATATTTTTTTGGAAACATGTTTTTTTTTTGTTTTTTTTTTAATAAGATATCATAGTACACCCCAAAACTAAAAAAACAACTAAATATTGCCTAGCCATATAGGAGATATATCAAACCATGTAGATTAATCCTACAAGCTCAGAGAGCTTTCAAACTTGAGATTTTAGCAGTCACAATTAAAGTTGATTAACCTAATACAAAAACTGAACATGACTACCTTGATGAATACAAAAATGATTTACCTATGAATGTCATTAAATCAAAATAGCATTAACTTTAAATGTATGTTAATTGCCAAACCACACGTATTGCTTTAGAATCATGCAGCACATTGCTATCAACAGCATGGTTGAGGGAGTAGGTTAAACTTTAAGTAGCCTATCCCCTGTTTCCAAAAACATGTAACCATAAAGGTGTCTGAGGTGTCATGTCTTCAAGCAGAACTCTTCAGAACCAGTTAATACAAGATCACTCTCCGACACAGCTCTCTTTAGCTCTCGCTAAATAGACTGAAAGTATTCCATAGTTGATCAAACAAGATGGGCAGACAGTCTCCTACTGGCCTATCTTTATTTTTCACATAGCTGCTAGCAGATAAACAGCATGCATACAAATACATTTGTATGGGTGTAACAAAGCTAAGAGAGACAGAGTTGTGTCTGAATGTACACTTGAATGTCTTAAGAAGCATGTCTCAGTGTGTGTACATGCATTTTGCATTACCGTCCAACAGACCCACAGCACTTCACATTCCTTTTTAAAACCCACTAAATGGAAAGGATAGGTCATGCTGGGTGCATTTGTGTCTGTGTGTGAATATTACTTGCATGGTTGCAGGTTCATGTAGGATAGTATATTCCTGGAAAGCCAGCTGCCACTCCTTTATCACAGCTAACTTGATTAGAGGAGCTTCTGCTCCGAGAGCAACACACACACACACACACACACACACACACACACACACACACACACACACACACTCACTCTCTCTCACACAACCTCGTGTTGATTCAATTAAATCAGCAACAATATATTGTAACAATTTCACACTGTGCAATGATTTAACCACTTCACCTACAGCTCTAGTTTGCCAACTGACCCTGGGTTCTTTGTAAAGTGTGATAGTTGTGTGTCATCTTATGGGATGGGAAGGGGATACTGGATATCAACCTTCAGCGTGGTCATTACCACAATGGCTCAGATGTCTGTAGTTACACACACTCCCAAGCACAGACACATAGACATTGTGTGGTGAACCTCTGTAGGCAGCAGACCCATTCATCATGTGTCTGTTTGCAGAGAGGAGCTGCTATTCATTGGCGTTCCTCCTGCTGTCTCAGATATCTCTCTACCTCTCTCACCACCTCATTCTTTCTGTTTCTGCCCACCTTAATTTTTCTCCTCCTTCCTTCTTTTATATCTTTTATACGCTCCCCTTTTTCTTCAAGCCTTCATACAGCTCCCCTCTGTGGGAGAACAAAGAACACATAGCTAGTTACCTTGTCTGTGTCGCTCTGTACTGTATTTCTCTTTGAAATGTGTGATGTGCAGTTTTAAAGTCTCCTCGTTTCTATCTCCTCCAGTGACACAAAAATGACTTTTTTAGTTTTTTATGGAGAAAAGAAGGCTACGAAGAAACCAAGACTTGAGATAATATTCGCTCCTAAAATTGAATCTCATAAGTCGAGAACACGCAGTAGAAGTACAGGATGGACTGCAAGTTTGAAATAAAAAGGATAGGTTTCTTTAAAAGATGGATAGGTGAGTAAAAATGTGTCCACGTTTTTATTCACCTATCCATCTTTTAAAGACACCTATCCTTTTAGAATTATATCAAATTATGTATTCATATTTAATAAAGTTGTAACTTCATTCCTGACTGCATGTGTGGCTTGAGCTTGTATAGCGCTTTTCTTGTCTTCTGACTATTCAAAGCGCTTTAACACCGGACGTCACACCTACCCATTCACACACTGATGGCAGAGGCTCCTGGGTAAAGTGACCATCAGAAGTAACTAATCCTATTCATACACGCGCTGTGTATCGAACCTCCAACCTTCCAATTGAGGGATGACCGACTCTACCAACTGATCCGCAGGCGCTCTTGTTGTTGTTTGCGCTCATTTTATTTTTATTATTTTATTAGTTATGTTCACTTGCTGTCTCATACACACACTTCCAGCTGACCTTTGTTTACTTTTAACTAGATCTTTAACTTTGTTTTTTTGGTGTGTTTTTGTCCCTGTGTAACAAGATATTGCAATCATACTAAATTCTTGTATGTCAAACTGCGAGACAAACTTTTATGTGAGTTGAGGCTAGTTTTTAACATACAGATAAAAATATAAAATTGCCAGAGCATTTACAGCATGGAGTGGATTTTTGTAGATGAGAATGTATGCAAGTAACCTCAGATTGATGCTTTCTTCTTCTTTCATCATTGATCGCTGCAACCTTGAGAGTGTATGTGAGGAAGGGAGAGTGGATTCTTAGGTTGGCTTACTTTCATCTGTCATCTGCTGACAAACACAGAGGGGGACAGTGTGTCTTTGCTCCTCAATATGACTGTTAGATAGTAGTGATCCAATCATTTCCAGAGTTTTTATGTGTTGGTGAGTTCTTATCACAGCTCTTTAGTGTTCTTCAAAGTGTGCAACACCCAAGGCACACTCTGGGCTACTTCACATTCACATGTGTGCAGATGCAGAGCAGTTAGCTGTTTGAGTCAGATTGGCTGCCATGTGACTTTTGTTTCTTTCTCTCTTACTTTCCGTCCAATTGTGCCTGTGCAAACTCACCAAGAGGAAGTGAACTTGTACTGTATACAGTAGTGTGTGTGTAAATGTACATGTGTTCAGTAGATAGGCCAAATCCAGGACCAAGAGCAGGGTTGTGTTGCCATGGTGAAAATGAAATCCAAAATGCAGAGCTGCAAGGAAGCCCCTGATTGGTTGAGGAGCCATGCATGGGATTGTGATGCATGCTGTTAGCTGGCCAATGAGACCTAAGCTGAGCCAGGACTGTTGCTAGGGGGAGTAGCTTGGAACAAAGTCAGCCGGGTTCTCTCTCTCTTGCTGTCTCTCTCTTCTCTCTCTGTATAACTCCCAGTCAATTCCTTGCTTGGTCGTCCTTTCTTTCCTGCTGCTCGCTCTGCCTTTGCCCTCATTGACTCCTTCCCCCCCCTTCCCTCCTCGCTCTCCACTCCCCACCCCAACCAACTCTACATTTTTTTCGCACTTCTACACATGGAAAGGGGAAAGAGCACATGTTGGAAAATTCACTGAATATTTCATACAGCTTGTTGTGTGGTGCATGGGGCCATTCCAAAGACGCCCTGCACACCAAGCCTGTTTGTATTTTCCTGTCTGCTTGAAAGTTTGCTTGTTTCTTTATTTATGTTATTATGTTTTCTTACTCTGTGCATGAATTGGGCTTTTCTCTTTTGCTTATTTTTATTCATGCCTTTTAGTCCTACTTTATACAATCTTAATGAAATGACTTGGGCTTTAATGCACACATATTTTACTGTTTCCTGTCTCTTCTGTGTGCAGAGGGTTGAGGAATGTTTTTTTGTGCATATTTGAAATCTATGGGTGCATGGCATGAAGTTCTTTATGGTCTTTTTTAGCTCTCTAGTTCCATGGGTTGTGTTTAAACCCGAGCCAGGTGGCATTTACAAGTCTGGCATTATGTTGGACTGCCCCCCATATCCTCAACTGCTTGTTTCCTTACTTTAGGTCCTAAGTCCTTATTTTAGCTTTTGCACTGCCTGGACAACAATTAAACTCATATGCTGTACACTACTTATTCTATATTTACACAAATAAAGTAGGGATGGGTCATAGTTTTTTTTTATATTTGGACAGTAATTAGTACATAATAATCAATGTTTTCATGCAGATGTTATCACTTTCTCATGATTTATTACTTTTGGCAGCGCCTATTTGCACTGCAGTACTTATCATTAAGTGGTGGCTGTAGCGCATCTAAAAGCTTTTTGCTCACTGTCATTACCAAAAGTGGAAGAAAGCATAGAGCTACATTGCGGTGCTTTCGCAAAATCCCATTTTGAAAATAGACTGTAAACAAACTATGATTTTACTGAGCATTATTAAATGAAATGGTTTCCAAAGTTAAAAGTTCCATACTTGTAAAGTGCTTTTCCTTTGTGTTAGCATCTAGCTAACAAATTAAGTATGTCAGGGTCCCTGAGAATATTCAAAATGTTACTAAATAATGGCTGATGAGTTATAAAAAGTAATTTTCTAATAAAATGCCTATCCCTTAAATAAAGTTATACATTTCCTTAATGCCACTTTGTATGTATTTCTTACTGTTTTAATTACCAACAGTCAAACAACAACAAATCTAAAGTTTAGTAGCCCCCGTTCGACATCACTTTAGTTGCTGTTTTTACGTGTTAATGACACTTGTTTTGTACAGGAACAGGTTGAGGTATTGAATGTGAATCCACTGACGACAAGGTTGCTCATCATTAGTCAGTCTCTTATTTATTTATTTATTTGTGATAGATTCCAATGATGATTTGTCAGTCTGGTGCACGAGGGACTAGCGTCACCTTGAAAAAGCAAGATGAGAAGGGAGATATGAGGTACGAGTCATGCTGTTTGCTAGCAATGATCAAACTTTGCCAGAAGGCAGCAGAAATCCAAATAAAGACCTTTTTGTTCGTTTTTAGAAAGGTAGGAATATTGTACGTCATCCCACAAGTGGGGAGAAACAGAAACAAAGCCTCAGCTCTTCCTACACATTTCTCTGTCCCTCCCCTTTCTGTTTCCTTCCTCCTTAATTTCCTCCCTCCACACTTCCTGTTTCCTGGCTTTCATCCTCTCTTTGTTCAGCTTTCTCTATCACAGAAGCATTTTATGTTTCTCTGCTGACATTTTTGTTTGTGCGCGCGTATGTGTGCGCGTGTGTACGTGTGTGTAATGGATCTATTGTGCTGATGGCTGCCATGGGAATCGCTGAAGTGAGCCTTCCTACTTATGAATCAAACTCCACTAATAGAGCCGTGCTGGCTCTGAGATGACATAACAAACACACTTACACAGACTCACACACCTACCCTGGCCATCCCACAGCCCCAAATCATTCATAATAATTCATAATTATTCAGAATGTAGTAGAGGGAATGAAAGGCAGAGTGAAAATTGGGAGGAAGTGGTTGCACTCACTCACCTCATGTGAAAACAAAACAATTACAGGCTTTATTGGTCGTTTAAGCTGTGTGTGTCTGTGCTCATTTTGGTGTATGAGATTGTGTGTGACAAGAAAGCACAAAGATGAGATCAAAAGCAGGAGTCCCAGCTTGAGCTGGAGCTAGGCTCTTGGCTCACCACTGGTTCCAATTGAGGTATCATGGTGGTCTCCTTAGTGATGTAGGTGGCATTAACATAACGGGGGTTAATGTGAAATGGAAACACAAATATAAAAAATAAAAAAGGAATGAGTGCATATATGCATGCTTTCTTGTCAGGAACCCATGCACACATTTTCCTCCTCTGTTGCAGTGGAAAACATGAGACACGTGCATGGGCACACACACTCAGATAGTTTCCTAGTGTGCACTTGTGCAGTCAGGGAAGAAAATAAAGCAGTCAGCCAAGTTCAGTGGTTTATAAATAGAAATCACACAAACACACATCCACACAGATATACACACATGCTGCTTTCAGCTCAGAAATAGAAGTAAAAAGCATGTGAGTGTCCTGTCCCTGTCTCTTTCCCTTTTCTTTCTTTCTTTCCTTTTATGTTGTCATGTGTTTTTTTCTTTTCCTCCTGTCTGATTTTGTCTCATCTGACATATTAATTTTCTCTCTCTCTCTCTCTCTCTCTCTCTCTCTCTCTCTCTCTCTCTCCATTCTGTAGCCATATTATGCCTTGTTAGAGCCCAAAATGTAACAACGAACCGAAATGTTAGAAAAAAATAAAGAAATAAACTCAAAATGTAATAACTGGTCGATAATGTAACAGAATGTAGAGCCCAAACTGTTGTAACAAGGTGTTATATTTTGAGGCAGGCAAAAAAATGTTTCTCCTAATAATGTAAGAACTCTTTACAGAATATGACGTAGTTGCCAAGTTTCAAGGGTAGCCTTACTGTTGTGGATACACAGTAACACATATGTTACATGTGTGAGACGGGATCGGTGGAGCCAGCGAGAGAGTGCAGTGCTGTGTCAGCCCCCCCCCCCCCCTCCTTTCTTTTTCTCCTTTTAAGAATTCTGTCCCTTCATTCATTCATTCATTGTCTTGCTTTTATCCTTTCTTATCTCCTCATGTGTATTTCAGCCTTTTCATTTATCCCTTCTTATATTTACTTTCCTGCTCTTTGTACTACTTTAATTCTTACTCCTTTTTAATGTTTAGCTCATCATCTCTCGTGTATCCTTTCTTTTTATCCTCATTCTACTTACAGCCCTTGATGTGTCGTCCTACTTTAGTTCTCTCCCTGTTGATTTTAAACTAATTTTCATCCATTGCATTTAACTGCCTCATATCTGCCTGTTGTATCTGTATCTTATTTCTGTTATTTACATTTAGATTATTTTTTTACTCTGTTTGGCCCGTCTGTTGATCAATGTATTTGTTAAATCTGTAAAGCACTTTGTTAAAATTTGTTTTTAAAGGTGCTATATGAATAAAGCTATTATTT
The DNA here is from genome assembly GCF_947650265.1 of Symphodus melops. NCBI lineage: Eukaryota > Metazoa > Chordata > Actinopteri > Labriformes > Labridae > Symphodus > Symphodus melops. Next base: position 14,867,588 of record NC_136710.1, on the reverse strand, counting down.
TTTGAATTTACAGACTTGGACACATGTATTACGCCGTCGCTGAGTCAATGAGTGAACAAAGATGATTATGATGATTGCTGAGCTTTGTTGTTGTCTTTGTGGAACACAGCTTGTGTCACAAAGAAAATAAGCGACATAGCAGAAAAAGAGACAAAATAGAGGTTTTGACATGAATTCAAGGATCAGTTGGAATCACAATGCAAAGTTTGCATTATTGCAGTGCCAAGTGCATTTCAAAGGCACAATAAAGTAAGTAGTTAAGTAATTAAGTCATATGTCTTGTATGTTTATCAGTGTATACGTGTGTGTGTGTGTGTGTGTGTGTGTGTGTGCGTGCGTGTGCGCGTGCGCGTGTGTGTGTGTGATATATATATTTCTTTGGTAGATAGTAACATAGATGGGGACACTGCATATTCCTGTATATGATTGTGATCTATTTAACCGTGGAGATACTAGAATGGGTATACCTACAGACTGAAATGGAGAGACAACAAAATGATTGTACATCTTGTTAAAAATTCACATTATAGCCATCTTTTTGATGTTTCAATCTCTCTTTCTCTATCCCCCTCTTCTGTTGCTTTACACGCCGAGTTTCAGATGGCAGGAGGAAAAAATGACATGTGCAATATAAAGGAAAAACTGAAGTTGTAACCATTGAAGGATAGAGCAGGTGTCATGGTGAATAACAGAACACACTATCCGTTCTAATATTTGTTTACACAGATCAGTTAGCTACACAAGTGAGCATGTCTTTCCATCACCTCTGCTCGTGTGTTTTCCATCCAGCAGAGTTTGTCATGCCCATTTTGATCACTGTTGAATGGCCCTCTACAAAGAGAAGATGGTAGAATGACAAATTCCTAGAATTTGATGAAAGACACAATAACAGAAGGTTTAAGGGTGGAGAGAGGATAGCTTTCAGATAAAGCTGACTTTGAAGAGTGAGGCCGAGCTACAGTGGAAACAGGAGAGGCAAGAGTTCAGAGGTGAAATAAGACAGAAAAAAATAATCTCTATGTCCTCCAACATTTTGCCATTTAAGACTTTCCGGTTTTTTCTAACTTTTTTAACTTTTTCTCTGACCTAATATCTGGCTCCCCAGGAAAACACTAAGCTAATTTTACAACAAAGATGTTAGAACGTTGACCCTGATGATTGAAATGTGTTATGTTATTACCCAAAAATCTGCAGCAAAAGGAATTAACTGGACCGCAGTAAGATAAAACAGGAGAAACAACTAGCTTTTAATTATGTGATGAAAACTGCTTTTACAAGTTTGTGTAACTGTGGATATGGAAGTATTTCTATAGCCTAAATAGCACCATACCATTCTGCAATCACTACGCTTTTATACGGTACTTTGCATCCACAATTTCATCATGATGAGGTAACGATTCATTAAACTCCTGATACGATACGATTCACGATACTGGGTTCACTTTAAGATTCTTTAACAAGGTTTTTTTTTTATTTATTTATTTATTTATTTTTATAATATATAAAGAGACTGAAGGAAAATTATGACTGAAAAAGATTCCTTTAATTTTTCATAAAAACACTTCAAACAAGCTACAAACCGGCTTCTTAGTATAGTTTGGTCTCCACAGCTGCCATAGTAACGCCTGATTGTTACAGCCAAGCCTCAACTCTACTGCTGCTGATGCTCACCGTATTGCTGCAGGGTCCAATATTTTTCAGCAGCTGAAATGACAAATGATCTTTTTGTGTCACATACACATCTGTTACATTACATTTAACTGATTCAGATCAGGAAATTGAAAAATTTAAATAACATGTTGATGTTTTCTTGCCTTTATTTTTTAAATGGGTAGTTCCCAGAACCCCCTGTTCTGCTCTGAACCCCACAGAGTCTGAGTGGAGACGTTCACAGACTTTGACTACAGCGACTGTGAGATGACGTTGCTATTGTTATGTTAGCTGCAGACACAGTGCGAGTAAACGGAGAAAAGTGGAACCGACCTTTTGACTGGCCCATGTGTTCTCGACTTGGTTGTATGGATCACGGATCAACTGTGTGCTGGTATGCGTGTGTGTGTATGTGTGTGCACTGAAATGTATGTTGGTGTATCTCGGACTCTCAGCGTGATCCGCGATGCTCACAACCATGAGAGCAGAGAGAATAGCAGGTAGCTGCAGCTACATAAAACGCACTTAATACTCATAGCATGGTTATTATTACTTAATGGTTAAAAATTTACTCGGTCTGTGGCGGCTAGCCCTCTGAAATGTACACACCAAACAAAAAATCTACCTGCATTTGTTGCTTGGCTGCTGTTGATTTCAGACCCTATCATAGCAATTTTTTTTTAAGTATCGATGTGAACCTTGATACCTTTGAATCCATTTTTAACTGCCTCATGATTAATCTTTACATCCCTATCCATTATCTGATTCAAATTGTGTTGCAGCATTGGAAATGCACAGGATGTGCAATATGGACAAAAACAGTGACATGGCTTCTCTTGAAAATGGAAAGTGTGTTTGAGATTCTATCTCAAGCTGGTCACTATAAGGTTGCACTCATAAGATGTTGGTAAAATAATCCTTTTAAGGCAGAATGTGTGACATTTTACACACAAGTACAGCAGAAATAAATTGTATCCCCCATATGTCTCTGTGAGTCACGACTGTATACAATGAGTGAGTAGACAGGCGAGTCTAGCCAGATGTACTGTTGTCGAGTTGTGATTACGTCGTGTTTACATGGGTGGGACGGCCCTGGGTATATAAAGCTGTTTCAGTCAAGTACTAGAGAAAAGAAGAATAACACAACCTACTTAATGCTAATTTGGATGTCACGTGTGTCTTCAGCTCACGGTCATTCTGTGTCAATTTATGTGAATTATGAAGCCACGAGTTAACCAAAGTATGCTTACACAATAATACAGGCCACACCCAGAACAGACTTGTTTCTGTCGCTGTAGCATTTACGGACGTGGACCTTATCTCCTGTTTAAAAAGAGGGACTTTTTAAACAGTAGTTTTGTTATGTTGCACAGACCTTCTGTGCTCTCTTTCTGAGGTTAAGTGGCACCTGCACTCTCTCAAGAGCTCTATCTCTCCCAAACCCTTGCACGCCCGAACGTTCAACAACTTTATGAATAAATGAAAAAAGCTTGGAAATATACCTGGGTGGCCAGGTATCTTTCAAAGCTTTTTTCCCCCCCCCAATATACCTTAAGGTAAGTGACTCCGCCCAGGTATTGTCTGTGTGTGAAACTCTTGCAAAATTGAGCACTCTTTGCAATACACACAAGAGACTTCTAGCTCCTAAATGTACAAATACCTTATTTCACCTTGGTTACACCTTTTTTACTTTCTCAGTTGAAGGCATAACTAGGCAGAACAACTTTGCTTCCTCCCTTTTACACAGACGCTGAGGTGTATCAGAGGCATAATCATCTCGTTTTAACAGGCTTCGTAAAAGGGGCTATGATCTTTTTAAGTGAGCTACACTAATGGCTGAACCTCACAGGATAAACTTTGGGAGCAGAACTTCTTGAGTGGCTCACTGTGCTGTGTAGAATTTGCACTTCAAGATGAATTACAGGATTAAACCTGTATTTTACATAATGATTTCTAAAGTCAAAGAAATGCTATTTGGGTCTCCATGCTGCAAATTCCTTTATCACAATATGACCAGACAAGACCATTTTGTTGCTTAATTTTCTTTAAATTCTACGTCAATGAAAAATGCATTTCTAATGCCCATTGTAGTTAAATAGAACCAGCTATTGCTGTTTTTATCTCTCCTTTTGTCCCTCCCAATATGTTTTTCAATCCATCCACTTCTAGTTCTGTCCCCAGGATTTGACCCCTCGGTCAGTGACCTCATCAATAGGGGGCTCGTTTGGGGGAAGGGCTTGGTCTATGTTTGTGTGTGCACGACCCTAATGGGGCCCATGGCATAGTTCGATTGAAGGGGAGAGGGGTAAGCCAGGAGGGAGTGTATGGGCCCCTCATCTTCCACCATCTTAGGTTTCCATCTATTGACCACTCAGATCTAATGTCCCTTGGTTGTGTGTGTGTGTGTCTGTGTGTGTGTCTGTGTGTCTGTGTCTGTGTCTGTGTGTCTTCTGTCCATTCTCTCCATTGTAATCTTGCAGGTGGACAAGACAATCTCTCATTCTCATCTCTCTTTCTCTCTCCCAGTATATGAATCTCTGCCTTTCTGTGCGTCTACTATTCCTCCAGCCCTCCCTCCCATTCAATTTCTTCATCCTCCTCCTCCTTTTTTTCACTTCCTGTCTGTGCTAGATCATCCTTTTATTTCATCTAACTCTCCCTTCCTGCCTGTCGTCAGGTGAGACGGAGGTGAGGGAAGAGGAGTATTCGCCTCACTGTCTGGAGCCAGTGGAAACACTATATCTCAACAGAGAGACAGAGAAAGGAAGGGTTGGTAGTAACTTGAGCTTTAGTGATTGTACATTCAACACAGAGGTCATTTTTGAAGGCACTGGATATGAGTGAAAAGACGTACAGTTACAGACAACATCTGCCAAAGTATTTGTGACCATCTAACAAATGAACAATCCCATTGGAAATAAATGATGTAATCCCTATGTAATGTCGCTGTGGTGATTGTCCTCTCCCATCCTCCGGAAAACAGAGGCTCCAAGGTATGTGGCTGATTGGCTTGTCCAGGCAGCTGGAAAATGGAGTTTTGTCAGCAATGTGCCCTTCGGGCTGATCTATGCTCCAACACACACATTCATGTACAGTAAATCTACTCAACAAAGATAAATGAGCTGTAGGAGAGATGGGATGTGGATAACAAAATGAAATGGAGGGATTCATAATTAGGAATAGATACTAACAAAGCAAATCGAAGAAAATACAACATGTTTTAAGTTTATGAAATTATGATCTCAGTTTTGTTATGTCCTATTATTGCAGTTGAGGATTGTGTTTTATGTTTTTAAACCAACTAAAGCTGTATCTTCATATGAATGTATGAAACATTTGTTCCTCAGTTTTTGTCTGAAAAGCAATCAATCCATTAGACTGACTTAATAATTAGAAACAGGAAAAAAAAGAACAGACAGCATTGTGTAGAATCAGCTTTATTGTTAATGTTAAACACCAGGGATTTAACTTTGGTACTGTGCTCTCTGTACAATGTAAACATTGAATAATAACAATTAGCTAAAAATATAAATGGGTAATTAAAGACTGATATGTACAAGTAGTATGTATATATCTCTCATATATACATACTACTTGTACATATCAGTCTATATATATATATACGTTATATATATATATATATATATATATATATATATATATATATATATATATATATATATATATATATATATATACCGTAAATTCCGGACTATAAGCCGCTACTTTTTTCTCACACTTCGAGCACTGCGGCTTCTACTCCGGTGCGGCTAATGCATGGATTTTTTATGGGGGACAATGAGCTTCTGCCGCAAAAACATTTGACTTCGTCACGTCGGATCTTAATATCAGTCATTTTGCGCTTCATGCACACACCCTCATCATGGAAAACACACGGAGAAATACATATGATGCAGCTTTCAAGTTAAAGGCGATCGACCTGGCTGTCAAAGAAGCTAACAGAGCTGCTGCACGTTAAGATGACACTGACAGCGACAACAGAGACTGAGGAAGTGAGTAATGAAGTCATTCTGAGGCAGTGAATGGATGGACTTTTTCTTGTGAAATATATTACGGTCATCTTTTTCATCAGCCGTGTTACAGACACCGTCGGCTAGGCTTCGTATTGTAACGGTTCATGTTGTAAAGTCAGTAGTTGATAATGTGTTCATAATTCCGATTATGTGGAGAGTCAGTGAATGCACCAGCGAGAACGTGTTGAGTGGCTGTATGAGAGAACGCTGGGTGAGAGAGTTGGATTGTTACGGAAAGTTATGTGTTGCTCTAAAAGTTACTATTTGAACGCTCTCGTCGTCCTTTAACGTCCGTACGAACGCTACAGTATTTGCGGATGTTACCGGTAGCCTACGTCTGTGTAAATAGCTCTTGTTATAGCGTGGACACCTGCGGCTTATAATCAAGTGCGGCTTATATATGTACAAATACATTTATTTACTTATTTTTAGCCGGTGCGGCTTATATCCAGGTGCGCTCAATAGTACGGAATTTACGGTATATATATATAAGGAGAGAGATGGCTTTAGGAAGGGTTTAAGTAAATAAGGGTTTGTGAAATATTGTTCATCCGTGAGCAGCTCTGGACCGCAAGCTACCGTTGCTTTGTCGTCAAGTTCTTTTTTTATCTGAAATCCCAACTTTTCAGAGCCTCTGCTGCAGCTGCCAAACTGATTGAAGGAGGAATATTTTCTGGCTGAGAAACTTCTGCCTTTTCCTTTTTTTTTCTTGCTGTATAATTTGAAGCTTATGAAACTTGGACTCATTTCTCAAAGTTGGCCAAGCATGTCTTGATCATTTCTGTAAAGTTTTTTGGTTGATTGGAGTTGAAAGAAGATGATGAATACTCATGGGTAGAGAATCTTGGCATTCAACCTTCATGCATTCTCAACAGATGGAAATACATGTTAAAACTATTGGTACTCACCCTAAAAATTAACAAATGTTAATTGTTGAAAGACAAATACTGTATTTTAAAGCAGCATTCATAGTGGAAAGACAGAGCTATCAGAAAGTTAGTTGCAGTGCATTTTCTTCTAAACTGTTTTAATGCCATCCATGTGCAAGCAATCAATAAATCCCTTTCATTGAAGTTATTTATTCAACAAGATTGAGAGCCTGAATACAATTTTCTCGTTTTTTCTTGGCACATGAAAATCTTTGTTGTCATGAATGGAATATCTTTGGTTTTGGAATATTGGTTTTAAATACAGTTCACATTAGAGTGTCAGTCAGCCACTCTTTCTCGGGATATTTTGACACCTAGTGGTATCTTGAGGCAATGTTTTGATGAGTGGAGCTCTGTTTTGTTTATGCATTTGGCAGGTGGCTGTTTTAATTTCCGTAGGCCCCAATGTTGGTGTGAATTCTGTCTATTTTGGTGTAACTAGAATTAGTGAACCAGATGTTTCAAGTATTTGAGCTGGAGGCACAGTGGACCCATGGGCTCCTGCTAAAGTATTTTGAAGAGCAAGCCGAACTTTGGCTTATTCCAACTCCCTATCACTCTAAGGCCGGGGCTTTTCCTGGGCAGCGTGGCACAGTGTGTGTTCTGGCCCTGTGCCAGAGCAGCCAGCCTGCCTGCCTCTGCCAGCCTCCCTCCCCTGAGACCAAAGACAAAGCTGGGACACAGCCAGACACTTCACACTCTGTGTTTATCTCTCCATCATTACCCTCTTCTCTCCAGACTCTCTTTCTTTTCCTTCTCATTCATTAGGGATCATTGTGTCTCTCTTTTTATGCTTAATCACTCCACCCCATCTACCATCATGTTGCTATTCTCTCTTTCCCTTTAGTTTTATATATATATATATATATATATATATATATATATATATATATATATATTTGACATCATGCATACTCACTTACAAGACTTACAGCAAACTTTACACCCACCCCCATTCACTCTCTCTCCAAGCCCCCACACACACATGTACTATTGCAGTCTCCCATGTAAACGCATATAGCCCAACTCAACACATCCCCTTCCCACACCCACTCATACACCTCCTTCACTCTTTCTGTGGTGTGTGTATGTTGCAGTGAGTCTGTCATCCTGTCACTGTGTGTGGGCTCAGCATCAAACCAGCTTCCTAACCAACAAAGGCTAGCACTAGCCACGAGGCTCAGGCTGCTAGCATACATCAGTCACTGAGGTGTGTGTGTGCGTGTGTGTCCACAACCACCCACAGTGCTGCCACTAATAACTCCCAAACTTATAAGGAGACGAGTTCCTAACACAAGACTTTCTTCAAGTATTCGATCAATAACTTTAGTTTTGTGTTTAATTTGCACTCTCCCTCTATATTTAATGGTATCATTTTCACACTTCTTTGTTGACTCTTTTTTTTATTTTTCTCACTCTGCATTTTTTTATCAACCTGTCCTATATGTTCTGTTTTGTTTTGCAATCAATCCTTATTTCTTTTTTCATCCATGTTTTCTTTTCTCTGCCTGGTGAAATGTAAAATTTTAATTTTGATTTTAACTTTGGAAACGTATCCATCTGGCAACATTCATATATATATCACATATATATATATATATTTGTTTATTTTATATATATATATATATATATATATATATATATATATTTGTTTATTTGTTTATTTTATATATATATATATATATGTATTTGTTTATTTTAAGATTTTCAAAATACGTTATTTCATTTTCATATATTTCACGACCTAATATTATAAAGACATGAACTTATGTACATGTTCACATTCACATATTTCAAAGTACTTTTTATTGACTTGAGTACAGAAGCATAAAGCCAATATGAATTCAGAAATGTATTTTACTCCATTTTCTCATGACAAGTCATTTCTGTAACTCTGGAATTTTGTCAGGCAAGAAATACAGAACTTTCCTGTCTCTGGGGAAAATGAGGGCAGAATGCAGTTGCAAAGTACGGATGCCCCAATATCGATACCAGTATTCTGCTTCGGTCCGATGCAGTCTTTAATTACTCGTGGTTGTAAAACTACAGATACTACTTTATCGCGGGTGCATGCCCCTGTTAAAGTGAGCGGGTAGACGGAGAGAAGCGAGATGTCAGCGGTGTGGAGATATTTCAGCTCACAGTTTGTTAGAGCTAGCAGTGTGAGACAGCTGCAGCCAACTACAAAGCTAATGCTAGAGAAGCAAGAAAATGTCAAGAGACAACCCGTATGCAGTAATAATAACAGAAGCTCTGACCCAGTTCATTGCTCTCGATCACCAGCCGTTGTCAGTTGTCAATAATACAGGATTTTTTCATCTTCTAAGTGTTTTGGAGCCAAAGTATGAGGTTCCCAGCAGTCATCACGTCACAGACACCGTGTTTGCTTCTGTGTTTGATCCGAGTTAAAGTACCTCTGTTTATTTCTGTGTGCCTACAGAGTGTCTGTTTGTCTGTGTGCCTATTTTTCTTTTGTCATCTTAAAAAAAAGTTACGCCTCCATTTCAGTGGCATTAAGTACTTGTGACGGTACTTGGTATCGGTGAGTACTCAAATGCAAGTATTTGTACTTTCGGTTTGCAAAAAAGTGGTTTCAGTGCATCTCTAATACAAAGCTTAATGCAAATGGGTGATGTCTCCCATTAAGATGATGGTCATGCAGTGCTGGAAAACCAGTAAATGGACTTGAGCTTGTATAGCGCTTTTCTAGTCTTCTGACTATGACGTACTACCCATTCACACACTAAGCAGTAAGGGGCCTTTCTGGCTGACTTGTTTTGTATCTCTTACTGTAGGGCATGCTGACCCATTGTGTTCTGAGAGTTACCACGTTTGGGTGTATGTGTGCATGTGTTCCAGTGGAGGAAGAGGTGTGTATAAGGAAGGTCATCTTTTTCATTCTTTTTAGTGTTTGAAGTTTTTCTTTGGCTTGCTCCAAACTTCAACATCAAACGCTCAGTTCAGCCCCCCTCCCTTTAACTCTGCGTCTTCCTCCTCATCAACCCCCTCCTCCATGTCTTTGTGACCCAGGGAGTCTCACACAGGAATGTTCAACAGATAGAGTGCGGGTAAGTAAGATTAGACGTACTGACGCCTCTTTACACACGCACGCATAACGGAGACAAGAGAGGGAACAGCAAAGTGACCATGTTTGTGCAACAACTTAATGGAGCTGTATGCATCATGAACAATGGGAGTGTGAGCAGCTGGTTCAGCCAATTGTTTCATCATTAATCGTAACTATGTTTGACACACACTGCTATTTTTATCCAAGAATCAGACCCCAAAATCAGCTAGATGACTCACAGGTCACTATATCTAGCACAGTCAAACGGAACTATAAAGGATATTCAACAAGATGCACATGGTTTTGCAAAAGTGTCACACACTTGTTGTCTGCCCAAGTAATAAGGATGCTGTATGGCTGCCTCTGTTGCTACTATGTGTGTGTGTGTGTGTGTGTGTGTGTGTGTGAGACGTGTGTGTGCGTGTTGGTGTCATGTACCTTTCAGGCAGACGCTGAACAGCTGCATGCGGTTTACGCTTGTGTTTGTGACAGCAGCTGGCCCCTCTCACTTGCTGTTTCTCCTGTCTGGACTCATGGTGAGCCCTCCTCCCCATCAGCCAGCTATCAAAGCACTGACCAAATGACAAACACACACACAATTCCACATTCACCACACATACTACTTCTTTTGTGTCTCAGTCTAAGAGGAGCCAGATGCGAAGTAGCACATGCACAATGGTTGTGTCGCCCAAACTGGCTTGTGTGTGTGTTTAGTGTCTTTTTACATTTTGTGTGTGTACCAGGGTGTATGTCAGAATAGTGTGCGTGATCATGTGCATTTTAATTTTTTTTCTAATGTGAGATATGGTTCTCCAAGATACAGGACTTGTTTTGTCTAAACCACAAGTCTTTTTTATCTAGGCATGCTGACTCGGCTGATCTGGAGCAGCTAATAGGGTGTGTGTTGCAGATTCGGCAACATTTAAAAGAGTCTGTGTGCTTTGTGGGCTCAGATTCACAGCCAATTCAGCTTAGAAGTCTGTGAACCTAGTATGTGTGTGTACTCCAATACCGTTTAACACAACTCATTACAGTATTTCTTGGCAGAGGTATCCTAGAAAAGTATGTACTGTATACATGGCTGTTCTATAGGAAGACTGAAAGATTGTGTATGTGCCTGTGTGTTTGCGACTATGTATTGACCTTGTCTCTCATTGACAGTTCCCAGCAGGTTGATGAATAAATAAAGGTGTGACGCCTCCCTTACAAGCCTGTCTGCTACTAGCAAGACAGAATGACAGTGTGTGCGCACACACACACACACACACACACACACACACACACACACACACACACACACACACACACACACAGCTATCTCCAGCTCTGTTTACTGAGCCATATTTGCCCGGTGGAATAATGTTGGTTCACTGTGACACTATGACCCAGAATGCTGCCTTTTGTAAGTCTCTAAGTCCCTAATATCCCTGATCTGAGCTTCATCAATCTTGTTAAATGCACAGTATGTAAAATCCAGGGGCTCTCAATCAAAACAATAACAAAAAGATGATGTCGCGGCTAGTGGGGAATCATGGGAGTTCTCTCTGCTTCTCCCTCATTTTAAACTAGGCAAGACAGGGTGTATCTTGGGTCCAATGTAGTAAAAGTAGTTTGTAAGTATTTCTCTTGACTACTTGAATTGGGATCATATTCTTTGCTATTTAATGGAGACAGTGTTCATTTTTTTCTTGCCATCTGTTGCCCTTCTTGTCATGAAACACGCTAAATGATTCTGCCAATTCTCGGGCGACATCAGTCTTTTCAAGCTATTTGAGCCACATCTAGCAGTTAAATCTAACGGCGTCGATTGTGAGGCTGGTGGTTTGTGTTTTTTTGCCTTTCACTGTTTAGTCATTTTTAACTTCACCCGTGTAGGCAGCTATGCCAGCTAAACTAGTTGATGTTGGAAAGCTGCAAGTTTTCTCGATATGTGGATACTTGGCTTGATCATATGCAGTAAATACTCGATATGTCATTTTGCACATTGTGCAACTGTCCTGATGGAATTTTTTTCTCTCCTTGCATTCAATTTTGTAACCCATAGTTCAATAAGGAGAGACAAGTGAATCTAGAAAACTGTTTATTACAATGGATAACATGGAAATTTTACCTGACAGAAGTACACTTGGACTCTATGAGTGTCGACAGAATAAATCCCCTCCCCAAGAAGTCCAGATGCTGCTTGTGGTGAAGCTGATGACTTTATGAGATCGGAAGGGTTAAGAATTGATCGATCATGATTCTTTAAAGACGGGCAATGATGGGGAGGTTGAAGGGCACACAAAATGTCAGCATGTAAGAACTAAGGCAGAGAATGAAAAATATTTAAAAGGCCAGAAGAACAACAATAGGCTGAAAATTAGGGAGGAAAGCCATGCAATTGTGTAGATAAGTACCACTGAAGAGACAGCTGATTATCCATTGACAGCCCCAGAAAATGACATCTTGAGAATGGAAAAGGGAGTGAGCATGCTAAAAGGGATGAATAAGAGAAGGCATTTACATAGTCTTCCTGACTGAACTTACGATAGAGCATCTTTAGAAGATTTTTTCAAATCTTGCATTATGTCACAGCATGATAAACATTGAGTGTTTCCCTGAGGTTTACAGCCTTGGTGGGGATGCAGACGTGCGACCATGTAGAGAGAGTGTAAATAAAACATGAGGCTATTTAGTCTGTTTGATAAAAGGAAAAGGTATGTCTGTTATAGGAAAGAAACAAATTCATTTATCTTTTATAAGATTAACTTGACCTCCTTAGCACATTTGTCAGTATTTGTCCCTGCATCCCCCTCCATCCAAAAAGTTGTTTTGCTTATTGAAAATCAATTTGATAATTTGGCCTTGAGTACACCAATACAAAGTCAATGTCAGACCATCAGACCTCTATATTGCAACAAAGCAGAAAGAGAGAGTTGAAGTTTACAAATGATTGCTGAAAGAAAGAAATGTAAGCATGCACATTTTGAACCCAAATGTGTGATTTTCCTCTTCAGCTGATTTAGTTTTTATGCGTCATTTGGTCATCTCTTTAAAACAAGTTTTATGTAGCCTGTTATTTAATTAGTACAATTAAAAGTATAAGTTGCTCAACAGCATCACCTTCCATATATCTGTATGATCTAATAACATGCCATAATAAATGACAAAATTGATAGATTTATTTTGTCTGCAGTAAATAGGCTCTTTCCTTGTCTCAACTGAGTGTTAACTTGAATATTTACATTTTATACTAAATCTAATTGATCTATGAATTCTGAAGGAGTGATTGAGGAGCAGATGTTTTTTTTTTGAGCAAGATCAAAGAGAAAAACATCCAATCCAGCAAGACATCGCGACAACAAGAGGGAGCAGATAGACGGAGAGACAAAGAGAGGCAAGCTGACTGGGAGATGAGAACATATAGGAGAGGGAGGAGGAAGAGTGAAAAGAGAACTAATTAAAAAAAAAGTAGAGTTTTAGTTGTTGGTGTTGATTCCACAAGGAGAAATAATCCCAGGTGTGTCAGATGAGGGGTAACAAAAAAGATGAGTGAAGGAAACTAGGTCCTCATACACCATATGTTCTCCATCTTCCCCTATGTTTTCGTCTCTGTCATTTTCTTTTCTTTTTTTTTTCAGGCTTTGCTCACTGACATACAGTAAGTCTGTCCTGGATGGATTTCATTCTTTTGGCACATTTTCTGGATCTTTCTGTCGGCTATTGAAGTATACTACTGGTTTCGTTAGGTGACATGGCTCCGAGTTAATGATTTTGAGAAGAATGGGTTGTGAAGTTGTTTGCATGTATTTTTGTCTACATGAAAGGCTCCTAGCTTCAATGATATGTACTCACAATCCAAGGTGTGTTTGTTGGGTATTTCTATCAGCTGCTTCAAGTAGACTGATTTTCTTCTTGTGTTTTCTTTGTTCACATAGTTCATTATCTGAGATTAAATGTATCTGTATGTGTGAGATGCATGGGCTGAATCTCACAGGCAGGAGTGCTAAATAAAGGCAAAGCAATTTGTTTTTTATGTAATGTTTTTAAAGATTTAGTCGTCGTCGTCCCCCCCCCCCCCCCCCCCCCCCTTTCTTGACAGTGGTTTGGTCCACAGCAGAAAGTTTCCCAATCGTCATGATATTTAGTCTTAGTTACAATCAGTCAGAAATGAGTCCCGAAATGCTCCAAAAAGCTTCATTTGCACGTTGCAATAGTTACAATTTCTTCTGGGGGACAGTAGACAACCAGCTGGCAATTGATGTAGGCATACAATGCATTAATTATTCAGTTTTGTAGGAATCAGTATTTCCTTCTAATACATTTAATACCATTTTGCTTGCTCTTTCTTGATATTGCATCTTTGGTGTCTCCCACAAGAATAACTAAAACAATTCGATAGTGAAGTGAGATAATCCACCCTCGATGTAATGGACTGTAGATTTGAAGCGCATTAAGTTTGGTCCCACACAACCGGTTGTACCTCCCTTCAGTATAACATAGTATAGTAAGTGTAGTTCAAGTCCAGAAACTGTGTTTTACTGCACACCATGAAACAAAAAGCATAACATGACATGTAATTTTCAAAAAAGTACTAAACTCATTTCCCCCACCCTCAACCCAGCCCCACTCAAACCACCCCACCTCGTTATGAATCTCACCACCCTGTCATGTAATGCAAGCTGCTCCCACTGTACATTCAACTCCCTTGTAAATTAGAGAGCAAGGGGCTAGTTATTGTTTTCTTCCAAACAAAATCATTTAGCAAACAGGAGAGAAGCAGCATCCAGGTGGTGGTTGTGCTTACGACCAGTCGCATGGGTGGAAAATGCTGCTGCTGTGTCACCAAGTTGGAATGCCTGGGGGCTCATGCCCCAGGCCACTCTTTGGTCCCTTTTTTTAAATGTCTGTCTGTTGTGCCTGTGTGAATGTATGTGTGCCCATGTGTGGGCCCTAAGGCTGTTGTCAGGCTGATCACAGGAGCTGTTGTGAGTTAGCCCTGTTGTCTGTGGTACCTTTATGCTCCTGTTCTCTAAAGTAGGAAAAGGAAAGCTGGGAGACAGGGTTAAGAAAAAGGGGGGTTATATCAGAGGAATAGAGTGATTGCATTCCTGTACAAGCACAAAACACATCCAAAGGGAAGCTGCGAGCCCATGAAGATTCCTAGACATTCAAAATATTTGAGGACCCCCCCCCCCCCCACCCACACACACCCACACACTTACACACATCTGCATTGTCCTCCTCTACTCCCTCTTCATGACCCTTAAGGTTTAACACAAATGGATGGTCTGTGGAGGAATTCCACACGGCAAAGATCCAGGGATTATCCAAAAAAGAAAATGGTAGATGATGGAATATTAAGGCATATTCTTGAAATGATTGCATTCAGGCTTTTCAGCTGAATGTTTGACTTCAAGACCATTTTGCAAATTAGTAACAACCAAGATTTAAGAATGTTCAGGATATTTTATGCCATTTAATTTAAATTTTTATTAAAATGACGCTACGGTTTTGGATGGTTGGTCAGAATTGATGAGGAATTTATGTGATAACTCTATTTTTAAGTTGCACTGTAGTTCTGTATCCTGGCAGTTTTTTTAATTAAGAAGGTTATCAGATGAGCTATTGATGAAACCAATGCTTAATCAACACCAGGGGGTATTCCATAAACAAAACAGGCTTGCATTGCCTCGCTTTGTAAACACACCTGTGGTCTAAAAGCCCAAATGAGTTGATGAATGAAAAGACGATGAAATGAGTCACAGAGAGGGGAAAGTAAGAGGTTTTTTTTTTTTTTTCAAAGGCTGAACTTGGGTCGGTTGGCAACCAAGGGTATAGAATCAATATCAGAGCTGTTTCAAATAGTGTTGCAGGCCAACCTGAAACAACTCATCACCCCTAGTTCACACTCACTGCAGGAAGTACTGCGTACATTTACTGCTTGTAACTAAACTGCGAGCTACATACTCGTCCACATCCGTCATGTTCACTGGTTTGTTTGCATTTAATCACTGAATTTCCTCCTCATTTCTCCTCATTTGCTGGAGGAAACAAACTAGCTCACCGCCCAGAAACTTCCTGTCTTTCAAAACAAAAAGAACATCAAAATACAGGCAGAGGACAGGGTCTCTGCAGATGCTGTCACCACCACGACTAGCATGATTACTAGCAGGAATACTGTTTTAAAGTCTCTGTTTTATTCTTCTTTCATTCTCTGTCTATTTAATAAATTCTCTCTCTCTCTCTCTCTCTCTCTCTCTCCCTCTCTCTCTCTCTCTCTCTCTCTCTCCCTCTCTCTCTCTCTCTCTCTCTCTCGCTGTGCAGCAGTTGGTCTCACTATACTGCCTTAATAGTCTTGAACTTAATTGACTAGTGTTGTATCAGCCAATCAGAGACAGGTGAGGGGGGTCTTTGTGGAACACGAATAATAATTGTGTTCAGGCTATTGTTTGTTTGTCAAATTCTTTTGCCCTTTTTTGTTTTCTCACATGTAGTTGAATTTAAAGTATGTTGTTTTGTATATTTAAGTGTTTTACTCATAGTTTATTGATTTTTAAGAAATTGTGTGGCATGAGTTTTATGGGGTTTTTTATATTTATGACATGTGACCTGAACATTGAAACTCACCTCACGGAGCGGTCTTATGGGAGTCTGTTTCTACCTGTCGGACATTCCTTGACAAATGGATAAACTAAGATTGACAGTTTGCTCCGTAGCTCAGCAGGGATTCATATAAGCCACAGTGATGGAACGCAGTCGCATGTCAACAGAGCTAGACATATCAAAATAAGCCTGGTTTCTCTTTAATCCTGCTTCATGGAATACCCCTCAGTGCTCTATACTCTAATTTAACTCGTATTTGCCCTTTCCATCTGTTATTTACTGTTTTTATATTTAATGCTGTAGCTACCTAGTAATGTAACATTTCCAAGATCCCTATGAAATCAAGTTGACCCCTTTGTATAGTGTTCAATTTTATATTACTGGGTGCTATGAAAAAAAAGCTTATCCTGTGTACGACTGTGTTCTTGTAAACAAACGTTTAGGGCTTAGTTCCTCCTGTCCTACTTAACTGGTTGATAAACAAGCTCAAGCTTTTAATTACAATGATGTCTGATATTTCACTGTCTTACATCATGCTTCTATCTTGTTTACATGTTTTGATTGGTCGTATGCTGTTTGTGCGTGTCTGTCACAGTTTCTGTTGACAGAGTGACAGTGGGAGATTGTCTTGTGGTTGTTGTTGTTATTACTATGCACTTTGTGTTTGGGCAGTACATTGGATTTTGTGTTTGTGCGTTTGTTTGTGTTTCTGCAGCATTTTCACATGTACATAGAAAATTACATCAGACACTGAAATCAAACTGTATTTTTTGAAATATTGTCTCTGATTTTAATTCATATTTTCTTGGTTTGTTTCTGTTATCATGTGTAATATTGTTTCACAGCGGTCACTCATTTATAGAAAAATAAAAACCTTTACCATTCCAAATGTTCTAGTTACCTATTTAAATTCTTGATTTGAAGTAATTTCAGATTAGGGATTCATATTTGTTCCAATGTTGATGGATTGATTATAATGGATAAGACATGTTGCCTCTATTATTGAAGTTTGTAGGGACTTTTAAATAAAGCCTGGCATTATTCTCTACAATCTATATTTTAAAGCTCCAAATAATGTTTTGTGACTTTATGGATTTCAGGTGCAGGCAATATCTGGCCCACCCTGTTGTTAGTAAACAGAGACTGTGCTCACCTTTGGCAGGTGAGTGGAACAAGCATTTGTGTGTATTTCTACCATAATAGATTATCGATGCACTTCTGAGTTGGTTGGCCACAGCAGACAGTGGAAATGGGCATGAACTCCCCTGAGGAAACGCGATATTTCCAACACACTCGCGCTAACACACCTACAAAAGCAACAAATAATGGTATAATCTCACTTCATAGACTTTGAAGCACATTTTGCAGACTCACAAACACTCTTGCACAATTAGACACACCACACACCTGCTGGGTCCTTAGAGAAAAGTGTGTTCCATTCTGCTTGGATCTGAAAATAAGAAGAGTGGAGACTAGTAGGAGAGAGAGGAGGAGGGATTAAAGGAGAGGAGGTAGAGAAGGCGGAGGAGGAGAGAAAGGGAGACAGGCAGGGGGAAAGAGGACAAAGAAAGAGACCATCTTAAGAGGAGGAAGAGCAGGGGCAAAGAGTGATTGCCAACTCTACATGCTCCCAGCTCTCTTCTCTTCCCTCCCGCTCTCCTTTGTGAACAGATGGGTGAAGGTATCAGTTTGTGATGAAAGCCAAAACTGAAAACAGGACAGACACATAAAGTACATACTGTACACACCAGCAGTAACACAAACACACACACTTTCACTCCACCAGACAAATGCAATGCTTTGCACCTTTTGTTGCTGCCTGTCTCCACATTCTTCCCTGTAATCTTATATATAATGTGATAGACAGTTCAGACAGCTTCTACAGTCTCATGGAATGGTCTTTACACTAACAGCACATTAAATCTGTATTTAGACTCAGGGATGCTGATGTCTTCGAAAGAGAGACAGACAGGAAGGGAGAGTCTCCAGGCAGATGATTAATCAGATGAAAAGTGGGAAGAAAGAGATGAGACAGGATGAAGAAAAGGAGGGATGAAAGGATGAAAAAAAAGAATGCATCAAACCTGCAAGCCCTGTGGGGTTTAGCTTGCAGAGAGTGGAAGGTAAATGGAGTCATGGTGGAGAATTCAAATGTCTTGATGTCAGTGGGTTCACTGGCAATCTGTGATATTTCCATCATACATCAATTTTTAGTCCTTCTCCAGCCTGACATGATGAGATTTTGTGTTTTAATTTTATATCTACAGCAGTTTACAGCAGTGACTTTTCTGTGTTCAAAAGGTTAGGTTAGGTTTTGCATTCAAAATTCACAGCTTTGAAATAAGGCACAGCGTAAAGTCATTTATACCAACAAACTAATTGTGTCATGCCAGTAGAAAAGAAAGGAATTACTGTTGGACAAAAAGTATATTTTTGAGTAGAAAAGTCTCAGACTTGTTGCAAGGTTCACAAATTGTTAAAAAAATATATTTTGTTTTTGTATTAGTTTCTCAGTTCATGTTAATCAAAGAAGTAGGGGCTGTTGTTGGGGTTTTCGTGGTGAAATATCCACTAAACAGTCAATACTCTTATTTCATGATTGCTTCTTTGTATAGGGATCTGTAAGCTATTATAGTGTACCAGATTTTTCTTCAGGTGTGGTTTAAATGTTGGACCTTTTTTTTTTTTTTAGATTTATTTTTGGCCTTTTGCCTTCATTATAGTGAGAGGAAGGTGGATTGAGACAGAGAGTGGGGAGAGACATGCGCGAAGGGAGCCACAGGCCGGACGCAAATCCTGGCCGCCCGCGCGAGGACTATAGCTTCGCTACATGGGACGCGCGCTGCCGCTGCGCCACCAGCGCCCCATGTTGAACCTTTTTTAAACTAAATTAAGTCATACATAGCACTTGCTGCATGAAAACTTAAAGACTTTTGCAGTTCAATTGAATCAGTATCTTGAGTGAATATTGTCAAAATAATTTTTTAGGACGTTTATCATAAAAACATGAACAGAATTTTCATTACTACACAGGTAGAGTCGTTGTCTCTCAATCAGAGTGTGAGGGTTCGCTCTCCAGCTCCTGCCTCCAGCGTGTCCAATGTGTCCTTGGGCAAGACACATAACCCTGAATTGCTCCCACTGTTTCGTTGGTGATGTATGAATGCATATAAATGGGATTAGTGATTCTGATTGTCTCACTACATCAGTTTGTGAATGGAAGAAATAACTTATGGTATAAAGCACTTTGAATAGTCAGAAGACTAGGAAAGCACTATACAATCTACAAGGAAAAAGTAGAGTCTTTGATATCTGATCAAGGGAGAAAGAAGGAGGCCGTTTCAGAAGATTTAGTGTCTAAATCAGTATCAATTGAACACAGCTGTTCTTCATTTAACATTAACTGGCAATTAATCATACCCCCACCCCCAACTCCTAAGCCCAATTGAACTTGAGTATATCTTTTAAAAGAGAGAGAGAGAGAGAGTGGGAAATTAAGTAAATTATCCACAGTGGCACAAGGAAAGCCTGTTCTAGCTCAGCCTCTTTCTTTACGTTTTCTCTCTCATCTCACTCGCTTTTCCTCTGTGCTCCTTTCAGCCTATTAATCTTGTTTTCTGCCTTTTTCTCTGCTTCCTTCTCCCAATCTGTCTGCAGTACATCCGCAAAGGTGTGTGTGTGTGTGTGTGTGTGTGTGTGTGTGTGTGTGTGTGTGTGTGTGTGTGTGTGTGTGTGTGTGTGTGTGTGTGTGTGTGTGTGTGTGTGTGTGTGTGTGTGTGTGTGTGTGTGTGTGTGTGTGTGTGTGTGTGTGTGTGTGTGTGTGTGTGTGTGTGTGTGATATACACGCACAACAGTGTGTTTCAGATTGACGGTCAGCAATGCTTATGGCACAGGTGTATTTGGTTTGGTTATCGTTTAGAAGAGCAGAGTTTGCGACTCAGTTGGATCAAACATTTTAGTGCAGAAACTTGGAATGGACACAAAATAAAACATAAATTAAACCTGTTTTATTTAATCAGCCCCTTATCAGAAATCAAACAACACACAGCTGCTATGAGTTTTAAGAATCAGTGGATGAAACTGAAATCAATCAACATTTTCATACTATTTCCGTTTTTTTATACAAAGGAGGGAGAAGGACTATTTTCAGTACTCTTGCTTGTTTGTTGTTGTTTGTGCGTGTGTGAGTGAAAGAACTGTCGGAAGATTGAAGATATGCTCAAGGGGAAAGGAGGGATAAAAAAGTAAGGAAGGCATAAAGGGTATTATTGATAACAGGACAAACACTGTGTGCATCTTGTTTCCAGTTTTAAGGGCCTTTTCTCTGATTTGACAAATTAGTGAGAAGTGTAAATATTACATTATATTTAAAGATAAATGTTTGAATTTGAAGTAAACTTTTTGAAAGTATCAGTGTTTTTTGCATTTAGTCATTAATATGGAAACTGGTGAGGAAATGGAGTATGACCAACTGACCAATCCCTGTGAGAAGTGTATTTTGACAGTCTCAATGTCAAAATGGCGTGGGAAGATACTAAGTGTTTTCACAAATGTTGTCAACTCGTATGGATAAAATGTCAGAGCAACCTGTAAATACTGCTGAAATTTTTATCAAGCATATCTTAACACAGGTTATTTCTGTTCGCAGTGTTCAAAGACATACTTTGTGTTCAGAAAACACAGTCTGTCCTGCTGATCCAGTGTGTCTGGCTGCTCTGCCCAGTGCTGCTGGCTCTTATGTAACAGTACTGATTACAACAACAAGGGTAACCTGCAGTGCACTGACACACATTCTTTCTCTCACGGCTTCGCTCAATATTTCACTATCTCTTTATCCTCACTCGCACTTGTTTCCTCTCATCTAAATCTCAGTTATTTCTATATTGTCAATTAAACGCTCTCTCAAACTCTTTGTTTCCCTCTGTCCTTCTCATTATCCATTGCTATTTCCTCTCTATTCGCTCTCTTTATCTGTGTGACTTTGGCTGCATTCCAAAATTCCAAGCTACTGCTCATTCACTCTATGCTTTTTCCTTTCTTTTACACTGTCCTATCTATCAGTTGCTATCTATCTGCCCTTGCCAACTCAGTCTCTCAGTCTCTTTTTCTCTATCTCCGTCTGGGCTCAAGCTCAAATATTACAATAATATTGCATAATAGCTAGAGGCCAAATCATCAAAGCGATGAATCAATACAGCGAGAGAATTATGTAATGTGCCACCATATCAACTGGCCTTCTCTGCACCTCCTCCACTCTCCCTATGGATGTTTCCTTCTCTTCTGTTCGCTCTCTGACTGATACTCAGAAGTGTTCTGTTCTACTGTTCTACTTTCCTTTTTTTGTTTTTTTCCCTAATTTTAATTGTCAAATACTTGACACACTCACCCTATGCAATCTGTACTGTGCACAAGCTACTTTAACCCCTCCCCAAGTAGAATTTCTTTGGCTATTTTGAGTGCTGCCCTGGCACACTTGGAAGAGGTAGGCTTAGGCATGATGTGATGTTTGTGCATGAGCATTAGCAAGAGTAAACAATGTGGACATGATGTATAGCCTAAATCAATTTTTCTCTTGTCAATCACAATAGCACCAAAGGGTTCACATCGGTCTGATGCAGAGGCCAAGTGTTCACTCAAAATATAGGCGGATTGTAATTATTTAGTCAGCTGGTTAAAACCACCACAAATTTATAGTCATGGCATTAGGGATAGTTTTGAGTTGAAGGAACTTTATATGAATTGACATACAAGTTCATTCAGAGGACAATTTCCTGTTATTAAAACTATTATTAGCTGTGAGAGGGTGGTTTTCATTGTGTTTCAAATGACACACTCCTTGACTGACATACTGGCTTCAGGCTGGTTCAAGTTTCAATGAGTAAAAATCTCACTTCTCCTTGAGGGTTTATTGTATGTGGTGCAAAGTCTGTGTAATGTTTTATTTAGCAGATAAGTGAACAGAGCTGGTCACTTTCAAAAGCATTCAAAGCAAGAACATGGGGATGTTGATGACATTCATAACAAGGCATGTAGTGTATTTATCTCATACTCTTAAGTGCTTGATGTACACTATGTTTGTCTTTATTTGTGATTAGATTGCATATGGTATTCATATCTATGCATATTGCTAAGCTGAGCTGGACAATCTCACGTGTTAGAACTAAAGAAAACTACTTCTGACAGAGTTTTGACCAGAATGTTGATTATTGTCTGACGTTTGTGGGAGATAACAGCTTGAGGTTTTGTTCAACGCTGAAGACTAGCGATTTTTGTTGACTTAAAAGTTTAACCCAAAGTAGACCCTCTTTTATGTTTCATCATTTAACTTTAATGTTTGGTCCTGGCCAATTCCTGTTCAACCAGTACTAAACTGGTTTGTCAACATAGTGCTTTTATATTCCTCTATTTCAGAATAATCAAGGCTGCTTTACACTACAAGTAACATTTAGTCAAACGGAATGACAACATCACCCATAGAGACTCCAACATGTGATGCAGCTGCTGGGGATCGAAAACCCTGACCCTCCAGTTGAAAGATGATGGACTCTACCACTCTATCACAGCAGCCTTGAGTTTGGGTTCTGGACTTTGTAACAAGGCCTTAGCACTTTAAATAAAAACTTGAAGACGGGGTCGTCTACTACTGCATACTGTATGTGAGCATAGCTTAAAATACTGTATGTACCGTAATTTCCGGACTATTGAGCGCACCTGGATATAAGCCGCACCGGCTAGCAAATCAGTAAATAAATGTATATGTACATATAGAGGCCACACTTGTTTATAAGCCGCAGGTGTCCACGTTGTAACATGAGCTATTTACACAGAAAGACGTTACACAGAGAAACAAAATTTAAACTTTAACTAAATACGTAGGCTACCGGTAACATCCACAAATACGAAGCTTACTGGAAGTCCTTTATTGAACAGTGCCTGTAACATGGCTGATGAAAAAGATTACCAAAATACGGTAATAAATAACACAAGAAAAAGTCACTGCCAAAGAATTTCTTCATCACTCACTTCCTCACTCTCTTTTTCATTGTCGCTGTCAGTGTCAACTTTACGTGCAGCAGCTCTATTAGCTTCTTTGACAGCCAGGTCGATCGCCTTTAACTTGAAAGCTGCATCATATGCATTTTAAGTGTGTTTTCCATGATGAGGGTGCGTGCATGAAGCGCAAAATGACTGATATTAAGAGTCCATGTGACGAGGATAAAATATTTTTGCGGCAGAAGCTCATTAGCCCCCCCCCCAAAAAAATTCACAAATTAGCTACATCATTGTAAGGGCAGCAAGAGTGTTCAAAGCGTAAGAAAAAAGTAGCAGTTTATAAATTACTGTATAAACTAAATTTATACTGGTAATTTTATACATCCCTCTGCTTTCGCATTCAGAGAACATTAATTAGCATGTTGGATACTTTTCAGATGAAATACCACACTAAGAACATGAAACATCTTTATCGTAATACAATTTATTTAAAGGAGCAGGCAGTATTCGAACTCCGCTGTTTTATTACTCTTCTTCCTCTGAGGTTTTGCTTTGTCGAGTCTGTTTCTGCTTCTGCATTTGCTGTTTACCATAGACTGTAACTGTTTACAAGGAGTTGGCATACAGTGTTGGAAAGTGACAAATTGGGGTGTGCAAATTAGTATGTGTGACTGCCCTTTCCTCCACTCAGACATGTTCGTTGCATGATTGCATGCACCAACCTGACGTCCAAATACGAATACCATTACGGCCAAACTTTCTCGAGTAGTGTCTATGCAATTGGCTAACACACTAAAAACTATCAGTGTTAAAAGAAATTATCTGAATCGGTAACCATCTTAAAATGAAAGATCAGAGTAAATTGTTTTGCAGAGGACTGGAATCAATAAAAACATAATATGAGCTGGTAGATGGCACAATTTTCAAAATTATGAACTCTATTGATGAGGATCCTGCATACTGTGTTCAGGGTCTTTAATCTTGCGAGACTTTGAGTTTGACTTTTAACATCTCAGAGAATAATGTGAGTTTAGCGGGCTTGCAGTTAGCATAACTTAGCTCACAAGGAGGAAGAACTAACATCCAAGATTTCTGCAGCGATTTACAGTTCACTGTCCTAGAAATTAAGTAGACTTAATACAGAGTAATAGAAACTTTCCAAAATTCTGCCCCTCTTTATGCAAAAAATAATTGTATACAATGCCAGACTGAAAATTCTCACCTGTTGAGCTGGCAAATGCAAAACCTGTACTATAGGATGTTAATATTAGCAAGCCATGTGGCCACTTTCTCCGGCTACAACAAGCCAAAGTCACAGTCTGTATAGCTCAATGTATGGCTAGGTTTACAACGTCACAGTATTGTTGTGATTGATGGCTTTTGTGGCATGTACATTTGTACTCTTGAGTCAAGTAACTAGATGACAAATATAACATTTTCACAAGAGAGAAATTATGAATGAAATTTAAGAATAATTGTCTAATGCAGAGCCAGTTTCAAACCAACAATTGCATGAACATCACATGCATTTTAATTGTGACAATCATAGAGAAATGATTAAAGAAAAAAACATGTCTCAAGGTATTTTTAGTGTTTTATTCAATGTAAGTAGGGCCTTAGAACCTCCACAAAGTGAGACGTACAGAGGAGCTTAAATATATGTAGACCTATGGGTAGCACATTGTATTTATTTCCCCCCGTTTTGCTTAAAGATAGGAATAGCAAGGCTGGCACATTCTCTTATATGGAATCTTCTCAGTTTTGACCTCGGTGTTTGTGTCGGAGCCTCCTCTGTTACCTTCCGAGCCTGGTCATGCAACTTTTAGGGCCCTAGTAACGTTGCTGCTTTATGTTAGGATGGGGGGGGGGGGGGGGGGGGGGGGGGGGGGGGGTAGTCTATAGGAGTCAGCAAGTGTAGAAAGAGTGCCTATATTTCCTCTAGCCTGGTCAGAGAGTGCAGCAGCTCCATGCTGTATTTTCCATACCGTCACCCCCCTAACCACCCCCTCGCTTGCTCTCTCCAAGCTTTCCAACTGTGCTCTTTCTCTGCACTATGGAATTCCATCTTCCTGCACGTGGCAGCACTCAAGAAGGCATTGTGATGTGTGTCTGTGTGTCTGTGTGTTAGAGTCTGGGTGTGTAACATTTTTCATGAAGAAAAGGAGTAGACAAGTAGCTTGCCTTTTTGTGTGTGCTTGTGTTGTATGTCGTGCATCAGTGTGACTGTCTGTGGAACAAGTGGGTTGTTTTTATTCCACTATTGCAGTCTCAACGCTTTGTGAAGTCCAAGCATAGTTTTCTGTGCCCAGAGTTAATAATTTGGAAAATGCAATTAAGATTACTTGTAAGGAAATGTTTTTTTCTGTTTCTTTATTTTTGGATTATGAATGTGCACACAAAATTATATTGATCTGAATTGTTATTCCTTTGTGTCATCAAACAATTTTGCAAGTCAGCAACAAAATAATAATACTTTAAAAAGGAAAGAAATCCAGGGAAGCATTTATCAGTGATCTAACCGACCCACTTCTGGGTTTAACTTTGAGTAACTGTTGTTGTTTACCTTTTCAGGTTCAAATAGAGTGGTGTATCTTACCTGGCCTTGTACAACTCATCTAATGAACGAGCTATGACTTGTAGAATCCTGATCACGTTTCTATCACAATAGATGTCATAATGAATATGTGAAACAAGAAAAATAACACCTCAGTTGTAATTAACTTTAATAACTAAGGTTCTAAGATGTCGGGGGTAAAGTTAACTTAACCACTCTACCAAAAGGGAATGGCAGCATCTCATAGTATAATTACATTATTTAAATTAGAAACGTATATTCAATCAGTTAAAACAATGTAAATGAAATTAATAGAAGACCAAAAGCATAAAAGTAGTGACCAAAACTTTAAGCGGTTATGTTTCCCAGTCCAGATAATGAACCTATGCCATTGTTCTCACCATGCCACAGGAAGGCTGGTTTTAATACTAAACCCTTATGGCTGCCTTCTCACATCCGTTGGTGCAAAGATGTTGTTAAAAAAATGTGTGACATCACATGCTGCCAACTTTTATAAACCCAATCGAATGTTATCTGCTTCAATTTGTTTGGGGCTTTTTTAATCATCAGTATGTGTACTGTAAGTCAAAGCCTGTCTCAATCAAGCTAACATCACACTAATGAAGAAGAGAAATGGAGGTAGAGAGTGAACACACTGGCTCCTTCTGCTCTCCAATCCCATCTGTTTGACACACAGAGGTAGGGAGGGGAATGATGGAAGGAGGGGGAGGAGAGGGAGAGCTAGTAGACGAATGAGATCGAGGCCAGATCAGTCTGAGGGAGGGGTGTGTGTGTGTGTGTGTGTGTGTGTGTGTGTGTGTGTGTTT